>NC_071998.2:24149124-24462100 GCF_028885655.2 Pongo abelii | reverse complement strand
TAATAAAATCACCCTATTAAAAAAAGACCGTTATCCATATTTCAGAGAGGAGGGAGTCAAAATATGAAAAAATTTGCAGGAAATGTCTTTTTCAGCTAGAATTTTTACTTGTTTCCTCAGAAATAAGCAGGGGTTGGGACAAAACAATCAGTTGTGTAAACAGAAAGAGTCGGAAATGGATGCCATTTGTTGGATGTATAACCATAAGCAAGCAACTTAATCTCAGTGAGCCTCAATTTTTCCTATTGCATTGTATTGCAAATGACTTAGTAGGCCCTAACTCATTTAGGTTCCCAAGAATAACTCATTTAGGGTTCTCAAGAATAAATGATATTATGTATAAGAAAAATAAAGAACCCTTTCTGACAAATAACTGACAACAGAATGTTATCAGTATCTTCATCAGTATAATCCAAAAAACCTGGACAAATTATTTAACATCTCTGAGTTCAGTTTCTCTACCTGTAAACTGGGGATAAAAATACCTACACCATGCAGTAACTATGAGAATTACATGAAATAACACACAGTACAGTGCCTGGCATGTGGTAAAACAGTCAAAACAGCTATTATAATTATCCACAGGACAAACAAAATGGAGCTGGCTAAATAAGGTACAGTACATGCATAGGACGAAATACTTTGCTTTTTAGTATGTCAGGACATGATAAAAATATTGACAACGTATAGCTGTTTAAAAATTATGTAGAGTAAAAGTCTTCTTTAAAAATATATGAATATATGTTACAAAATATATGAAAAGTAACAAGAATACATTCCAAGATCTACAATTTGTGGATTTTTTTTAACTCAGTTAAAAAAAATTAAACAATTCTCACTATTATCATGGCCACTGTATGAAGCAAGATGTTAAAGCAACAATTTTTAAAATTCCCATATATATGTATTCAGACAAGCAGGAGCACCATGCCCAGATACCCCATTCCATTACATTATCACCAGGATTCTTTAACATACAAATATTCTTCTCTGAACATTAAAAAAAGGGATTACTTTAAAACTTCTCAAATTTTAGGGAGAGAAAAGGAGGCTATTTTGTTTCTAAGACATACATTTTTAATTCCCACAATTCCAGGCTTTCACATTTTGTATTAATACAGAAAAATTATTCTGACTAAAAATAGGAAGAAAACAACATTTCCACAAGGGCAAATTCACCCCAAAAGACTGAGAATTCTAATTCTTAAAAGGAATAAAAATTAATGTCAGGCGCGGTGGCTCATGCCTATAATTCCAGCACTTTGGGAGGCTGAGGCGGGCAGATCATGAGGTCAGGAGTTCCAGACCAGCCTGCTCATCTCTACTAAAAATACAAAAAATTAGCTGGGCATGGTGGTGTGCGCCTGTGGTAGTCTCAGCCACTCAGGAGGCTAAGGCAAGAGAATTGCTTGAACCCAGCAGGTGGAGGTTGCAGTGAGTTGAGATCATGCCAATGTACTCCACCTGGGCAACAGAGCGAGACTCCGTCTCAAAAAAAAAAAAAACCTAATTTTTAAAATGAATATTTCACAATATAGGTGACACTAAAGTCACAATTCTGAGACTGTGACCAGAGAAGAGTGTCATTAAATTAACAAGAAGAAATAAAAAATTATAGTTTCTTAATTTCTAAAAAATTAATAGGCTAACGTGAAAGGTGATATTCAGCAAAAGGTAGAAATAACTGTCAGAGACACTGAAAAAATATGAACCCTGGCTTGGAAAAAACATATTAGATATTATATCGTAAAACAGTTAAGAAATGCTATTTCATTAATTTCAGGGTTTTACCTCTTTCTCTTCCTACTTTCATCGCAAATTATATATCACTCAAATTAATAACATTTAACCACCGACTACACATGGACATGCAACATTCATTCAACCTTGAAGGTGGGAAAGAAAAGAGAATTCTCAAAAGCACAGAAATCACCCTTTTAAGCTGCAAATTTTACAGAAGCTCTAATACTAAGCAGATTCTCCCCAGCAAAATGCATCTTTTCTTAATGCACAAAGGTCCAAGATATCCGAACAGTGAAATACAATCAAGATACCTGAATACATGGACAGCAAATTATTTTAGTACTGTTCTCTCTTAGTGTCCACAAAGTAAGCCTCAGTAACCCACAGATTTTATTTTCCGTATTCGAATACTGTCTCCCTCTACTGTATAAAAAAGGAAATTGAAATATTTTTATCATTTATTTCCCTTAAGACATAATTAAGAAAACTTCTTTCAATTTGTTTTCCCCCAAATAGTTTTTAGAGTTAGTAATCTAACAAGATTATGTGTGTGTGTGTGTGTGTGTGTATATATATTACATATATATTAATACATATAATATATATAACACATATGTGTATATATATTATACATATATATATGTATAAAATATGGAGATTCCAGGGACAGGACAAGAAAAATAATCATCCTTTAGAACAAATTCTTAGAATCTAAGTTCTTCAATTCAAAACTGAGGAAAAAACTAAGCAAAGGCGTACTAGTTTGGTTGGGAGTCAAGTGTATGTATGTGTCCTGGGCCAGGCTGAGCAATTAGTTAACTAGGTAAGCTTGGGGAAAGATTTAGAGTCGATTAACTTCAGATTTTTTTTCACCTGCAAAACTAAGAATAAAAATACTCTGCCAGTGTCACAGGACTAAAACTAGAACTCAATTTTGATTGATTCACTGAACTAAGCACCCACTGTGCAATACACATGGCAAGGGCTGCCAAGTTTAGCAAACAAAAATGCAACACAGAACACACTTATATAATAAAAAAAAATAGGCCAGGTGCAGTGGCTCACGCCCATAATTCCAACATATGGGAGGCCGAGGCGGGTGAATCACTTGAGGTCAGGAGTTCGAATCCAGCCTGGCCAATATAGTGAAACCCCCGTCTTTACTAAAAATACAAAAATTAGCCACGTGTGGTGGCACATGCCTGTAATTCCAGCTACTCAGGAGGCTGAGAAAGGAGAATCGCTTGAACCAGAGAGGGAGAGGTTGCAGTGAGCCAAGACTGGGCCACTGCACTCCAGCCTGGGCGACAGAGTGAGACTCTATCTCAAAAAAACAAAAAACAAAAAAACAAACAAAAAAAACCCACCTAAATAAATAATTCATTGTTTATCAGAAATACAAACTTAATTGAGCATGCTGTACTTTATCTGTGAACCCTAACTGGGGCACATACAAACATACAAACAAGACATGCTTCTGGCCGGGTGCAGTGGCTCACGCCTGTAATCCCAGCACTTCAGGAGGCCAAGGAGGATGGATCACAAGGTCAGGAGATGGAGACCATCCTGGCTAACACGGTGAAACCCCATCTCTACTAAAAATACAAAAAATTAGCCGGGCATGGTGGCAGGTGCCTGTGGTCCCAGCTATTCGGGAGGCTGAGGCAGGAGAATGGCATCAACCCAGGAGGCGGAGCTTGCAGTGAGCCGTGATCGTGCCACTGCACTCCAGCCTGGGCAACAGAGTGAGACTCTGTCTCAAAAAAAAAAAAAAAAGACATGCTTCTTAACCTCAGAGACTTACATAGGAATGAGGGATATGAAATGTATACATAAACGAACTACTATACAAGGAAGAAAAGTAGCTGCTTAGCATTTGAAGATGAAAGGAGAAGAAAGGCAAACTGAGAACATACTAAGTAGGATTGAAAAATGGTCAAAATCAACAAATGCAAGATACAAAACAGAAAAAAGAATGAGAGATGAGTGCTTAATTACATCCTCAACTCTAGCCACACAGATCTGTGTATTTACCACACATGCTATTCTTCCACCAGTATATGAGATGGCTCAGTAATACAAGCTCTTAAGTCATTTATCATTTATTCACACTCAAATTACTTCAAATGGACATGCATTACCAATCTCTTGATAGACATACACCAAAAAAATCAAATTTATAATTTTCAGAAATATCTCCCTTTCAAATCTACCTAGAGTTTTGTGCTTGATTACTCAAAATTATTTTATTAAACAAATTCTACACCATGGGGACAGGACCAGAGATAGACCAAAATCCTGATAAGGGCCGGGCATGGTAGCTCACACCTGTAATCTCAGCACTTTCGGAGGCCGAGGTGGGTGGATCACCTGAGATCAGGAGTTCGAGACCAGCCTGGTCAACATGGTGAAACCCCCGTTTCTACTAAAAATACAGAAATTAGCCAGGCATGGTGGCGTGTGCCTATAACCCCAGCTACACAGGAAGCTAAAGCAGGAGAATTGCTTGAACCCAGGAGGTGGACGTTGCAATGATCTGAGATCATGCCGCTGCACGCCAGCCTGGGCAACAAGAGCGAAACTCTGTCTCAAAAAAAAAAAAAACAAAAAACTTGATAAGATTTCATCCCTTTTCTCACTTTCTATTGTCCCAAGCAGCTATTTCATAAATCTGCCTCATAATTAACCAGCTCTGTTCTTCATAATCTTTAAATGAATAAATAGGCAGATCCTTTTTAGCTAGATGCAAAAAACTACTTCACTTCGCACTTCCTGCTCCAACCCTCCGAACCTGTCTCCTTTCTGCAGGCCCAGTTATCATTCTTCATGACACAGGCCAATCCTGATCCTATTCCACAATAGGAAACTTCACATGTCCTTAGAACTTCAACTTAATAAACAGTAACACAGTTTGCTGCAGGACTTTGTATAAAAAGGAGTAGTGGCCGGACGCCGTGGCCCACACCTGCAATCCCAGCACTTTGGGAGGCCAACACAGGCGGATCACTTAAAGTCAGAAGTTTGAGACCAGCCTGGTCAACAACGGTGAAATCCCATCTCAATATAAAAATCAGCCGGGTATGGCAGCAGGCACCTGTAGTCCCAGCTACTCAGAAGGCCGAGGCAGGAGAATCACTTGAACCCAGGAGGTGGAGGTTGCAGTGAGCTGGGATTGTACCACTGCATTCCAGCCTGGGCAACAGACAGACGCTGTCTCAAAAAATAAAAATAAAAAATAAATAAATAAATCAGTAGTAATGGAAAAAGCCTACCTATATCATTTATTTACATTAACTCATTTACCATTATACCTTCATGTAATTTTACAGCTGAAGGACTCCAGAGTTCATTTGGTCCACGAACTTCCTTTCAAAAGTACTGAGAATTTAGTCATAGTCATTTTGTGCCTAGACTAAGTTCACAGGGCAAGCCAAGATCCAGAGTCAGATATCTTGATTTTCAGTTCAGTACTTTTCTTACTAAATTACATTATTATCTACATTTTTTAAAAAATTGAGGCAGAGTCTCACTGTCACCCACACTGGGAGGCTGAGACTGGCAGATCACTTGAGGTCAGGAGTTCGGGTCCAGCCTGGCCAACATAGTGAAACCCCGTCTCTACTAAAAATACAAAAATTAGCCATGCTGAGACAGGAGAATCGCTTGAACCAGAGAGGCAGATGTTGCAGTGAGCTGAGACTGGGCCACTGCACTCCAGCCTGGGCAACAGAGAGAGTCTCTGTCTCAAAAATTAATTAATTAATTAAACATAAAAAAGGAGTAGCCATGGAAAAAGCCTACCTATATCGTTTATTCGCCTGAACTCATTTATCATTATACCTTCATACAATTTTACAGCTGAAAGGACTCCAGAGCTCATTTGGTCCACGGACTTCCTTTCAAAGGTACTAAAAATTTAGTCATAGTCATTTTGTGCCTAGACTTAATTCTCAGGGCTATCAAAGATCCCGAGTCAGATTTCTTGATTTTCAGTTCAGTACTTTTCTTACTAAATTACACTATTATCTACACTTTTTTTTAAAATTGAGGCAGAGTCTCACTCTGTCACTCAGGCTGGAGTGCAGTGGCGTGATCTCGGCTCACTGCAACCTCCATCTCCCAGGCTCAAGTGATTCTTCTGCTGCAGCCTCCAGAGTAGCTGGGATTACAGGCGCATGCCAACACGACCAGCTAATTTTTGTATTTTTACTAGAGATAGGGTTTCGCTATGTTGGCCAGGCTGGTGTATAACTCCTGACCTCAGGCGATCTGCCCAACTCAGCCTCCAAAAGTGGTGGTATTACAGGTGTGAGCCACCACGCCTGGCTATTATCTACATATTTTGAGTGATAGTTAAATATTCTCTGAATATTAATTCTATTGTATAGCTTTCTTTTTGAAAATATAAAGGAATCTAAAACTTAATTACTTAAACTGTAATTTTTCATTGTTCCCTCATAATGAAGTAACATAATATTTAGCGTAATTAAAAAACAAAACAAAAAAGCAGATTCATCTTTATGGTAGTTTGTCTTTTTTTTTTTTTAATACGGAGTTTCGCTCTGTCACCCAGACTGCAGTACAGTGGCATGATTTTGGGTCACTGCAACCTCCACCTCCTGGGCTCCAGGGTTTCTCCCGCCTCAGCTTCCTGAGTAGCTGGGATTACAGGGGCCTACCACCACACCTGGCTCATTTTTGTATTTTTAGTAGAGACAGGGTTTCACTATGTTGGCCAGGCTGGTCTTGAACTCCTGACCTCAACTGATCCGCCTGCCTCAGCCTCCCAAAGTGCTGGGATTACAGGCATAAGAATCTGCACCCAGCCTAAAAACCTTTTTCAAGAAATAGAATGTATTAGCAGGCTTGGTGGGGTGACATGCACCTGTAGTCCCAGCTACTTGGGAGGCTGAGGCAGGAAGACTGCTTGAGCCCAGGAGTTTGAGGCTGCAGTGAGCTATGATGGCACCACTGCACTCCAGCCTGTGTAACAGAGCAAGACCCTGTCTTTTAAAAAAAAAAAAAACTAAAAGTTACTTTTATTCAATTCCACCATAATTTTTAATAACTGAAAAGACTTGAAGGTCTTCATGCCCAAAACAATAAACATTATACTGAATTAAAGATAAACATTTCCAATTTTCCTTAACTTTTGTCTTAGCCTATCATAAAAAGCCCTACAAGTGATTCAAACTGTTGGACCTAAATAAATGTAATAAGGTTTTAGTAAGGAACAGATAAATAATCATTTTGACCATACTAAAACATACCAAATCGATTTTAACCACACAATAAATTCATTAAACTAGCCCAATAAATTTCATGACTAGAAACTTCCATATTTATGAAAAAATGGTTTTATTTCAGTTCCTAGAGGAACCAGTACTTAAATGGAATTGCTTAATATTTAACTGACAAAGAGCTCATCCTGAGTCCTGTCTCAAATATATTTGGTACTTGAAATTTAACCTAAGTAAATAAAAACATGAAGAATGAAAACTCTGGACTTACCACCTCAGATTCTGAGCCTATTAAAACATAAAAAGGAAGCATTTTCAGTTAACAGCACATTTAAACGCAAAGGTATTTATATGATTTTTATTGCACAAACACACTGATTAAGCAAGCCAATTCTCCATACCTTTCAACTAAAGAAAAGTGGGTTCATTTTGCCTCCTGAATTCATTTTAGACTCCTTAGTAATTTTTTTTTTTGAGACAGAGACTCGTTCTGTCGCCTGGGCTGGAGTGCAGTGGCGTGATCTCAGCTCACTGCAACCTCCGCCTCCCAGGTTCAAGGGATTCTCCTGCCTCAGCCTCCCGACTACCTGGGGCTACAGGCACGCACCACCACACCCGGCTAATTTTTGTATTTTCTTAGCAGAGATAGGGTTTCACCATGTTGCCCAAGATGGTCTCAGTCTCCTGACCTCGTGATCCGCCCGCCTCAGCCTCCCAAAATGCTGGGATTACAGGTGTGAGCCACTGTGCCCAGCCTAGACTCCTTAGTAGTTTCTTACCGATATGCCATACCAGCTAATCCACCCAAATCTCCTTTTCAACCTAAGAAGCTAGGCAAAAAACAGTATATTTTTGAAAGTCTACATTTAAGGAAACATGTACTACTTAAAATAAATTATAGCCTTCCTTCCTTCCCTCCCTCCCTCCTTTCTTTCCTTCTTTCTTTTCTTTTCTTTTCTTCTCCCTCTGTTGCCAAGCCTGGACTGTACTGCCGTGATCTTCGCTAGCTGCAACCTCCCTGCCTCGGGCTCCCGTGATTCTCCTGCCTCAGCCTGCCGAGTGCCTGGGATTGCAGGCTGGAGTGCACTGGCGTGATCTCGGATTACAACCTCCACCTCCCAGCCGCCTGCCTTGGCCTCCCAAAGTGCTAAGATTACAGCCTCTGCCCGGCCGCCACCCCGTCTGGGAGGTGAGGAGCACCTCTGCCTGGCGGCCGCCCCGTCTAAGATGTGAGGAGCGCCTCTGCCTGGCTGCCCTGTCTGGGAACTGAGGAGCGCCTCTGCCCAGCAGCCGCCCCATCTGGGAAGTGGGGAGCGCCTCTGCCCGGCCTCCCCATCTGGGAGGTGAAGAGCACCTCTGCCCGGCCACCCCGTCTGGGAGGTGAGGAGCGCCTCTGCCTGGCCGCCCCATCTGGGAGGTGAGGAGCGCCTCTGCCCGGCCGCCACCCTGTCTGGGAGATGTACCCAACAGCTCCGAAGAGACAGCGACCATTGAGAACGGGCCATGATGACGATGGCGGTTTTGTCGAAAAGGGGGAAAGTGGTGAAAAGAAAGAGAGATCAGATTGTTACTGTGTCTGTGTAGAAAGAAGTAGACATAGGAGACTCCATTTTGTTCTGTACTAAGAAAAAATTCTTCTGCCTTGGGATGCTGTTAATCTATAACCTTACCCCCAACCCCGTGCCCTCTGAAACATGTGCTGTGTCAACTCAGGGTTAAATGGATTAAGGGCGGTGCAAGACGTGCTTTGTTAAACAGATGCTTGAAGGCAGCATGCTTGTTAAGAGTCATCACCACTCCCTAATCTCAAGTACCCAGGGACACAAACACTGCGGAAGGCCGCAGGGACTTCTGCCTAGGAAAACCAGAGACCTTTGTTCACGTGTTTATCTGCTGACCTTCTCTCCACTATTATCCTATGACCCTGCCACATCCCCCTCTCCGAGAAACACCCAAGAATGATCAACAAATACAATTAAAAAAAAAAAAATACAAACTAGCCAGGCATGGTAGCACATGACTGTAGTCCCAGCTACTTAGGAGGCTGAGTTGGGAGGATCATTTGAGCCCAGGATTTGAAGGTTGCAGTGACCTAAGGTCGCGCCACTGCACTTCAGCCTGGGTGACAGAGCAAGGCCTCGTCTCAAAAAATAAACAAAATGAGCTGTCGCTTCTGTAATCCTAGCACTATGGGAGGCAGGAAGACTGTCTGAGGCCAAGAGTTCAAGTCCAGCCTGGGCAACATAGCAAAACTTTGTCTCTACAAAAAAAACTTAAAAAAAAAAAAAAAAAAAGCTGGGTGTAGTCCCAGCTACTTTGGAGACTGAGGTGGGAGGATCACTTGAGCCCAGAAGTTCAAGGCTGCAGTGAGCTATGATTGTGCCACTGTTCTTTGGCCTGGGTGACAGAGACTATATCTCAAAATAAATTTAAAAATGAAAAAAAAAAATAGTATAAAAGATAAAAATGAACAGCCAGATGAAGACGTACATAAGGAAAATTTAAAATTGTGCGTGTTTATCATAACATGTTTTGAAAAAAAATAAAATAAAATAAAATAAATTATAAAGGTAAAAACAAATTTGTTTAAACCAAAAAATTTCAAATGTTTACTTCTTTTTAAATTGAAATACCATGGGAGATCTACATACCATTCTGAGCTTCTTGACACCTTTTAATCCAGTCACTGAAATTAGCATCTGCACCTAGAAAGAAAAACCTATCACATCACTCATCTGCATAACCTATTAATCAGCAAATACTTATTAAATACCTACTGCATCCCAGGCACTGTTCTAGGCACTGGGGAGTCAGCAGTGAATAAAACCTGTCTTAACAGAACTTATGGCAAACTGTTATAGCTATAAACATATCAATAGTTTAACATTTAGTTCTTCATCCTGAAACATTTTGATTTTTTTAAAATTAATTTTATCTACAGTTGACCTCACTAATTTCATAGATATAAATAATGTACATTTCCCTCAATCCCTCTGCCCTTAGAGAAGTTTCCTCACCCACACAACAAAGTCAGATCTAAATCAGACTCCCAAAATGCCATTAGTTAGGGTGGGGAGGAGGCTTGGTAACTGGGAGCTGAGTTGAGGTCCATAAGCCTTTCCCAGCCCCAGCTTGCTCTTCAATGCGGCTACCTATTCAGTCCACTATTCTCTCAGTGGCTTTATCTGTTCCCATCCCTTTCCTACCAACACCAAGAAGCATCTTTAAATTCTGTGAAGTTTTCTCATATATCCAAGTTACATGGGGGTCAAGAGGCTACAGGTAATAAATTATATACTTACAGATAATAGTGTAAATGTATGCATAAACAAATTATTCATTTCTGGAGACACAGAACAATGATTACATTTATACACAGTGCATAATGAAATACATTAAAAACATTGAAAGTACTCTAAATAAAAGCCTACTAATTCAAGTTAACTCCAGCCAAGAGTAATCTGGAAATTTTAAATTAAAAAATCTCTTAAAACAAAATTTTCTAATTTACTAATTTATAAAAGAAATACAACTACATGGGCCTTAATAAAAATTTTAAATATACTCTCTCACTCACACTATATTTTAGGGAAGAGGGTTTGAATAACTATTATTTTAAATAATCGGTAACTAAAACCAAGCAGTCTATCACACAAAGAGGGGAAAAGGTAATATTCTGAGTTATAAATTTTTTACCCTGTCTGATAAAAATAGAAGCCTAAAAGTTTAACTTACATTTTTCCTGGATTTAAATTTAAAGATAAATTTGTTTTTTAGTGAAATATCCTCAATAGCAATTTTACCAAAGAGGCCTTCTTCTGAAGGCCACCTCTGAAGTAATTAGAGAATAAATTTCAATGGCATGATATTAAGATATTATTCGGCTGGACGCAGTGGCTCACGTCTGTAATCCCAGCACTTTGGGAGGCTGAGGCGGGTGGATCACGAAGTCAGGAGTTTGAGACCAGCCTGGCCAACATGGTGAAACCCCCACCTCTACTAAAGATAAAAAAATTAACTGGGTGTGGTGGCACACACCTGTAATCCCAGCTTCTCTGGAGGCTGAGGCAGGAGAATCACTTGAACCCAGGAAGCAGAGGTTGCAGTGAGCCGAGAATGCACCATTGCACTCCAGGCTGGGAGACAGGCGAGACTCTGTCTCAAAAAAAAAAAAAAAAAAAGAAAAAGAAAGAAAAAGAGAAAGAAAGGAAAAAAGGAAGGAAAGGAAGGACAGAAAATGAAAGAAAGGAAAGAAAGAAAGAAAACTCAAGGAAAGAATTTAGGGGCCAAGTGCAGTGGCTCATGTCTGTAATGCCAGCGCTTTGGGAGGCCAAGACAGTAGGATCATTTGAGGCCAGGAGTTCAGAGACCAGTCTGGGCAATGTAGCGAGACCTCATCTCTACATAAAAATGTTTAATGAATTAGCTTAGTGTGATGGCACATGCCTGTATTCCCAGCTACTCAGGAGGCAGAGGCAGAAGGACAGCTTGAGCCCGGGAATTCAAGGCTGCAGTGAACTATGATGGTGCCATTGCGCTCAAGTCTGGGTGAAAGAGTAAGGCTCTGTGCCCCCAGGTCCAAAAAGAAGAAAAAAAAAGAAAGGAATTTAGGCAGGAAACTTTTCTATTGCTCTTAAAAGTAATAAGGCCTAGAAATGCAGAGGATGAGGTCAGGCATTAAGGCTCACGCCTGTAACCCCAACACTTTGGGAGGCTGAGGCAGGTGGATCACTTTAGCCCAGGAGTTCAAGACCAGCCTTTGTAACAGGGTGAAACCCTGTC
This sequence comes from Pongo abelii, assembly GCF_028885655.2. Lineage (NCBI taxonomy): Eukaryota > Metazoa > Chordata > Mammalia > Primates > Hominidae > Pongo > Pongo abelii. Next base: position 24,450,335 of record NC_071998.2, on the reverse strand, counting down.
TCTGAGAAAAAAAAAGCAAAATTTCGTCAGATGTGGTGGCACGTGCCTATAGCCCCAGTGACTTGGGGGGCTGGGGTGGGTGAATCACTTGAGCTCAGGAGGCGGAGGTTGCAGTGACCCAAGATCACACCACTGCATTCCAGCCTGGGCAACAGAGTGAGACCTTGTCTCAAAAAAAAGAAAATGTAGAGGATGGTATGACTCATGTTTTTTCAGGGGTTTCAAGTATGTATCAAAGAACTAGATAACTTGACTCTGGAATTTGCTAGGAGTGTAGATATGCTGTCTTCCTGACTGAATAGCCCTATTATTCACATACCAAAACTGAAACTGGGATAAGCAAATTTGACAATAAACCCTGTCACCCAGACCTTTCCTTTCCTAATCTGTAGCTTCCATTTGTGTAATCAGGCCTAAAATCCCTTTTTTGAGTAGGTATACAGCAGAAAAGCAAACATTCAAAGCAGTACAGAGCAAGAATTTAATATATAACACGTAAGAGCAGAGTTTCTTAACTCAGCACTAACGACATTTTGAACCAGATACTTCTCTGTTGGGCAGGACTGTCCTGGCCATTATGGGCTGTTTCGTAGCACCTCCCTGGTTTATACTCATTAGATGTCAGTAACTCATCCCCCATCCACCACTCATGATAATCAAAAATCTCTTCAAACATTGCCTTAAGTTTCCAGGGAAACAACTGTTTCCAGTTAAGAACCACTGCTTTACAGAATTGTGATAAAACTCTATCATAACATAAAGATAAAATAATAGTACAAGTAGGATTATGTAGTCTACAATTTTCTGGGATTACTCACAACCTCTGTCTTAGTATTTGTCCAATTTTAAAATTCTTGCTCTCACAATTCCTATATATGTCTAAATATCCACAATGCTGTGATAATTTTCATATATTCCCCTCAAAAATATAACATTAAAAACTAACAATACTCTCAAAACTCTGCGTTTCTTCTGTACTCTCTCATAATTTATCCAAATGTACACTTCACTTCTCCATAAAAACCTTATTGTTAAGATTTCCCATCTCAGCATTCTTAACTTAAAATGAACAGACTTCTGACCAAGAAGGCAAATTAAACTTTCATTTCTCCATTAGAAAAAACAAAGCCAGGCCAGGCGCTGGTGGCTCACACCTGTAATCCCAGCACTTTGGGAGGCCGAGGCGGGTGGATCACGAGGTCAAGAGATCGAGACCATCCTGGCCAACATTGTGAAACCCCACCTCTACTAAAAATACAAAAATTAGCTGGGCCTGGTGGCACACGCCTGTAGTCCTAGCTACTCGGGAGGCTGAGGCAGGAGAATCACTTGAACCCAGGAGGCGGAGGTTGCAGTGAGCCGAGATCACGCCACTGCACTCCAGCCTGGGTGACAGTGCGAGACTCTGTCTCAAAAAATAAAATAAAATAAAATAAACAAAAGAAAAGAAAAAAAAAAGCCAGACTAAATATAGAGAGCACGTTAAGTGTTTCCATATAGTTTTTTACTTCTAATGGTAAGTTTATCTGTGGTTTAAATGCTAAAAGGCTAATTTAACCAATTTTAAGTGATCTCATATCTGTAATCAATATGAAATGTAATTAAGGTAAGAAAAACAGGTATTGGGTTTCTGTAATTAACTTGAGATTAACATTAACAAAATTCAGCTTTGGTATTTAAGACAGAAATGGGTTAAGTTTATAAAACCATAATTTAATACTTACTAATTTTTGTCCTTCTATAAAAGTTTCTAGAGCAGCAGCATAGTTTTTTTAATGGTATTCACATATTCTGCATGAACATATTTAAAACAAATTAACACACACACAAGATCTGGAAAATAGCCTTCTTTCTAAATAAAAACATCTTAGTATTTTCTATTGTTGAAAGAAAAAATTTATTTTAAGTATATGTTAGTAAGCCAAGAGACTTTCTAAAATACTGTTAACATCTAGTACAATTTCCAGTAAAATTCAATTTTAGAACTTACTTCAGAAGGAATTTCACTTTAATTTTACGTACTTGCTTATTCCAAAATATATACAAAGGAATTAAAGCAGTTTCTTACTTAAAGAATAAAGTTAACTTATTAACAGAAACAAGATGGGATATAAAGCACATAGATACAGAGCTTTCACACCATTAAATGTAGCCTATTCAGCTTGGCTGAAGAACAGGATGTCCCCTAGTCAGTTAAATATGGTAAATTCCAAATTTTAAATAAAAAAAGAATGTGAAATTCGTCAGTTTCATCTATACTTTGCAGTTATTTCAATCATCGCTATTTTTAAATATATTAAGTATAGATCTCCATCACATACTATGGTTAACAAAACAACTATAACTTTATATTTAACATTGAATCATATCTCTGCTATAAATACAGAATTTTACTACTTTTAAAGCTTACACTGAACTCATTCAACAAATTACACATCTCCTATTTACAGTCCAAGCTCAACAAAAACAGTAGCTATTGCATACCCTTTTCTCAGCACAGCAGTGGAATTATTTGGATTGAATTCGCGAGACTTCTTTGCATCAGCAACAGCAACTATGTAGAAAAGGATGGGTTTTTGGCTGGGCATGGTAGCTCACGCATGTAATCCCAGCACTTTGGGAGGCCGAGGCAGGTGGATCACGAGGTCAAGAAATCGAGACCAGCCTGGCTAACACAGTGAAACCCTGTCTCTATTAAAAAAAAAAAATTAAAAATTAGCCGGATCTGGTGGCACACGCCTGTAGTCCCAGCTACTCAGGAGGCTGAGGCAGGAGAATCGCTTGAACCTGGGAGGCAGAGGTTGCAGTGAGCCAAGATTGTGCCACTGTACTCCAGCCTGCGCAACAGAGCGAGACTCCGTCTCAAAAAAAAAAAAGAAAAAAAGAAAAAGATGGTTTTTTGTCAGTTATTTACAGATTCTAGCAAATACACACAGAATACGGATCAGTTTTAGATTTCTAAGTTTTCGAGTTAATAGAAACGCCAAATGGTTTTAAATTAGGAAAAGCTAATCCAACACAGAATTCAAATAAATATTACTCTTGTACCTTCCTTTTGGCTTAACATTTAGCTTCCTTCTTAAAGCTCTCTTCGGTCAGTGAATAAAGCTGTGTGACAAAATTCATCTCCTTTACTCATTAGCATCATTTATGTAATTTGGCTGGGTGCAGTGGCTGCCGCCTATAATCCCAGCACCCAACACTCTGAGAGGCTGAGGTGGGCGGATCACCTGTGGTCAGGAGTTTGAGACCAGCCTGGCCAACATGGTGAAACCCCCTCTCTGCCAAAAATACAAAATTAGCCAGGCATGGTGGCATGCACCTGTAGTCCCAGCTACCTGGGAAGTTGAAGCAGGAGAATCACTTGAACCTAGGAGGCAGAGGCTACAGTGAGATGAGATTGTGGCACTGCACTCCAGCCTAGGCAATAAGAGCAAAACTCCATCAAAAAAAAAAAAAGATATTCAGTTTTTCCCTATCCAGATTCTTCATCAGAATAATTTTTTAAGTTACACAGTACAGGAATACATTATTTTTTAATATAGATAGGGTCTTGCTATGTTGTCCAGGCTAGACTCGAACTCTTGGGCTCGTGTGATCCTCCTGCTTTGGCCTCCCAAAGTGCTGGGATTACAGGCGTGAGCCACCATGCCACATTCTTTTTTATAAAAAAATACAAAGAAGAGCACGTCATTTTAATACTCTGTCAAATAGTAAATGTGACACCATTCTTTATCAGCCTACTCAATAACTATGAATGAAACCTATATACATTATCCACCCACTGAAGGAAAAAGAGACATCCATAAAATTTAAATAGGTGTTGCTCAACATGTCTGTCGCACTTGAGCTACTTTACCTTGTATGAAAGACCAACTCAAAAATCCTCAAAGACAACCTTTATTTTATTTGATTAATTGGTCATGGGTAAAATGTATAAGTAACTTATTAAAAAGGGGCAATATACTTTATAAGAAAAATTACCACAGTAATTCCCAAGAAGAATGTGACAATAAGCTCTTTAACGATAATATTGTGCATCATCTGGTTTCTGTTCCAAAGCCTTGGTCAGCTCCTACAAAAACAAACATGTTGAGTGTCAGTAAGTTTTTTAAAAGCCATCAAATTCTAATTAAAACATAATTTTTAAACAAATAACTTATTATCAGAAACTATTTGGAGGAAAGATAACAGGGACGTAATCTTGGAGTTTTTCCTCGTAAGAGGAGCTCCCCGGTTTCTCGCGGTCCTGCTAAAATGCTGTCAACCTGGCGCTCCACCAGAGGCCCGTTGGCTTCTCGGGAGGCGACCGAGGGAGCTCAGAGGGCCGGGAGGCTTTTACAAGAAGCGAAAGAACGACCTCAGGGGTGGCTGGGAACAGCCTGGAATCAGCTGGAGGACATCAGCAGGACTGAGGAAAGGGGGGAGAGGGCGGAACGCGGCGAACGGCCGCGCTCCAGGGCTGAGGCGGGGTCCCAGCGAGCGGGCGGCTGGGAAACAACGGCGCGAGCGTGACATGGGCCGGAGGCGTCGCGGCGGCGCGGAGGAAGTGGCTGCCGTGGGGCGGGGGCCGCACCGAGGGAGTTGGGAGGCGTGCGGCGTCCGCGAGCGCGCTGGCGGGGACTCGGCCTAAGGAGAGGGGCCTGGGGGCCATGGTCCCTGGCGGACGGGGGCGGGGGCAGGCGGCGGCCGCTACCCTGGGGTCGCGTGTTAGGCCGCGCACCTCCCCACCTAGCTCCCCGCTCGCCTGCTCCTTCCCCTCCCGCCAGCCCACGGGTGCCGCCGCACTCACCGGCTCCAGCGCACCGCAACAATCCCAGCGCTCAACTGCCGCAGCCGCCTCGGCGGGCGCCCTCCCCGCCTCCGCCGCCGGGCACCGCCCGGCACCGCCCCGCGCCGCCCCCCTGCTCGCGCCCGCCCAGGGACCGGCGCGCTGTTCCGTCCTCCAGCTCCGCCGCAGAGCTCGGCGAAGCCGACACTCCCTGACCGTGCTGCGTCTGTCTGTCCCGCGGGTCTGGAGATCTTCAAACGACGGAACACCAGCTTTGCCCTTCTGAGGGTTTCCATCCCTTGGCATTCTGCCTGCGCCCCTCAGCCGGGCCCCGGGCTAACCTCTCCACTGTGTCTCATCCAGAAGAAGCTTTTCCTTGGGAGGAGTCACAGAATGTTTTGGTCTAATGGACCTCAAGGCCCCTCATGCGTCCACACCCCCATGGCACACTCGAATCCCCTTGAGGGCTAAAAACACCAGCTTTAAAATTTGTCAGAACGAGTTCCAGTCCCAGTACCACCACTTACAAACTGTAACCTCGGGTGAGGTACCTGACCTCCTATACCCGGTGCCCACATTTGTAACACCAGGATGGGGAACAACAGTCCCCACATCAAAGGGTGTTGACGGGATGAAATCACACAATATAGGTGAGACCCTCAGCAGGTTCCTGGTACACAGTAAGCACTCAATAAATTTTCACCCCACCACCAGCAACTCAGCAGGAAGACTCCGCAAAAGCAGCCAGCTATTTCTCTTTTTTTTTTTTTTTTTTTTTTTTTTTTTTTTTTTTTTAGACAGAGTCTCGCTCTGTCGCCCAGGCTGGAGTGCAGTGGCGCGATCTCTGCTCACTGCAACCTCCGCCTCCCAGGTTCACGCCATTCTCCTGCCTCAGCCTCTCGAGTAGCTGGGACTACCGGCGACCGCCACCACGCCCGGCTAATTTTTTTGTATTTTTAGTAGAGACGGGGTTTCACCATGTTAGCCAGGATGGTGTCGATCTCCTGACCTCATGATACGCCCACCTCGGCCTCCCAAAGTGCTGGGATTACAGGCATGAGCCACCGTGCCCGGCCTGCAGCCAGCTATTTCCAGAGGACTGAATTCCTTGGTCCGGGCAGCTCTCACCAGTGAGAAAATGTGTCTAAACTTCCACTCTCAGAGCCCAAATTCCATGCCTTGGAGCCACAGAGAACAAACGTCTAATCTCTCTTGGACCTTTGACTTTTCAGATACTTTACTTCTATCACCTCTGCCCAAGGTCTTCTCATTCCACATCAGTGTCTCCCGTTCCTTCCATTGTTCCTCCTCTGCCCTGGTTTTGAGGGTCTTTATCCCTCTCATGTAAATGGTAGATTTGTCTGTGATTTCTTTAGAATACGTCACCCAAGACTGAACCAAATGTTTGTGGTATCATCAGAGCAAAGCAGGACTATAGCTTCCTCCTTTTGGGACCTATCGCTTTGCACTCGTGTGATAAAGTTCTTGGCACCCATACTGTTGACTCACATTGGGCTTGCAGTCAACCAGAACCTCTGCGTCTTTTTAATAAGTGCTCCGCCAGAGCACTTAGATCTACCCCTTCTTGTGCTTCTCAGCCAACTTCGCTTCAGGTCAGCTGAGGATAGACCTTGGGCCCCTCACCTTCTAAATTTCTCAAGATATATGGAAAAGAGGAATAGGGGTTGGAAGCTGGCATAACACAATCTTTAAACCAAGTGCATTTGAAAAAAGCCCAGGGTGGCAGGATGTGGTGGCTCACACCTGTAATCCCATCACTTTGGGAAGCCAAGGCAGGTGGATCATTTGAGGTCAGGAGTTCAAGACCAGCCTGACCAACATGGCGAAACCCCATCTCTACTAAAAATATAAAAATTAGCTGGGCATGGTGGCACGCACCTGTAGTCCCAGCTACTCAGGAGGCTGAGGCAGGAGAATCGCTTGAACCCGGGAGGCGGAGGTTGCAGTAAGCCAAGATCATGCCACTGAACTCCAGCCTGGGCAACAGAGGGAGACTCCATCTCCAAAAAAAAAAAAGAAGAAGAAACGAAAAAAGGCCGGGGTTTGTGTCTAAAGACTATGGTACTGAGAGAAAAACAAATATACAGACACACACAAATGAATGTGATCACAACTGTGAAAAAAAACTGCACACACAAAAGACTACAGGGAAATACGTAATTGATTATGTTGTTTTCTCTCAGTGATAAGATGGGGTGGTTTCTTCTTTGTACTTTTGTATTAATTTCTTACGGTGTTTGTATTACTTTTATAATCAAGAACTTTGTTTTAAAAAATAAATCAGAAAAAAGAATTTAAAAAATCAGAGAGATGGAATAACTAGAAAAAAACTGAAAACAAAGTTAAAAGATAACAGAATAAGGGGAAAACTATTTGCAATATACAAAAGACAAAGGATTTGTCTATAAAGGACTCTTAACAAATCAATAATAAAAAGAATGAATATGTAATCTCAGCATTTTGGGAGGCCAAGGCTGGCATATCATGAGGTCAGGAGTTCAAGACCAGTCTGACCAACATGGTGAAACCTTGTCTCTACTAAAAATACAAAAATTAGGTGTGGTGGCGCACACCTGTAATCTCAGCTACTCAGGAGGCTGACGCAGGAGAATCGCCTGAACCCAGGAGGCAGAGGTTGCAGTGAGCCGAGATTGCACCACTGCATTCCAGCCTGGGTGACAGAGTGAAACTTTGTCTCAAAAAAAAAAAAAAAAAGACAAAGAGAGAAAGAAAATTTAGAATCAGCTAAATGCCCACCAATGGGGGAATGGCTAACTAAAATGTAGAATATTTATATAATAAAATTCTATAGAGAATTTAAATGAAGCATGGGCAACATAGTGAGACCTCACTTCTACAAAAAGTTTTTAAAAATCAGCCGGGTGTGGTAGCTCCAGCATGTAGTTGCAACTGCTACTCAGGGGGCTGAGGTGGGAGGATCACTTGAGCCTGGGAGGTCAAGGCTGCAATAAGCTGTGATCGTGCCACTGCACTCAAGCCTGGGTGACAGAGAAAGACCCTGTCTCCAAAAATAATAATAATAAAAAATAAAAGAAGTGACTTTGATCTGCATGTATCAACATGGATATATCTCAGTCATATTTTTGAATGAAAATAGAAAGTTGCAGAATTATATATCTATATCTGTTATATATAGATAGATGGATACTATCAATATTTAAAAAATTATTCCAATGCAAAACTTCAGTTAATCATGAAAAAACATCAAATAAACCCAAATTGAGGGAATATTCTACAAAATACTTGACGTGTAATCTTCAAAATTGTCAAGGTCGTGAAAGCCAAGGAAAGACTGAGAAACTGTCAGAGATTATCCTATTCACAGATAGGAGACTAAAGAGATCTGATAACTAAATGCAATGTGGTATCCTGGAACACAAAAAGGACATTAGTGAAAAAACTGGTGAAACTGGAATAAGGTCTGTAGTTCTGTTATTAGTATTGTACCAGTGTTAATTTCTTAGTTTTGAACCAGGGTTACATAAATTGTTAACATTAAGAGAAGCTGGGTGAAGGGTATGTTGAAACTTTCTATACTAGCTTTGCAACTCCTCTGTAAATCTAAAATTATTTCAAAATAAAAAGCTAAAACAGAAAAAAAAAAAAAAAGAGGATCTCCCCTTCTGCTGCCCCTCCTCCCAAAAGTAGACAATCTAACATAGTATTTCTGTACTGTAAAGCATTTAGGGGTCAGGTATGGTGGCTCATGCCTGTAATCCCAGCACTCTGGGAGACTGAGGCAGGCAGATCACCTGAGGTAAGGAGTTCAAGGCCAGCCTGGCCAATATGGTGAAACCCCACCTTTACTAAAAAAACAAAAATTATCCAGGCACGGTGGCGCATGCCTGCAATCCCAGCTACTTGGGAGGCCGAGGCAGGAGAATTGCTTGAACCTAGGAGGCGGAAGTTGCAGTGATCTGAGAACACACCACTGCACTCCAGCCTGGGCGACAAGAGTGAAACTCCGTCTCAAAAAAAAAAAAAAAAAAAGCATTTAGTTCCTGACCTACAGAACTCAATAAATGGTAATTATTATCACCTCACATATTCTGAAGAGTTTAATTGATATACATTGACCATTACAGATTTTCTCCTTCTAACTTGGAGAAGATTCAAACATGATATAGAATTTGAAATTCCTAGAAAATGTGAAGCTGTCCAATAAAAAAAGACTAAAAGTTAAATATAGAGCTCAGAGAGGTTAAGACAATTAATACCTACACCATCAAGCTGACCTGGCCCTCTCTTATTCTCTATCAATAGCACACAACTCTAATAAAATGCAATTAAACATTCTGTTCAAAACCCAGATATAATCTAATAGATGGCTATGGCAACTGATCAAGAGTTAACATTAGAGAGATTAAAACTTTTTCACCCTGTGCAGTCACAACATATAGGTGTGGTAGCTGGAAAAATAATGATGTAAGAGATTACACAATTAGGGAGATCAAGGACAGGTGCAGGAACACAGGAACACTTATTTTCTGCCAACTACCTACAAACTCTAGGGATTTGGTAGTTTTCTTAAATGGTAAAATTATTTCAATAGCCACATGTGTCACTGACTTTGCCTTAACCTAATAGATAATTCTCACAAAGCAATGAATACAGATGCCCCTCAATTCACCTGGGGTTGCATTCAATCAACAGAAACCCAAAGTGTGGCTCAAACTAAGAGAGCAAAGAAGCTATAAGATGCTACTTCAAGGGCCTCACTTTGTACCTTGCAGGCTGTTAAAAGGAATTTGGACCTTAGGTGTGATGGAAAGCCATGGAAAGTTCATTGTTAGTAGGAGAGAGAAATGGTCCAATTTACTCTTCAAATGTCATTCTGGTTGCTGTATGGTGAATACATTATAACAAATCAGGACTGGAAGCGGAGACTTCTTAGGAAACTAATACATTAAGTCTAGGCCAGAAAAGGATATTAGCCACAGAGGTGATGAAGAGAAATACATGAGCTGGAATATATTAGGGCCAGCAAGACTTGCCAATGTGGGCTAAGAGAAATTGAAGATCACTCCAGGATTTGGGGCTTACTTAAGATCTATACCTGGCATCCAGTAGGCACTCAATGAAAAGTACTGATTTCTCTCCTTGCAGACTTTTTCCGCCTTTTCCCCAATCTCTAATTTGACCACATCTCCTTTGCCACAAAATATAAAAATGTTTGCCTCTCTAGTCTTAATCTTCTCAAAGCCACCAGTCACCCCTTATCAAATCCAACTGATTCCTATCTGACTTGATCTCTCTGTGGCCCCTGACAATAACCAGACCTTTCAGCTTACCATTCTGTTGCTTTTTAAAAACTAATGTTTCCAGGCTGGGCGCAGTGGCTCACACCTGTAATCCCAGCACTTTGGGAGGCCGAGGCAGGTGGATCACCTGAGGTCAGGAGTTCGAGACTCAGCCTGACCAACATGGCGAAACCCCATCTCTACCAAAAATACAAAAATTAGCTGGGCATGGTGGTATATGCCTGTAATCCCAGCTACTTGGGAGGCTGAGGCAGGAGAATCACTTGAACCCAGGAGGCGGAGGTTGCAGGGAGCCAAGATCATGCCATTGTACTCCAGCCTGGGTGACAAGAGTGAAACTCCATCTCAAAAAAAAAAAAAAAAAAAAAAAAAACACCTAATGTTTCCCTTGGGCTCAGTACTTAGACTTCCTCCCCTTTAGAAACATTCTTTGACTCTTTAAGTGGTGTCGGGGGCTTCACTTATGTCTTGAATCATCCTGATGACTCAAGTCTATCTTGAGAGCCTAGACAGTGCTCCTGTGCAATATCAGCAGTTTTCTCTAGACTTCACCCGAAATGTCCCAGAGGCAATTCATATACGAATATTCAAAATCTATAACTAATTCCTCTCTTCAAACCTATTCCCCCATGCTGAATGCAATCTTCTAAGTGCTATCATCCTAGGTGCTATTTAAGTGAAAGGCACCAATTCCTACTACATTCCCCCAGCCAGAAACTCGGGAGTCATCCCTTATATTCCAATCATCACCAAGTCCAGTGCATTTTACATAAAACAACTCCCCTCCATGCCCACAATCACTGCCCTGCATGCAGATATTCATCTTTGACCTGGTCTGTACCACCATCTTCCTGCTATCCACTATCCCTTGTGTCTCCTCCAATTCATTATCTACTCTGCTTTTAAAGTAGGTTTTGTAATTCAGAAAATTGCATTTCCTTCCTCCAAATTCTTCACAGGTCTCCATGATCATATGATAAAACTGAAAAACATCTGTTGAGATTTAATGCCTTTGATGGCCTGGCCTCTCTCCACTTGCTTAACCTTTATCTCCTAGCACTTGCCTCCTCACATTTTATGTTCTAATACTACCAAACAACTTGTATCATTCCCCAAACAGTTACGTAGTATTTACCATGTGCCTGGCACTGTACTAAGCATATGATACAGGGTACCTCACTTATCTTCATAATAAACCTTTCAAGTAGGTCCTATTTGTTCCCATTTGACAGATAAGAAGTCTGCTCTGGACTGATGACAGGAACCTTACTGAAGTTACACCGTTATCATGAAACCAGAATTTTGACCCAAGAGTCTCTGACTCCAGAGCCTGGGCTCTTAACCACCACACATACTGGGCCCTGAACGATTCTCAAAATTCACACGTTTTCTCTCCCTACTGAATTTTGCAACCTCCTCTGTAAAGTTTTTAACTCCCTCAGTCAGATTCTATTCTGCTATGCTCTTTTATACACAACCCCATTACAGTAGTTACCTTATATTTTAATGATCTGTTGACTTGTCTTTCCACTAGACTGAAAACTCACTCATTCAAGTTTATTCATCCTTAGATTCCTGATTTCCAGTACAACATTCACCACTCAATGTTCATTCTTTGTTGAATGAATCAAAAATGTGAAACAGCCTATGTGATAAGAATATTCCCCTTTATTCCTAATTGGATGACCTTATATCAAATATACACATTTTAACTCACATGATACCAAGTGACCTGAATCCCAAATGGCTGTTAAAGTAGCCCTTGGGACAATCCAGGAGAAATACACTCACATTCATCATCAATGTTTCAGCCCTACATATCATTACCAATTATTTAATAATTTACATTGACCTGTTCATCTTTGTGAGGTCATCTCACAGTTTAAAAAGAACATTTCTTCTTAACACAGCTGGTTCTTATCATGATCATCCTCCCCACACCCAGGGTTTCTGATTCTGGGTCTGTGGTGGGTCCTGAGAATTTGCATTTCTAGGGCCGGGCATGGTGGCTCACACCTGTAATCCTAGCACTTTGGGAGGCTGAGGCAAGTGCTGGGATTACAGGCGTGAGCCACCGTGCCTGGTCCATAAGGACTTTCAATAAGAATTTGCACTTCTAGTGAATTGCCACGTCATGCTGTTACTGCTGGCCCAAGAGCCACACATTAAAAGCCAAGGTACCAGTGCTAACCACATGACTATTCTATCCAGTTCTACTCCTAGGTATATACAATCAAAAGAAAGAAATGCATGTGTTCACCAAAATACACAAAAGAGTACTCACAGGAGCTTTATTTATGCTAGCTAGCAACTAGAAATAAAACAGATGTCCAATTAGAATAAATTGTGCTATACTTACATTTATACAACATATATTTATACAATTATACAATGGAATACTACACAGCAATGCAAAAGAACTATTGCTTCACACAATATGGAGGTATACTCATGGAATGATTAAAGCAAAAACAGACAGCCTACATTGAACAAAGCACCTACTGTATGATTCTGTTTATGAGTCGAGAACAAGCAAAATGAACAGATGGTGATGGAGGTCAAAACAGCAGTCAGCAGGACAGTAAGAAGAACTGCTGGCTGGGAAGGAGCATGAAGGAACTTTATGAATGGAAATGCTCTATATCTTGATCTGGGTGGTGTACACATATGTAAAAACTCATCAAACTGTAGACTTAAAATTTGTGTTATTTACATATGTCATATATGCCTCAATAAAAAATTTAAGGCCAGGCACGGTCACACCTGTAAACCCAGTACTTTGGGAAGCCGAGGTAGGCAGATCACCTTAGATCAGGAGTTTGAGACCAGCCTGGCCAACATGGCAAAACCCCATCTCTACTAAAAAGTACAAAAATTAGCCGGGTATGGTGGTGTGCGCCTATAATCCCAGCAACTTGGGAGACTGAGGCAGGAGAATCGCTTGAACCTGGGAGACGGAGGTTGCAGTGAGACGAGATCGTGCCATTGCACTACAGCCTCGGTGACAGAGTGAAACTCTGTGTCAGAAAAAAAATTAATAAGTAAAATAAGATGGAAAGTGACAATGAAGTTTATTAATATTCTTTAAAAGCAACTTTTTTTTTGGAGACAGAGTCTCACTCTGTCACCCAGGCTGGAGTGCAGGGGCACCATCTCAGCTCACTGCAAACTCCGCTTCCCAGGTTAAAGCGATTCTCCTGCCTCAGCCTCCCGAGTAGCTGGGACAACAGATCCACACCACCACACCCGGCTAATGTTTGTTTTGTATTTTTAGTACAAACAGGGTTTCACCATGTTGGCCAGGTTGGTCTCAAACTCCTAACCTCAAGGGATCCACCCTCTTTGGCCTCCCAAAGAGCTGGGATTACAGACATGAGCCACCGCGCCCAGCCTAAAAGCAACTTTTATATAAACTGGATTTCCAAAGGATGCACTAGCCCTAACATGACAATTAAGAAATGTTAATTCAAAGTAATAGCTATCTAATATAAGGAATTACAGAGAAAAATTTTCACTGCTTCCTGTAACATTATCCCAAAACTGATCCCAGAAGCCTTATTGCTGGTATCTAAAGGTCTATATATTTAGATTCAAAAAACATACCTGGGCCCTAAAAGGCCATACAGGACCTGGCTCCTAGTTTCCTGTCCAACCTTATCTCCTAATCAAATGGGCCCTCTAATAAAAAGGGCCTTTTTGCTGCTCCATACACAGGCTAACTTCATGCCTACTTCAGGATCTCTGCACTGGCTCTTGGTCCTCCCTGGAATGCTCTTTCCACAGAACTTCTAAGCGAATTCTCTTGCTCCTTCAGGTCTCTGCTCAAATATCACCTTAACAGAGGCTCCAGCACCCTATGGCACATTTCTTATAAAAGCCATAGCTAGAAAAGACGCTGTCTTGCCTCAAATTGTTAATGTTACTTATGTTAGATCATAACAACAAAACAGGGTTTCCTTTTTTCTGTGTTTTAAAGCAAAAAAAACGAAAAACAAAACAAAAAAACCTCCTGGTTAAATTCTGTGACCCACAGCATCATTTATCTTTAGTTTAGGCTCTTCTTTATCTCTTATTATTTAACTCTTGCTCTTTTACATTCCTTTACAGCTTTATAGTTTGTCTTCACTGCACACCTACAACAAGTGATTTCTAGGTTAGCTAAGTATATAACTAAGACTAACCCATAGCAAACAGCGCCTTTGCACACTGCAACTCCTAAAACATTTTTTGAGAATAAACAAATGAGTGAATATGAACTATGATAAGACATCTGGAAAGTTTCAGGGACGTGAGGGAAAAGGTTTTTGTTCCAGTAGACTGACTTCATACCGACAGTTTTACATAAGAATGGCAACAATGATTGTCAAACGAAAAAATTAATGTTCATCGAGCCCAGAGTCCGCTTTTCTCATCTAGTCATAACTGCCATTAAAAAAAAATCCTTTCAGCCCAACTACAGTTGTCAACCATGCTCCCAAGAAATGGAGGAGGTTTTTCTCAGAAGCTGCAGGAATGCAAGAGTCTGGAAGTGGAAAGGGCAAGACAGGAGTCTGAGATAACGCAAGGAGACTGAGAATCTCAATACTGGGGCGGAGACGCAGCATCCACAGGACCCTGGGTCCCAATCAGGTGCTGCTGGGAGGAGGCGCGTCAGCCAGGGGTGGAGGAAGCAGAAAAGGCTCTCTCACCTCTAACGCCGCCGTGGATTAGAGCATCTGAGAAGCTCTGGAAAAAACCTGTCAGGAAAACAACGACTTCAGCAGGACCCACTAGCCAAGGAAAGGGGAATAAAATAAATAGCAAAGGGAAGGAAAAACAGGCACCTCTGGGATGCTGCAGGTCCTGTTGCAGCCGCCGCCATCCCTCGTAGTCACTGTTGCTTCCGCCAGAGCTGCTACTAGCGCGCTTATCGGCTCCGCCACCGCCCAAGAGGGAAACTTCTGCAGAAACCCCAACCGAGCTTCTGTCCTAAGTAGCCAACGAGCAGCCACGCAGCGTGCTGCTAGCGGGACGGGAGGCTAGGCGCGGGCGCGTGGCCTGCTGGGGCAGTGGAGGACCGAGTCTTCCCAGCCCGCACCCTGGCCCGGGACCCGCGCTCCCAGTCCCCGCCCCTCGCAGCCATGGTTACGGAGGCCCGGGCCGTCACGTTTTCCTTCTCTTCCACTGCGCTCACCGCCGCGGTCACTCCGACCAAGCCTCCAGGAGTAGTAGCTCAGAAGCACTTTTGTAGCATACTGTTACCCCTCAGGAGCTTAGCAGTTAAGGGCGTTTGCGTGTCCTTTAGTAACACAAGCTCCGGGCCGGGCGCCGTGGCTCACGCCTCTAATCCCAGCACTTTGGGAGTCCGAGACGGGTAGATCATGAAGTCGGGAGTTCAAGACCAGCCTAGCCAAGATGTTGAAACCCCGTCTACGAAAAATACAAAAATTAGCGGGCCGTGATGGTGGGCGCCTGTAATCCCAGCTACTCGGGAGGCTGAGGCAGGAGAATCGCTTGAACCTGGGAGGCAGAGGTTGCAGTGAGCAGAGATCGCGCCACTGCACCACAGCCTGGGCGACAGACCAAGACTCCTTCTCAATAAATAAGTAAATAAATAAATAAATAAATAAATAACATAAGCTACTTCGAGCTCCGTTTTCCCTAGGTGTTATCATGGCTACCACAGGTAGCCAAGCCCTTTCGTCTCCGTGATGTCACTGGCAGCTGCGTGGTCTTTTCAGGGAACAGAGGGGCCTGGATGGCGCCTCGGTTCCCGCGATCGTTGCGCTGGGAAGGGAAAAGGGCTGGGACTCGCTGGAAGTCGTTCTGAACTAATAGCGCTAAAGGCCTTCTGGTTCCTGGGGAGACGCGCTTGGCGTCCGCGTACTATTCATTCCCTTCCTCATAACTCCACAGCCCAGGCTTTCTTCTTAGTGGGCTTCCTAGACCAAGAAGGAAAACCTTTTCTATCCGAAACCACTGAGGGGCAGAATGTGGCCTAAAGTGATCTCAGGGCCGCTTTGTTTTCCACCCCAGTCGGTCAGGCCCTCCGTCAGCGCCCTTTGACCCATGCAGATCGGATGGGGAAAGCTGCCAGCGCCTTCCAGGGATGGGGGCAGAGTGGGGAGCTGGAGGGAGTGGTCTTTTTCTAACTTTATACCACTACCAAACTGTGTTAATTCATGTAGCTTTATAATAAGTCTTGAAGTCCTGTGACTTTATTCTCCCAAGATTGCTTTGGCTTATTCTAAGGCCATTGTATTTCTAGGTGAATTTTGGAATTAGCTTGTCAGTTTAAAAAAAAACAAAACTACTGGGATTTGTACTGGTCTTGCGTTGGATCTGTAGATCTGTTTGGGGAAAACTAGTATATTAACAATACTAAGTACTTCAATCCATTAATATCATTCTTTCCCACCATTTATTTAAGTGGCCTCTAATTTCTCCTGGCAATATTTTGCAGATTGTACACATATTTATATCTTAATGTTTGGATCCAAGTTGTGCTTGGATCGATTGCAGTATAGAGATCAAACATATCTTTCATTAGATTTATTCTTGAGCAGTGTTTTAAATGCGATGTTAAATAGCATTTTATTTTTTTATATTCTCGTTTGTTGTAAGAATATAGAAATGCTATTGATTTTTACATATCGATGTTATATTCAAGCATCTTGCTAAGTTCCCTTATTATTTGTAAGAGAGTCCAAAAGACTCTGTAGAGTCTTTTGGAATTTATGTGATTACAATCTTGCAATCTATGAATAGAGATGGGTTTAACTTTCCTGTAATCTTTATACCTTTTAGTTTTGTTGCTGGCTAGTATGTCCACTATTGAATAGAAATAGTGATAATGGGCTTCCTTGTCTTGGTTGTAAAATCAAGAGGAAAGCATTCAATATCAAGTGCTTTTTCTGCCTTTATTGAAATGTTCATATGTATTTTTAATAATAATATGTTACTGTTATATAATAATAATTTAAAAATAATATTTTAATAATAATGTTGCAATGCAACCAATTACATTGGTTAATTTTCAAATGTTATCTAAATGGCCAATTGTCCTTCCGGATCCCCATTGATTCCGATTGGGATGGCACTATAGGAGAGACAGAACCAGTGAAGGAAACATCATGTTTATTCAGGAGTTACATACAGGGGTGGTCCAGTGGTGGTGGGCTGGCCTGGAGAAACGCTACCGTTTGTATAAAAAAAGAAAAGCATGTAGTCCATATAGCATTTTCACTTAGAAGCCTCCTTCTAGCAATCTCCATTTAACCCAAAATAAAGGGCCTTGATCACCTGTACAGCCTGTGTTCCAAGGGATGGGGCAGGGGTATGGCTGTCCTTCATAGATAAGTAGTGAATCTCAGTGTTGCCTACTCCTGGATTCCTTAGCCTGGGACTCCAAACACACTTAGAAGAGGGTTATTCTCAGGTGTGCTCCATTTATGGCTCAGCCATACACCAAGGTGTATACACCAACCCCTGCCATGTACCAATATGCATATAAATATGAATAGCCTCTGAAAGGGCAAATTCCTAGATTGACCTATAGGCCCACATGAAAAGTTCTATATTAATAGCTATGTCATGGCTGGGCATAGTGGCTCATGCCTGTAATCTCAACACTTTGGGAGGTCGAGGTGGGTGGATTCCTTGAGGCCAGGAGTTGGAGACCAGCCTGGGCAACATGACAAAACCCCATCTCTACTAAAAATACAAAAATTACCTGGGCTTGGTGGTGTGCACCTATAATCCCAGCTACTAAGGAGGCCAAGGCACAGGAAACACTTGAAACTGCGAGGCAGAGGTTGCAGTGAGAGAGATGGTACCACTGCACTACAGCCTGGGCAACAGAGTCAGACCCTGTCTCAAAAAAAAAAAAAAAATAGCTGTATCATGGACATTGAAATTATAATGAGATACCAAAACTACCACCAGAATGACTTAAATTAAAAGGATTTCCAATACCAAGCATTGACAAGGATATGGAGCATTCTTTAGAGAGAAAGACCAAGGAGTTGGCTACAGTCAGGTGCTGCAGAATCAGATCTGTGGACCTTAATGTGCATCTGGTGAAATAAATAACTATAATGGTGAAGAAGAAAGCAATTGCCCAGGAATCCTACTGTGGTCTGAGATAAGAAGATCATTCCTATTGCCACATCCCTGGAGGCCATTTGTCTTTTTTCAATGACTGATCATCCTATTCAGAGTGAGAGGATCCGGAGTGGAAACAAGAGGCCTGTTGTACCATGGCAACTGAAAGCCACTCTTTTCCATGTACCATTGTTTTCAAGCCATTAATTTCCTATTAAACTTCATTTTCCTCTTCCTGAGAGTTTCGCTATAAAAATATATGTGTGTATAGATATATATTCCTAGCATAAGAGTACTATAAGAAGTGTTTTACATAGAACTTTTACAACAATTCTTTGAAGTGCTTTATTGTTCCCATTTGACAGGTGAGGTGATTTCGGGCACAGGAAGGCTGAATGACATTTCCAAAGTCACCTCCTTGTAAGAGGCAGTGTCAGAAGCTGACAATGGACTTGACCACTATGCTGTCATAGCAACAGAGAGAGATAATTTTTAAGACAATCCATGTATTTAAAAAATATTTTTGTATCTCTTGTGAGTTTTTAAAAGAATCGTTTTGAGTTTTTTCGTTTCGATGGTGATTGAAAACACCAATGCTTGTTTTATAGGCAAATATCTATAGTGATCAGAGATCCAAGTAAAATATAGATGGGCTGATCTTAGCATAATCTTAGAAGAATAATTATATACAATCAAATGGAATTTCTTAAATGCACAAATGGAATTAAAAGAGGAGGTTCTTTTCCATCTTAACCAAGAAGGAGGGCATAATGGAATGACCGTGTGCTAAGCAAGGGGGCAGGAAAATGAGTAGGAGGGAAAACATTGCAGAGGAGAAACTAAATTACCATGAGTGTAGAAAGAAAATGAGGACTTGTGAATATGAAAATATCAAATATAGTATTTCAATGTCAGAATGGTTCACTATATTAAAACTCAAGTCCATTATGCACAAGAAAAACTGGAGGTAATGATTATACATTGACCCAAAATAGTACCAAGATGAGCACTGAGCCTGGGGATGACATGAAAACATTTTCAAACAAGAGGAAAGATCAAAAATAATGCAATTCTGAAAACTGCTGAAGAGCATAATGTTTTTTTCTGACACAAAAAGCTAAATTCAGTTACTTTTCTTTGCTGATTTCATGAGGGAAAAGAGTCTCACCATAATAAAGAGACAATAGATTTTTTCTGTCATGACACACTTATGGTCTCCATTTAATATATTCTATGCACAGAGTTGGTGAAAACACTATATTTACTATTTCTGAACAGAATAAGGTAATTCAATCAGCTACATCTTATACATGATCACAGGCATGGAGGTGTCATAGAAACACCTCTACAAATCTTGGAAATGTTCATGCAGATAAGACAGGGCAGCTGGCAAATTAATTTCCAGATTATATTAGAGAACTTAAAAATAGGCTGGGTGTGATGGCTCATGCCTATAATCCCAACACTTTGGGAGGCTGAAGCAAGAGGATTGCTTGAGGCCCGGAGACCAGCCTGAGCAACATAGGGAGAGCCTGTCTCTACAAATTTTTTTTTTAAGTTTGCTGAGTGTGCTGGCACTTGCCTGTGGTCCCAGCTACTCAGGAGGCTGAGGTGGGAGGATCGTTTGAGCTGAGGTATTCAAGGCTGCAGTGAGCTACAATTGCACCACTTCACTCCAGCCTGAGCAATAGAATGAGACCCTGTCTCAAAAAAAAAAAAAAAAAAAAAAAAGATTTCATGACTTTATTCAAACCAACAATGATGAACAGTGAGGATTACATTAAATGAGAAGCAGTTAGGGGCTGGTTTATGGTCTTGACCTTCATTCCTTCTCCACGAGTACAGCCCATGACCCAGTGATGATTTCCCCTTCCCTGCATTGCATTGGCACTGACTTAGTTTCTAGGCCAGAATCCTGTTTTCCAGACAAAAGCCCTGCTCCATCTCCCAGCACACTTCCTTCCCTTGCAGGCTATGCCTTCTAGACTGAAATAGAAAATACTCACCTTATTTTTCCCTTGTTGCTGGGACAACAGGTGCAGGGTGATGCTCAGGACAGCCAGTGGGTAAGTGCGTGGAGGGAGGCATCCAGGTCTCAGATATGGGTTTGTGTCCTGTGACCTCACCTTTTCACATCACTGCAATGAGCATTTCACCTGTGGCAACAATGACAGTGCACATTTGGGGAGCTAAAGATATTTCCATAAACTTTGTCCCAGTTACCAATTACCAAAAACAAGTACAATTTTCTATGAAGGGGCCAGCCCCTCCACACCTGTGGGTGTTTCTCATCAGATGGGACCAGAGACTGAGAGAAGAAAGAGACACAGAGACAAAGTATAGAGAAAGAAAAGTGGGCCCAGGGGACCGGCACTCAGCATACGGAGGACCCGCGCCGGCCCCAGTCTCTGAGTTCCCTCAGTATTTATTGATCATTATCTCTACCATCTCGGAGAGGGGGATGTGGCAGGAAAATAGGGTAATAGTGGGGAGAGGGTCAGCAGGAAAACGTGAACAAAGGTCTCTGTGTCATAAACAAGGTTAAGAAAAGGTGTTGTGCTTTGATGTGCACATACACAAACATCTCGGTGCATTAAAGAGCAGTATTGCCGCCAGCATGTCTCACCTCCAGCCCTAAGGTGGTTTTCTCCTATCTCAGTAGATGGAACATACAATTGGGTTTTACACCAAGACATTCCATTGCCCAGGGGTGAGC
Source organism: Pongo abelii (assembly GCF_028885655.2). Taxonomy (NCBI): domain Eukaryota; kingdom Metazoa; phylum Chordata; class Mammalia; order Primates; family Hominidae; genus Pongo; species Pongo abelii. Next base: position 24,429,463 of record NC_071998.2, on the reverse strand, counting down.
AGGAGACAGATGCCTTCCTCTTGTCTCAACTGCAAAGAGGCCTTCCTCTTTCACTAATCCTCCTCAGCACAGACCCTTTATGGGTGTTGGGCTGGGGGATGGTCAGGTCTTTCGCTTCGCAGGAGGCCATGTCTCAGGCTATCACATGGGGAGAAACCTTGGACAATACCTGGCTTTCCTAGGCAGAGGTCCCTGTGGCCTTCTGCAGTGTATTGTGTCCCTGGGTACTTGAGATTAGAGAGTAGTGATGACTTTTAACAAGCATACTGCCTTCAAGCACTTGTTTAACAAAGCACATCCTGCATAGCCCTAAATCCATTAAACCTTGAGTCAACACAGCACACGTCTCTGGGAGCACAGGTTTGGGGCTACGCTTACAGATTAACAGCATCTCAAGGCAGAAGAATTTTTCTTAGTACAGAACAAAATGGAGTCTCTTATGTCCACTTCTTTCTACATAGACACAGTAACAGTCTGCTCTCTCTTTCTTTTCCCCACATTCTAGCGGGCATCTCTAGCAAGATGAGAGTGTTTGGCAGAGGCTCTTGCTTTCCATCATCTCTGGAGGCAACAGGAAGGGGCTCCAAGGGAAGGAGCAGGAAGGTGTGAATTTAGACTAGGGGCTGGCAGCAGAGCACACGTGTCTTACTGGAGTCTGTGCTTTCCTGAGATGCTCCCCTACAGAAAACCCAATTTTCTGTTAATCCTCAGATTCCTGAGCCAAACTATTATTTCACTGTGAACAGAGAGATGGGATCATGCGAGGAACTTGAGAAGGATATGTGAACAGATTACAGTGCAAACAGCAACTTGAAGTCAAATACTGATATGAAAAATAAATGGGAACAATGTTGGGCGTTCCAATGTAAATTAACAATCAAATGTAGATGTTATATATTCTATAAATATATATTTTATTAACATTTACCCCTAGAGAGAGAGAGATTCTAAACTGTACAATATTTATAAAAGAAAAAGAGACATTTATCAGAGTCCCTCATATACACAGAAGCACCAAATTCATATGATCCAGAGAGAAATTCTACTAGTAAACTAACTGATAACCTGATGTTACCTAAACTATTCAAGTCTTAGTCAATCTTCCCAATAGTTTTCAGGAAGGGTGCATAAAGGTGATATGAGATCTTACCCTGGTTTGAGCCATGTATTACAAAAGTATAGGACATGTGAATATAAATGTAAACTTTTCAAATATTAGAAGCCATTGTGTCAGCACCTAGAAGCCACTGTGTGAGCACATTGAAACGTTACATCATAATCCCACTGCCTTTTGTGCCAGAAATGCAAGGGAGAGTCAACACTTGGAAATCCATTAATGTAATAAATTATGTTAACAGAATCAGTGAGAATGTTATGTGTTCATGTTCATAGATTTAAAAAAAGACATTGCCAGGATTCTGCAGAAAATCATATTTAAAAAATTAATAAGGAACTAGTGTAAAATATATACATATTTTTAGACAGGGTCTTGCTCTGTCACCCTGGCAAGAGTGCAGTGGTGCAATCATAGTTCACTGTAGCCTCGGCCTCCTGGGCTCAAGTGATCCTCTCGCCACAGCTTCCCCAGCAGCTGGGACTACAGGCACATGCCAGCACACCCGGCTAATTTTTTGGTTTTTTTGTATCTTGTAGAGACAGGGTCTCACTATGTAGCCCAGGCCAGTCCTGAACTCCCGGCCTCAGTGGATCCTACTGCCTCAGCCTCCCAAATTACATGCATGAGCCACTGCGCCTGGCCCTAAATGTTTCTTGAGAGCAAAATCTACTTTCTATAAAGGTGAGCCTGAGTCAACCCTTTCAAAGCCATTAGGGGCCAGGTGTGGTGGCTCATGCCTGCAATTACAGCACTTTGGAAGGCCAAGGCGGGTGGAACACCTGAGGTCAGGAGTTCCAGACCAGTCTGACCAACATGGGAAAACCCCTTCTCCAGAAAAAATAAAAAAATTAGTTGGGCATGGTGGGCATGCCTGTAGTCCCAGCTCCTCAGGAGGCTGAGACAGGAGAATTGCTTGAATCTGGGAGGTAGAGGTTGCAGTAAGCCGAGATTGTGCCATCGCACTCCAGCCTGAGCGACAGAGCAAGATTCTGTCTAAAAAACAAAAACAAAAACAAACAAAAAAAATTAAAAAGCTATTAGGACAGTCTTGGAAGAAAAAGTCTTGGAAGGAAAAGTCTCTTGGGTAAGGATTAATTAACCAGTACACAGGCAGGCAAGGTGACCCCTAGTGGTCTGCCAGTCTCAGAAAAAAATTTATGCATCTAGGGAAAAATTGTCATAACTAGGCAATTAGATCACAGCCTGCCCATCAAGTAAAACAAAATTCTGTGTCAAACACACTGTAAAACAAAACACTGTACAAACCTTAAACATTCCCTGATAGGCATCATAGAGTTTTTTGGTTTGTTCTGTTTTTTTGTTTTGTTTTTTGCTCCCTAGAGATTAATAAGCAGAATGGGACCCTCAAATTTCAAAGCATGCAATAATGGTCCCCCCACTACTGGGACCCCTGCTAGTTACATGTTTAAAAATTAATTGATAACTGATTTTGGCCAGGCGCAGTGACTCACGCCTATAATCCCAGCACTTTGGGAGGCCAAGGCAGGCAGATCATCTGAGGTCAGGAGTTCAAGACCAGCCTGGCCAACGTGTTAAAACCCCGTCTCTACTAGTGGCGGCACAGACTACTAGTGGCGGCACAGACCTGGAATCCCAGCTACTCTCGAGGCTGAGGCAGGAGAATCGCTTGAATCCGGGAGGCAGAGGTTGCAGTGAGCCGAGATCACACCACTGCACTCCAGCCTGGGTGACAAGAGCAAAACTCTGTCAAAAAGAAGAAAGAAAGAAAGAGAGAAAGAGAAAAGAAAAATTAAGGTCCTCTCTGATGCATGTTTTAATTTGTATTTGTATAAATTTAAGGGGTACAAGTGTAGTTTTGTTACATGAACATACTGCGTAGTGGTAAAGTCTGGACTCGTAGTGTAAACATTCCCTGAAGAGTGCATATTATATCCACTAGGAGATTTCTCAACCCTCACGCCTCTCACTCACACACCCTTCTGAGCCTCCAATGACTATTATTCCACTCTCTGTGTCCATGAGTATGTGTTATTTAGCTCCTATTTATAAGTGAGGACATGCAGTATTTGACTTTCTGTTTCTGTTATTTTACTTAAGATGATGACCTTCATTGCCATCCATGTTGCTGCAAAAGACATAATTTCATTCTTTTTTAAATTTTGAAGTTTATTTTAGACATAGGGATACGTGTGCAGATTTGTTACGTAAGAATATTGTGGATTTTGTTGTTTTTATGGCTGCATAGTATTCCGCTGTATGCATACCATATTTTCTTTAGCCAATCATTTATTGATGGACACTTAGATTGATTTCATATCTTTGCTATCATGAAGATACGGAATACAGCAATCCTGCTACTGGATATATACATAAAGGAGACATACTATATAAAAAAGATATCTGCACTTGTATGCTTAGAGCAGCACTTAGGTTGATTCCATATCTCAAAGATATAATATTTCTCTTTTTTCTATATATCCAGTAGCAGGATGCTGGATCCAGCCTGGGTGACAAGAGCGAGACTCTGTCTGAGAGAAAAAAAAAAAAAGAGTGGAAGATAGAACCTCACAACAGATTCAACAGAAATTTTAAAAGAATTTAAGGTATTATGAGGAACATAATTTCATTTATGAAATAAGCAAATTCCAATAAAGACATTAAGTAGCAAAATTGACTAAAGAACAAATAGAAAATCTTAATAGATGTATATAAAGTAAAAAAAAATTGAATTAGTAATTAAACATATTCCCCCTAAGAAGAGTGTAGTGCTAGATGCCTTAACCCATGAATTCCATCTAACATTTAAAGAAGAAAGTATACCAGTCATACACAAACATTTCCAGCAAATACAGAAGAGAAGATATGCCAAAACATTTTAGAAAGCCAGTATTAGCTTGATACCAAAGCAGGATGGAGATATCAGAAGAAAAGGAAAGTGCCAAACAATATCTCTCATAAGTTTACATCCAAACGTATTTAACAACCTGGAAGCAAATTACATCCAACAGTATGTAAAACGATCATACACTACATGTCTCTGGAATTAATACTAGTAATGCAAATTTGGTTTACTATCTAAAACACAATGAACATTGTACATCATATAAATAAAATAAAGTAGAAAATCAATAGAATCATGTCAAAAGACATAAAAGAATTTTGGCAAAATCCAACAATAATTCCTGATAACTCACAACAAACATGCAGAAAAAAAATAAGTGACAAAACTAACATAAAGGACAGAAGAGAGTAATTGGAATTGTACCATTTTAAGGCTCTTATCTTTAACAAAAGTGTTAAAATATTAATTCAGCCCGGGCGCGGTGGCTCACTCCTCTGATCCTAGCAATTTGGGAGGCCAAGACGGGTGGATCACGAGGTCAGGAGATCGAGACCATCCTGGCTAACACGGTGAAACCCCGTCTCTACTAAAAATACAAAAAAATTAGCTGGGCGTGGTGGTGGGCACCTGTAGTCCCAGCTACTCGGAAGGCTGAGGCAGGAGAATGGTGTGAACCTGGGAGGTGGAGCTTGCAGTGAGCCAAGATTGTGCCACTGCACTCCAGCCTGGGCGACAGAGCAAGACTCCATCTCAAAAAAAATATATATATATATATATTTATATATATATATAAATTCAAGGTAGACTGTGATAAAGACACATATTGTAATTTTTTTTTTTTTTTGAGACGGAGTCTCGCTCTGTCACCCAGGCTGAAGTGCAGTGGCGTGATCTCGGCTCACTGCAATCTCCACCTCCTGGGTTCAAGCGATTCTCATGCCCAGCTTCCCAAGTAGCTGGGATTACAGGAGCATGCCACCACGCCTGGATTGGTTTGTATTTTTAGCAGAGACAGGGTTTCACCATATTGGCCAGGCTGGTCTTGAACTTTGGGCCTCATGTGATCTGCAGGCCTCGGCCTCCCAAAGTGCTGGGATTACAGGTGTGAGCCACCACGTCTGGCCTATGTATTGTAATCTTTCAACTAACAATTTAAAAAATTGAAACAAACAGATATAGCTAAAAAGCCAGCAGAAGAGAGAAAACAGAAGACTAAAAAATAATCACACTAAAGACAGAATCAAGAAAAAAAGAAACAGAGACAGAAAACAAATAGCAACAGGGTACACTTAAATCTAGTCATTTCAACCATTACATTAAATATAAAAGGGCCCAGCCTTCATAGCTCACACCTGTAACCCCAGCACTCTGGGAGCTGAGGTGGGAAGACGACTTGAGACCAGGAGTCTGAGACCAGCCCTGGCAACATAGTGAGATCCTGTGTCTGCAAAAAAAAAATTTAAATACTAAAAAATTAGCCAGGCACAGTGCTATATCCCTGCATTCCTAGCTACTCAGGAGGCTGAGGTGAGAGGATCCTTTGACCCTAGGAGTTCAAGGTTACAATGAGCAATGATCATGCCACTGCACCCCAGCCTGTGTGACCGAGCCAGACCCTGTTTCTAAAACATAAATATAGAAGGACTGGATATCTTAATTTCAAAGTTCAGATTTTCAGATGAGATTAAACAATAAATAAATAAACAAGGCCCAACACTATGCTGCTCACAAGAACCACATTTTAGATACAGACACAACATTTAGGCAAAAGTATAGATGTAAATGTGCCATGCAAATACTAATCCTAAAAGAGTTGCTGTGCCTATATTAATATTAGATAAAGTGGTCTTCAGAACAGGAGTACTGCCAAAGATAAAGGTGTCGAGTCATAATCAAAATAGGCCAGTTCGTAAAATTAACAATCTTAAATGGGTGAACCTAGTGAAACTTCAAAATGTGTGAAACAGACATCAACAGAGTAAAGGTGATGATCATCAGATCTACTTTTCAAGTGTATGTGGAACATTAATCAAGATAGATTAAATACTGGACCATAAAATAATTCTCAATAAATATAAAAGGATTTAAATCGTAAATCAAAATTTTGCTCAGAGTTTGTATCTGAGCAAAATAGGACTAAATTAAGTCAATAACAAAAATATATTCAGAAAAACCTTAATATTTGGCAATTGAGCAAATAACTTTTAAATAAAAATGGATATAGGAATAATTCTCAGATCTATATTTAAATTTTTAAATTATGTTAAAATTTTAACTTTAAGTATATAATTCAGTAGCATTAAGTACATTCCCAGTTTTGTACAACCAGCATCTTCATTTCTATCACAAACAGAAATAAAGTACCCATTAAACAATAACTCAGCATTGCTTCCTCTCCCCAGTCTCTGGGAAACACTAATCTTCATTCTATTTTCACAAATTTGCCTATTCTAGATATTTCATATCAGTGGAATAATACAACATCTGTCCTTTCATGTCTGGCTTACTTCACTCAACATCATGTTTCCAAGTTTCACCCATGTTGCATGTATCAGAACTTCATCCTCTTTAATGGCTGAATAATATTCTATTATTTATGTATCATATTTTGTGTATCCATTCATTTGTTGATGGACATAGGTTGTCTCTGCCTTTTGGCTATAACGAATAATACTGCAATTAACTTCAGTATAAAAATATCTGTTCCAGACCCTGCTGTCAATTTTTTGTGTGTGAATAATACCTAGGAGTGGAATTTCTGGTTCTCCGTGTGATTCTGTGAGGAACCACCAAACTGTTTTCCACAGCAAGTGCATCATTTTCTATTCCTAGCAGCCAGTTCATGAGGGCTCCAATTTCTCCACCTCCTTAGCAACATTTATGTTCTGTGTCGTTGTTATGAAAGCCTTACTAGTGGATGCAAAGTGGCATCTCATTTTGGTTTTGTCTTGCATTTTATTAATGAATAACAAGTAATCGCTTTCGATTACTAATTCAGTCTCCTAGGTTATAGGTCTATTCAGATTTTCTCTTTCTTCTTGAGCCACTTTGGTAGTTTGTGTCTTTCTAGCGATTCGTCCATTTCATCCAGGGCACCTAATTTGTTGTTAGACAGTTGTTCACAGTGTACTCCCGTAATCCTTTTGTATTTCTGTAAAGTTGGTAGTAATGGCTCTGCTTTCATTTATTATTTTAATAATTAGTCTTCCATCTTTTGCTCAGTCAATATAGTGAAAGGCTTGATCTTTCAAAGAATCTATGTTTATTTTTTCTACTGCTCTCCAACCTTCTATTTTGTTGATTTATGCTCTAATTATGCTCTTTATTGTTTCTTTCCTTCTGCTAGCTTTGGATTTAGTCTTTTTTTGTTTTCTTCTACTGTCTTTAGGTATAGAGTGAGGATATTGATTTGAGATTTTTTCTTAAATGTAGTTGTTTATATCCATACATTTTCCTATGAACTCTACTTTCACTGCATTCAACAAGTTTTGGTATGTTTTGTTTTTATTTTAATTTGTCTCAAGATATTTTATAATTTTGCTTGTGATTTATTTTTCACTCACTGGTAGTTGAAGACCGTATTGTTTAATTTCCACATTTTTGTGAATTTTCCAGTTTTCACTTATTTATCTGTTGTTTCTTCCATTGTGGTTGTAAATTATATTTTGTATGATTTCAAACTTTTAAAAATGATTAGGACATATTTTGTGGACGAAGATATGGCCTATCCTAGAGAAAGTTCCACATACACTTGAAAAGAATGTATATTCTGCTGTTGTTGGATGGACTGTTCTGTATATGTGTATTAGCTCTCAGTGGATTATACTGTTGTTTAAGTCTTGTATGTCTCATGAAGCTTCTGTCTGGGTTTTCTATCCATTAATTAAAATGAGGTATTGAAGCGTCCAACTGTGACTATAGAACTGTGGGTTTATCCTTTCAATCCTGTGCATTATTTCAGCTTTACTGAGGTGTGATAGAGAAATAAAAATTGTACATGTGATGCGTTTATATGCACATTCTGAAATGATTACCAAAATGTAGTCAATTAACATGTTAATTACCTCACAGAATAGTTACCTTTTCGTGTGCATGCGTGGGATAAGAAAACTTAACTCTATCCCCTGTGACTGCAGAGTGGCCATTCCAGCTGCTCCAGGCTCCGGCAGAGGAAGACCGGGGCAGGTGGCACCACCAGGGGGGCCCTCAGGCCTGGCACGCACGCATTCCAGAGGCCACCCAGACCATGCTCCGCCGCCTGGGCGCCCAACCTGCAGTCGCCCTCTGTGTGCAGGCAGCAGCTGGCTGGCAACCCCCTAGCCCGCTCGCGTTCCCAGCATCGCAGAACCAGGGCCAGGTGTCCCAGTGGCTGCGGCCAAGCCAGACATTCTGCCCTGCGGCGGCTGCACAGGAGCGAGAACTGAGAACCCGCCGCTCAACCCGACACGGGGTGACTGCCGAGTGCCCATGCCAGCGGCCCCGATCTCCCTCAGATGGAGGAGTGGGCGGGAGGCGCGGCCTGGGGACCCTCACGCTGGGAGCGCTGGCTATCCCGAGGCCGACCAGGCCATGCACCTCCAGCCCACCTGGGCACCCAAGCTGCAGCCGCCTTCTGTGTGCAGGCAGCAGCCTCCAGGCAACTCCGGAGCCCGCCCGCACTCCCCACATCTCGGAACCAGGTCCAGATGTCCCTGTGGCTGCGGCCAAGCCAGGCGGTCTGCCCTGCAGCAGCTGCACAGGGGCGGGAACCGGCCCTCAGCCCCGTCCCCAGTGGCTGCAGAGGGCCCCTGGCTAGAGGTCTGGAGCTCTGGCAGAGGAGGAGCCGGGCGGGGCAGGGTCTGGCGGGCTCTCAGGCCAGGCGCACCCGCGATCCAGAGGCCGCCCAGGCCATGCTCCACCACTTGGGCGCCCAGCTACAGGCGCCGGGCAACTCCCAAGCTGGCTGGCGCGCCCAGCCTCGCAGAACCGGGGCTAGATGTCGCCGTGGCTGCGGCCAAGCCAGGCGGTCTGCCCGGCGGCGGCTGCACCGGGACAGGAACCGACCCTCAGCCCCATCCCCGCGGACGGCCCCTGGAGCGGACCCGATGTCTCTTCGGAGGAGAAGAGGGGCGGGAGTCACGGCCAGGCGGGAAGGAATGCGCGCCTGCGATTCCGGAACGTCCGGCGCCAGCACAGGAGAACCCGCAAACCAGCGGCGCCTGAGCCCGAGCTGCAGCCGCCCTCTGCGGGCCACGCGAGCTCGAGGGCGCCTTCCGGAGTCCGGGCTGGCGCTGAGCTGTAGGCGCGCGCCTAACCGCTTTGCTGGGCTCACTCGGTCTGAGAGGTCGGAGGCTGCGAGTGTCGCTGCTGAAGGCTGTGGTGGACCGGGCTGGATCGCGGATTCTGAGCTACATCGCGGGTTTGGGGGTGGATCTTGGGTTTGGGGGTGGATCGCGGGTTTGGGGTGCATCTTGGATTTAGAGGTGGATCGCTGGGTGGGGAGGGGGATCTCGGATGTGGAGCTGGGTGGGGGTGGAAAGGCCACGAGGAGCCGCGGCGGCTCAGGAGCGGGTGGTGGGCGTCTGAGAAGTCGCCACCATGAGGAAGCTCTTCAGCTTCGGGAGACGCCTGGACCAGGCGCTCCTGAGCTCAAGGACCAAGAGTACTCCGGTGGGAGGTACCACATTCGGGACGGGGAACTGCGGAAGATCCACAGGGCTGCCATCAAGGGCGACGCCGCGGAGGTGGAGCGCTGCCTGATGCGCAGGTTCCGGGACTTGGACGCCCGCAACAGAAAAGACAGGTAGCGGGGACTCAGCCCTCCGTGGGAGGGTGCCCGTAGGCCCGGTTTCCCCGCACCGCCTGAGGCGGGGTCGTTGGAGGTCGCCGGGACCCTCGGAGCCGCGGAGCCAAATGGAGCCTCAGCTGCTTTCCATCGCTGGCAATTTCCCGCCTGTAGCGCTTGGTGGATAATTGGAGTGATTTAACTCACAAAGTTAAGCATATCCACGTTTAAAACATGGAGCCATATACATGATAGGGAGGTGCCTAATGAGAACTCATTCCCATGTCAAAAATACCACGAGCCATTTTCAGTAGGCGAAGAGTTCTCAGATAAAACCCTGTGTCGGTTTTACATCCGAATCCACCTAGGTAGATAGGTTCTTTACTGAGGCTTCTTAGAGGGACACTTGGAAGTGGGAGGTGGGTTCCTTGAATGAGAAGACTCAGTTTTCTCAAAATGTGAGCTCTTAATATGTTTATCAGTTTTACATAAACCGAATGAAAATATCAAGGTTTTACCATTTTTGCATGACACTTGCTGTCTATCTTACCATTGTGATGACATTTAAAAATGTTTATAATGGAGTGAAAAAAGACTTGCTCCTCTAGATATCAAAATGTGCTATTAATTCCCACAATTAATTATTTACTAACAGCTAAAAACACATATAAATAAATGGAACAGAATAGGAAATCCAAAAACACTGAAATATATGTAAGATATTTACATAGGGATTGATAATGGTAACATTTCAGATGAGTGGGAAAGGATGAGTTATTAATAAAATGCCTGCTGTGTGAAGAAAACTAATGAAATTTTATGTCACAAAAATGAGTTCCTGATGGAATACAGACTGAAATTTTTACATATGCAAAATGAGAAAAGTACCAGAAGAAAACACAAAGACTTATTTATACAGGTACATTTTACGTTAACAGAGGCCTTCCTAAGAATGACCTCACAAGCAGGCATTCTGAAGGTTGATTTAGCAAACTAAAATTAAAATCCCCTGTGTATCAGAAAAAAATTAACAAAAGATAACACACTTAAAAATATTTACTATATATATTTTTACTAATATATAAAAATATATATTCAAATGAAAAGTGTATCTTCATCCTACAGGGAATTTATTCTTTATTATATATAATATATATATAACTGATTATATGTATAACAAATTGTATATATTACTAACATAATGTTATATATATCAGTTACATATATATACAGATAAAAAGCACATCTTTATTTTACAGGGAATTCTTTCCAATCAAATCCACAAGAAAAGAACTCTAAAAGTGAGCAAAGTACTTTTTGCAGATCCACAAGTTACTTATGTACATAGGAAAAAATCCTTAGTGTTTCTCATAAGAGAATTTAAGTTAAAAGAGGAATGAGACTCTTTTCTATCCACGGTGTTTGTGAGAATAAAGAGCAGTGGCACTTACACTGCTGCTTGAAGTTTAAGTTGCTGATGACTTTTCAAGTGGATAATTTGGAGATAATTACCACATTTTAAAAATGTATATGCGCTTTACCCATCAATTCCATTGTATTAAAATACCTTCAGAAAATAGAGATACATGCACTTTTTTTTCCCAGCATTTATGATAACAAGAACCCATAGAATGGATATGTGGCCATTGAAGGTGGCAATAGGTGGAGAAGTATGTTGATGTGTGAAGATGCATTTTGTTACAGCCAGTGAGGAAAAACAAATCAGTTTGCTTGCACATACACACAAACATACTATGGTCTGGTGTTAGGCAAAACTATGTACAAAATAGGATAAAATTTGTAACTTCTGAGCATTTGTATTTTTAAGTTTTTTGTTCCTTTTTCTTGCCTTTGATTTCTGAAGTGAGCATTTATAAAATTTCTAGTAAAAATTTATTATTAATGGAATTAATTTTGGGAAGAGAGAAATGTGAATCTTGTACAGATAAAAATAATTTCTCACTATTTTTTATCATTATTATTGTGAGGGTTGTTATCTTGTTTGAACTTTTAGCTTCTTCAGAAGTAAAAAGGGAATCTTTTTATCTGTGCTTGCAGATTTTATGTATATATTTTATTATGTATATATGTTTTTCTTATGTATAGATTCATTACATATAGGCAAACAATGATAGATTAATCATTTCATTATAGTTGTCTTATCAAAATAACAAATAGCAAATATTATTACCATCACAAAAATATTGGTTTATAGAAGTTGTATTCAAAAATATTGAGCTCCCCAACTGTTTCTATCAATCCATTTATTCATCAAACATAACCTGAATATGTTATGTAGCAGACATTTTGCACTATCTCTCAGGACCCTTCCATAGTTAAAAACTTTATGTCACCTGTTCTGCCTGAGCAAGATGAGAGATTTAAAATGGGAATAGTACGACTTAATCTCATTGAAGCATTTTCTCCCACCTTTCAAGCAAAAGCATTTCTGAAGGTAGAAAACAATAAGAGAGAACATTTAACTGCCCTTTTGGAAATTTATCAGTCTTAAATACTAATATTAATAATTGGAAAGTCTGATTTGCATATATCCTGTAAATCTAAGTGTTGACTAAAATGAGCCATACCTATTCATCTCAATCATGAGTTTCCTTTAGCTTCACATTTGTTTTGTTTTGTTTTGTTTTTTGTTTTGCGACAGAGTCTCACTCTGTCGCCTAGGCTGGAGTGCGGTGGCGTGATCTCAGCTCATTGCAACCTCTGCTGCCAAGGTTCAAGCGATTATCCTGCCTCAGCCTCTCGAGTAGCTGGGATTACAGGTGCCTGCCACTGCGCCCAGCTAATTTTTGTAGTTTTAGTAGAGACAGAGTTTCGCCATGTTGGCCAGGCTGGTCTTGAACTCCTGACCTAGAGATCCACCCGCCTCGGCCTCCCAAAGTGCTGGGATTACAGGCATGAGCCACCGCGCCCGGCCAGCTTCACGTTTTTAAAAATCAAAGTAAGAAGTAATTTGTTTAAAAAATATGTTGTTATTTCAGTGCTCTTTCCCCATGGTACTTTTAGGAATTAAAATGTATTTAAGTGTCAATTAGATGCCTAGAACTGCCCTAGACCTGCTGTGTATACAGTATTCTACTTAATGTAAGGCCTCATGGATTGTGTGATACCCTACTATTTTCTATATTAATAAGATGATTTTTAAGTGCTACCAATTATAGTTATAAAAATTATGAATTATAAATACCACTCCAATATGAGATATGCTAAAATGTGACCTAATCTTTAAATCATCCTGCAAAATAGCAATAATTGTATCATTTTACTGAATTAACATGTTTTTGTTAAATAATAGTAATATAATTATAACATCTGGCTGGGTGCATGGCTCGCACCTGTCATTCCAGAGCTTTGGAAGGCTGAGGTGGGAAGTTCCCATGATGCTAGGAGTTTGAGACCAGCCCGGGCAACAAGGTGACATTCCTACTCTACAAAAAATTTTTAAAAATTAGCTGATCATGCTGGTGTACTCCTGTCGTCCCAGCTATTCAGGAGGCTGGGGCAGGAGGATTGCTTGAGCCTATGAGTGCCAGGCTGCAGTGAGGCATAAATACACCATTGCACTCCAGTCTGGGCAACAGATCAAGACCCTGTCTCAACAAACAAAAGTGTAACAGTTATTGAGTTGCTGCTTGTTCTGGAAACAGTTGTAAATGCTTTACATAGATTTTCATTTAAGCATCACAGTGGTGTCCTGTGAGCTAGCTGCTGTTGTCATCTTTATTAATGAGGAAATTCAGGCATGGAAAGGCTAAGCAATAGCTGGTAGGTGACCGAGTTCAAAGTAGAACTCAAGCCCTAGTTGAACTGAATCCAAACACCAAGCTCATTCTATCCAAATAGGCTGCTGTTCCATTAAGCTAGGGAGCAGTAAGAGCTAATAAATATTGTACTTTCTTCAAAAGAAAATTATTTGTTTTGAAGGCAGAGGAATAACATGCCATTCAATGTTTACAATTACATGAGCCATTGTAGGTTTTGAGATATTGCACTACATTTCCTGAAAACTCCTCTCGCTCTCCTAGGACTGTTCTACATTTGGCCTGTGCCTATGGCCGTGTGGAAGTGGTCACTCTCTTGCTGGACAGAAGATGCCAGATCGACATCTGTGACAGATTAAACAGGACACCTTTAATGAAGGTATATAGTAGCCAACTCTTTCAGCATGAAATGGATTTGATTTAAATACATAGAATTCAAATGAATTTGTCTCATTTAAATATAGCTAGTTGGTGAAACCTGTGGAATATGTATTTTGAATTCTTAGAATTTATAGTCTAGTTTTTTATCTAACACTAATAGGCTGTACACTGCCAGGAAGGGGCTTGTGCCATTATTCTCCTGGAACATGGCGCCAATCCAAACATTAAGGATATCTACGGCAACACTGTTCTCCATTATGCTGTGTATAATAAGCGGACTTCACTAGCAGAAAAACTGCTTTCCCACCATGCAAATATTGAAGCACTAAACACGGTACAGATCAATCAACTTTCTTTTCAAAATGTTTGTTTTAATATTGACATAGGTAAGAGTCAATTTTTCATATTTGGAACTCAAGTATTCCTGAATGAAAATGTTTTGAAATAACTTAATTGTCTAAAATTTTACTTTAAATATTGATACTTTTAAAGAAGCATTAGAGGGCACAGCTATTTTAGTGCACTTATGGGAAGTATTTGTGAATTTGTTAAGGTAAAACTTCTTTTCAAGTATTTGTTTCCTACCCCAGGTGTATTTTTTTTCTAATTAGTGTGAAAACATCACAGGAAAAAAATTGCCCTGGAAATAGGCTTTATCTTAAAACTCAAAACTAAAGCAACTTACAATAAATGGAAGTCTTGCTGCTGCTGATGGTTTTCTAACAAAATGGATGTATCTTTCATGGGCAAGGTTTAAGAGGGAAAAATAGGAAGGGAAAAGGAGAGCAATCAAAAACATGCAGGTCACTTGGAAATTAGGTAATGAGGGAAAATGCCAAGAAGAGGTTTTGCTTTTTAGTTTGTTGTTTTTCCAGTTTATATATTGAGACAAAGCCCTCTTCAGATTTGGGGTAATCATTTTTGGTTTGGTAAAAAGAGTGAATGAAACTTACCTAAGGATTAATTTTTAGAGGACTCTGAGGAAACCAGATTGGCAGTGAATATACGGTGATGAAGTGAGAAACACTTCAGCAAAGGGTGCAACAAATTAGTAACTGACTTATTACCCATCCTGGCAGAAACAGCCACTTAGATAACAGTCTAAACTCTCCTTTCAAATCTAGAATATTGTGGTGGCAAGGTGGGAGATAAGCAGCTTATAAATAGCAAAATCAACTGGGATTTTGAGTTTACTTGTCCCTGTTATACCCACACCCAGGAAAATTAACTGGAGTTTTAATACATAACTCTATCTCATACTCTTCTATCTGGCCACATCCCAAGCTGATAAAGGATATTGGACATGTGGGTGAGAGATGAAACTGAAGTGATTGTCTGCTGCAGTAATTCTCAGCTAGAATTGTGCATTACAATGACCTGGGGAAATTTTGTTAAAAGTCTACAAGTGTAGGCTTTCCCCTGAGGATTTTGATGTAATAGATCTCATAAGTTCTGAACATGTATGGTTAAAACTATTTTCTTGAAGCCATGCACACTGGCATGTTCCTGTAGTCCCAGCTACTCAGGAGGCTGAGGTGGGAGGATTGCTTGAGCCTAGGAGTTTGAGTCCAGCCTGAGGCGGGCAGATCACGAGGTCAGGAGATGGAGACCATCCTGGCTAACACGGTGAAACCCCGTCTCTACTAAAAATACATAGTAAGACTCTTGTCTCTTACCACAACAAGAGCAAAAAAAAAAAAAATACCTCAGTGTTCGAATACACTCCTGATTAAGAAGCACAGAATAGGTAAGTGCAGGATACAAATTCCCGTATCTCAAAGACATAAGAAATCTCTAAAAGAGTTGGCATTTGATAGGTGCTACTTTCTTCAAAGTTCTCTTTTCCAATAACATTAAACTGACTTATCTGTCTTTCTCTACGTTTGTGACTGGGAAGTGAAAGGAAATATCATTGGCAATATCTCTCAGCTTACAGAATAACACCTTTTGCTTCCCACCATGAATCATTCACTGCCATTCAGAAAGTCTTTCGCAATTTACTTGCGGGTAAATTTCAATAAGTAGAGGCTGACCCTTTCACAATTTCATGTTCCTTTGTCACCATTCAAGTGATTATGTGTCAACAAATGTTCATTACAAGTGAGATTTTCCCAGTTAGATCAGTAGCAAATCTTGAACCTTTTTTTTCAGTTGCAGTTGTATTAGGGACTATCTCAGTATGTCTATTAAGTTTATAGAGCTTTGGCATTATCAGGATGTCAGTTTTAAACACTGAAATCCTTGAAGTCAGTGAGAATACAATAGGAATTCTTTTAATAATTTAGTTTCAGCATTCCTATGAACTAATTGTCTATTTGGTTAACAATCTGGGAAAATTATATACACATAGATTGCAAATGAATAAATGTTGGGAAAATTCTTGAGGTGGGTATTATGAGTGTTAACAGCAATTTTTATTATGTATATATCAGGGCCTGAGTTTTTTTATTAAACATATGATACTAGAGAAAGAAGAAGTTCCACATGCAAATACTTGGTTTATACACAATCATTTAGCAACACATTCATAGCAAATATAAAAACACAAGGGCTATAGTCTAAATGTGGCATATAGATTTGTTCTTTGCCTCTTTGAATTGAGTCAACACGTAAACTTTAGTGGACTCATGCAGAAATCTGGACTTCAGGCTTAAGAAACAAATCTGGTGTCCCCTGAAACACATCACTGCTTGGTCTGCTGCGCAGAGGTTGCCCTGTGTAGGAGGCACATATTCTCCAGTTTGCTACTGTGCCCACCTGAGTACTTCACTTACTTAGGTAACCTCCTTCATCCTTATAAGTATTTGAGTTTACAACTCCTTTTTTATAGTATATTTTCATAAAGATTTCAAGGTTTTCAAGACAGCATATATTGGTTCATAGTATATAGTCTATAGTTTATATAAATCCCTCAATTATAGAGTTGAATTTTAGAATTCAGAAGTTTTTTAACTCTTTTTTTATATCTATACCACAAATAGTCATCTGCTCATAAGAATGCCTAGAAGCCTTTTTAGGTTATTCCTGCTGAGAAGTGGATAGGTTATGAATATTGCAGACATTATATTATATGCGAGTGACTGCCGGGTGCGGTGGCTCACGCCTGTAATCCCAGCACTTTGGGAGGCCGAGGCGGGCAGATCACGAGGTCAGGAGATGGAGACCATCCTGGCTAACACGGTGAAATCCCATCTCTACTAAAAATACAAAAAATTAGCCAGGTGTGGTCGCAGGTGCCTGTAGTTCCAGCTACTTGGGAGGCTGAGGCAGGAGAATGGCATGAACTCGGGAGGTGGAGCTTGCAATGAGTGGAGATCATGCCACAGCACTCCAGCCTGGGCGACAGTGTGAGACCCCATTTCAAAAAAAGAAAAAGAAAAAGAAAAAAATGCAGTGACTTTTTGGCTCTTATTATGCTAGAAATAAGCCCTATACATCAGTATTAGAACTTTTTGTGATAAGCCATTGTATTTTTATTTCTGATTTATATTTTGCCTAAAGTAAAAAAATAATGTTAAATAGCAATTTAAATGGAAATCAATACAAATGGATTTAAAAAGTAAAGTTGCATTAGCATCCCAGGATTATCACTGTAACTGAGAATAGAATTTCTTACTGAGCTTTGCTTTTCAATATTTATTTTCAAAAAATTTTAACCAGTCTCTCTTACGCAGAACATACTGAGCTTTCTAATAGTTAAGATAAAAATCTATCCTCTTGCATTAGGAGAAATCCCATGGAGTATTTAATAATAAGGAAAATAAGTGCATTTGAAGCCAATCTCTCTTAATTCAGAGCTCATTTCCTTAGTGGCCCCTTTGGATTAGGAGTGCCTGACATTGGCATCCTGAGACCATTGATAGACGTAAATCAAGCAAGTTTGTGCCACCCAGAGGAAACCTCCACTTGTATTGGGAAGCTCTGGCAACTGTATCCCTGAAACTCTAGTTCCTAAAATATTAATGTTTGCCACAAAAAGTATTGTCAAATTGAGATTAGGCAAAGTTCAAGGGATTTCTACATTGTTGGCCATGTAATATAGTTTTGTGATACTTCTCAAATGCAGATGATCATGGAATCTTTTTGTTGGGGTACAGTTCTTCTGGTAAAACAACTATTCTTTGAAATATAGTTTAAGAAACACTGCTCTAGAGATAATAATTTAGATCATTAATTTATTTTAAAAACTTAAAGCATTCACTACTATGTCTTAGGTTTTAGGGTTATAGAGAAAAAAGATACAGCCCTTGCCCTTGAGAATCTCTTGGTTTCAGTGGGAAACAATGAAATAATTACAATGTACTGTGCTAAATGCTGAGATAGAAGCAAGGATTTGGGGGACTGGTAAATAAAGTGAGTTTTGGAGATGACCGAAGTTAACGTGGGGAGGCAGAGGAGGGGTGTTTCAAGGCAGTGTGTGGGAAAGCACAGAGGAGTGAAAAGGACGGGATTGCTTTGCATTTACTTTCTCTCTATATTGCATGTTTAAGTTCATAGCATCTTATAGAAGATTTTTAGTTCAGTGGAGAAATACGTAATTTTGTGAATTATAAATTGTTTTTGCTTTCTTACAGGAGGGAAACACTCCACTTTTGTTTGCTATAAATTCTGGGAGACAGCATATAGCGGAATTTTTATTGAAGAACCAGGCAAATATACATGACGTTGACAATTTCAGAAGGTGCAATAGTTTTTGTTGTTTTCTTTTTTCCTAAAAAACTGAGTGTTCTAGAGTGGTAACAGTCACTCAAGTCAGAAATGTTAATAAGATTAAACTTATAATTATTGGCATATAGTAAAAAATAACACGAATAATCAGTTAGGTAGAAAAGCAGTTATTTGGACTGAGCAACATAAAAAACAGTATATAGTAGGATTCATCTTCTCTTATAGACTGTTATTTGTAATTTGGTGTTTTTGGTCCTGTAATCTTATATTAGCTAAAGGGGTTTTGTATTTTATTAATTTTATGAAGTGTAGACTTTAACTTTCAGTTTACAACTACTACTATTAACATTGTCATTATTATTATTATTGTTGTTGTTGTTGTTGTTGCTGTTGTTTTCAGCCCGCAGATAGCTCTTACTTATTTGATCCCTAGCTGACTTTGAATTACAATATATCAGACTAGGAAAGCAATGGGAAAATCTTCACCTAAATCTTTGCCTACTTTAGATAAGTGACCTCAGCACAGTTTCTTGGCCATCAAAGGACTATAAATTAGCAACTTGTATTACATCATATCCCAATGGGACACGAAGCTTGCTTGTTGTCCCTGCCTTTTAGCCTTGGTGGTAATTTACCAAGATGAACACTTGAGCACCCAAGATGCTTATACACATAAGCTAGTACATGTAAATGGTTATTATGTCTATCCTGACAGGCAAGATACGAAATTGGTAAAGTGTATCCAATTTGCTAATTAAATATCTTTATCAAAGTTCTTGAGTGCTGTTATTTCTTTATTATTTTAGAACAGCCCTCATACTTGCAGTACAGCATAACTTGTCAAGTATTGTCAGCCTCCTCCTTCAACAAAATATACATATCTCTTCTCAAGACATGTTTGGCCAAACTGCCAAGGATTATGCTGTTTGTTGTGATGTGAGAAGGTATGTGCTTATATTAAAAGACCGGTTAATACTAAATTAAGGTTTAAAATAATTACAACTATTGCATCTTATACATTAGGTGACAGTTCATAGTTTGGTTGAGGTAGTTTGGAATGGCAACAAGTTAGTCCACTTTTTAGCCAGAAATTAAACAGAAGTCTAGACTAGTTAGAAGTAGCAATGAGTGCAAGATTCTTTCCGGACTTTTAAAGACCTTTATCCCTAGGAATCTCAGTGTTGTTCATTTTAATCCAAGTATAACTCTTATATGTGAGATAGAAATAATGTCACATCTTTTACTTTTTCTTTCTTTCTTCCGTTTTTTTTTTTTTTTTTTTTTTGAGACAAGGTCTCACTATGTTGCTCATGTTCCTGAGCTCCAAGTGATTCTCCTGCCTCGGCCTCACAAACTGCTAGCCACCATGCCTGGCCTGACTTTTCTAATTAGTTATTGGGTCTTGAAATGTCCACTTTAGCAGAAAATCTTGTATTATCCCCTGGGGCTATCTCCTATGCCTTCCTCCTTTGAATTTTTCAAAAAGCTAAGGGGTTCCCTAAGCCCAAGGAAGACAATCTTGCTTTACAAGTCAGAAGAAGAGGGGAAAAGGCCATTCTAGTCATTCTGTTGTTTCCATTGATTCACTTGCTGTGTTGCTGCCATTGTAACTGGTCCTGCAGTCTGGTAATGATTGACTTTTGCCACCAGGATGCCCTTACTGATTCAGATCCCTCACTCTTCATGGTGACTCATACACAGAGTCCACAGCTACAGTGTTTTGTTTTGTTTTTTCGAGACGGAGTCTTGCTCAGTCGCCCAGGCTGGAGTGCAGTGGCGCAATCTCGGCTCACTGCAAGCTCTCCCTCCTGGGTTCACGCCATTCTCCTGCCTCAGCCTCCCAAGTAACTGGGACTACAGGTGCCCGCCACCATCCCTGGCTAATTTTTTTTGTATTTTTAGTAGAGACGAGGTTTCACCATGTTAGCCAGGATGGTCTCCAGCTCCTGACCTCGTGATCCACCCGCCTCGGCCTCCTAAAGTGCTGTGATTACAGGCGTGAGCCACCACACCTGGCCCACAGCTACAATGTTTTTTAGTTCATATACATAGGCTCAGCCATTGTTCCCAGCACCCTGCTCTGGCAGTGACGCCTCCTGGCTCTACCTACACACATAGTGAGTAAATTGACCTTCCCCCAACACTAAAAATCCTATTTGTAGCCCACCTCTTGACTAGGCTTAGCCTGTACCTTCATGGTATGTTATCCTTTGAGACCAGTGTCCATTTTTTCTCTAGCAAATATTAGTTGGGATTGTACTCAACAGTTAGGGATGTTCAAATAATGTTGCAGGAAGAGAGCAGAGGTCCCTTTGCCTTTTGTTATCACGTCTGTACCTTGAGGCTTTTTTCTGACCTGTGTAGCAGCTGTTGTTAGATAGCAGAAGGTTCCACATTATCCTTCAATAGAGTAATGGGGACCAACTTGGGGTTGGCCCCTCAAGTAATGTGTTTCCATAATAATGAAAATCTTTTATATTGATATGAGATTATATTACATATAGATTATATAATCTATATATTATATAATTATTATTATATATTACATGTAATTATATTATTTTTATATTTATAGTATTATTTTATATTTTTATTTTTTTATATTTTATATGTGTTATTATTATAAATATATAAAAAATAATCTATAATAATTATATAACAATATATATTATATAATCTCATATTATAATGAAAATCATTATGAAAGTATTCGTATAAGGTGATCTGTGACATGAGAACAGAGCTGAGTAGCACACGGGATGTTACATGCAAATATGTTGTTAGTACATGACTTGGAAATGAGGAAACATCAACTTGCATCTCTTTCATGGAACTGAAAAACAATACAAGCAGGGCTTTGTCTTGTATGTCAGTTGGAGAGGACCAAGAAGATGCAGCCTCTAACACAGACCTGCTGGCTCTGAGTTTGAGGAGGTAGAGAAGGAATGGTAGTTGTCCCAGCTGGGTTTTGACACCTATATTAGTTTTCTGCCATTGGTGTGATTGATGAGCTCAGTAATAGGGGACAATTAGGTTATATGTTTTAATGAGATAATAATATATTGGTATATAAATTTAGTTACAAGTTATGAACTAGCTAAAATGCTCTGAACTACAAGCCACAATGAATAGAACTAATAACCAAAATTAGCACTTAATAACATTCTCTGAAAACTGTGACATTCAAATATTAGAACCTATGGAAAAACACTCATCAGGTTTTATTTGAGATTCCAAAATGGTTTCAGCAATGCAGTTCAAGAATAAATTTTTCCATTGCTTTACTATTTCTCTGAACATTTAAACATGTTTTCTCATTGCATCCTCCTAACAACCTAGTGAAGTCAAGTAGTAAAACCTTTATTTTTTAGAAGGAGCCATGGAGGCTAAGAGAAGCAACTGGTCTGAAAACAAAATACCTATTGGTTACAGAGCGAGGACTTACTGTGAATGCAGGACAGTTTCCAGGCTGTTAAGCTAACTAGAATTAATTTACTGAGCTATGCTTTTCTCAGTTTATGAGTACTTCTTGTTTTTCTTATTTAATTAGAAGCTTAATAAGTTTATAGAGCTTAAAATTTTAAAGTGTATTGGACATTAGATTTCTGATATTAGCTCTGATATTGTCTGAAATGCTTTAAGAATTTAATCTGTTTGGTAAATATTTTTCATATCACTATTAAAATGCTATTTTTATTACATTTATTATGCATAGCATTCAACAACAAATTTTGGAACATAAAAATAAGATACTTAAAAATCATCTTCGAAATGACAATCAAGGTAAGACTTCTGATAGTAAATTTCTCATTTCCCTTGGTGATCTTACTGATTTTAAAAAGCAAAATTACAGGCCAGGCATGGTGGCTCACACCTGTAATCCCAGCACTTTGGGAGGCCGAGGCAGGTGGATCACCTGAGGTCAGGATTTTGAGACCAGCCTGGCTAACATGGTGAAACCCCATGTCTACTAAAAATACAAAAATTATCTGAGCATCATGGCGGGCGCCTGTAATCCCAGCTACTCAGGAGGCTGAGGCAGGAGAATCACTTGAACCCAGGAAGTGGAGGCTGCAGTGAGCTGAGATTGCACCACTGCACACCAGCCTGGATGGAAGAGCAAGACTCTATCTTCAAAGAAAATGGAAAAAGTAAGATTACATATTTTTAATCATAAAAGAGCAGTTTAAAATATATATGTTTATATAAAAACTAATTTTTAAAATTTAATTTCTTTAGTTTAGAATTCAGAGTTATTTAAGAAGTTGTAGCTAATTCTCGATCTCAAACAGTATTGTCTGAAAAAATTCATTTACCTACTTATGAGAAATTCTACATATTTTTGTATTAATATAAATAAGAAATTAGATTAAGTTAATATGTTGCAATTTCCTCTATAATTACATCGTTATGAATTGGACTTGTTATGCAAATGGATCTTCTATTTAATTTTTATAGTAAATGGTTTACATTTAGTAAATAAATATTAATTCCAGTTGATTCTTGAATATTGTGGGGGTTAGGGACTCTGATCCCTGTGGAGTTGAAAATCTGAGTATATCTTTGACTCCTTCCAAACGTAACTACTAATAACCTACCATTGACTGGAAACTTTACTGATAACATGAACAGTCAGTGAACACATATTTGTATGTGTTGCATTATTATATACTATGCTTTTAGAATAAAGTAAGCTAGAGAAATGAAGCTGTTATAAAGAAAATCATAGAAAAGAAAAAAATATACTTGCTATTCATAAACATAAGCGAATCCTCCCAAAAGCCTTCATTATCATCTTCAGGTTGATTAGGCTGAGGAGGAAGAAAATGCTTGGTTTTGCTGTCTCTGGGTTGCAGAAGCAGAAGAAAAATCTGCATATAAGTGGACCCCTGCAGTTCAAACTCTTGTTGTTGAAGGGTCAACTGCATTACACAGGAATTTATGTCACTAAGAAAGTAACTGTCTTTAGAACTAGGAATTCAACAATCCCTTTCTGATACCATAAACAAATGGCAATAAGAACCATAAAACTGAGCCAGTGTGCACCCATACAAATAGGAGATTATTTCTGAAGATGCCTACCGAATGCAGAAGACAGAAAAGTAATTCCTTCCCAAGAAGCAGAAGTTATGTTATGTATTCTTATACAAACAAGGTCTATTTTTAATTTATTCACCATAAGTTGGAACCGCATGAGATATATTCACTTCTTAGAACAAGCTGTGTTTTTTTATATGCTGGATAATTATCATAATAATAGTAATTTTATTGGAACAAGATAATGTTACCAGGCTGGGCGTGGTGGCTCATGTGTAATCCCAGCACATGGGAGGCCAAGGAAGGCAGATCACTCAAGGTCAGGAGTTTGAGACCAGCCTGACCAACATGGTGAAACCCTATTTCTACTAAAAGTACAAAAATTAGCCAGGCATGGGGGTTGGGCACCCATGGGAATACAGTTGGGCACCTGTATTCCCAACTACTCGGGAGGCTGAGGCAGGAGAATTGCTTGAACCCAGGAGGTGGAGATTGCAGTGAGCCGGAATGCACCACTGCACTCCAGCCTGGGTGACAGAGCAAGATTCCATCTCAAAAAAAAAACATACTCTGTTACCATTAGGCAAGAGATAATCATAGTAAATATTCCAATAGCCAAACTCTAGGCTCAAAAAATTATAATAAAATTATAAAAATGGTTCACAATAACAAAAATGTAACACCTAATGCATTGTACAATCTGAACTGTATAAAGACACCGTTAATTTAGTACATAATTATCAAACCACTTCTATAAGTTAGGTTTGGCAAATTGCAGGAGGCAAAGATGGAATTGACATAGTTTTTGTCTTTGAGGTGCGCACAATAGAATATAGATAACTATTTAATTTTTGTGTTTTTTCAACAGAGTTTTTAAGAAAAATATTTTAATTCATTCAAATACTTGTCCATTTAAATAATAACTATCATGTGTCTGTTATAGACTAAGCATTTTTCCAATGTTACAAAATACATTTAAAAAATACAGTTGGGAGATTGTTATTACCACTGTTATTTATTTTATTTACTACCTGAAATAGTGCTTACTGTGTGTCTAATATCATCTGGGAGCTTATAGTTATCATTTATTACATATGTATCATGCTCAATATGTGCCAGGCACGTTTACGTTTGTGGTGATGAATGCAATCTTCTAAAATGTGGGTAGGATTTAGGGTAAGCGTGCAGAGTGAGTGGAACTTTGCCACATAAGGAGGCAGAGGGATGATGCTTGGCAGAAAGAGTATCTAACAAGCTTGCATGTTTGACAGAAGTAGCAGCCACGAAGAATGAATGTTTTAAAACACAAGGAGCAAGTTCAAAAGGTAGGACACCTGAGTGAACTTTGTAGAGTTTATGAGCAGTTCGAATTTACTAGTGCAAAAAAAATATATGGAGTGCTTGGTAATGAGGTGAAAATAGCTTATAGTTATTATTTATTATGTTTAGTACGTGTCAGTGAAGGCAAGCTTAGGAAGACTTTGTTGTTGTTTTACCTGTGTCTAGAAGACACAGGTAAAAGACTTCTAATAGTATAGAAATGAGTAGATCTTATCCTGTAGGCCAGGGGAAACTTCTGACGTAGAATGCTTTTGGCTGCAAATACTAGAAGACCTAACAGTGGCCAAAACCATAAGAACCAGACTTGTTTTGGTTGTCCGGTGATATTATTGGATCCCACTTGTTCTTCTTTCAGCTATGCTGTTGGCTGTGTCTTGTTCATGTCTCCCTTCATGGTTGGCTACTTAGCAACAGCTCCAAACATCACGTTCTCACAAGACAGTATCTAAAGCCTGGAAGGGCTGCTTTTCTTCACATGTGTCTTTTAAATTGGGAGAAAATTCAGAAGCATGCCGGGGACTTTTTGTAATATTTTTTTTCCTTCGGGGATGTAGTCTCGCTCTATCACCAGTCTGGAGCCCAGTGGCACAATCTCGGATCACTGCAGCCTCCACCTCCCAGGTTCAAGCAATTCTCCTGCCTCAGCTT
The DNA here is from genome assembly GCF_028885655.2 of Pongo abelii. Lineage (NCBI taxonomy): Eukaryota > Metazoa > Chordata > Mammalia > Primates > Hominidae > Pongo > Pongo abelii. Next base: position 24,403,904 of record NC_071998.2, on the reverse strand, counting down.
CCCGAGGAGCTGGGACAACAGGCACATGCGACCACGCCCAGTTAATTTTTGTATTTTTAGAAGAGACAGGGTTTCACCATGTTGGCCAGGATGGTCTCAGTCTCTTGACCTCGTGATCCGCCTACCTCAGCCTCCCAAAGTGCTGGGATTACAGAGATGAGCCACCGTGCTCAGCCCTTTCTGTAATATTTTATTAACTGAGTCACACCACATGCTCATTCCTAAACCAGGCACTGGGAAAGCAAATGTAGTTATGTGGTTAGCTTAGAATAATCACTTATGTTTTGAAGCTGAGGAGGGGTATTGGGATAATAAATATCCACATAGATTTGTGATTCTCCAGCAAGAAACAACAAGGAACTGCTCTTGGGTAGGGAGCCAGCAGTGTTTGCTCTAGAAATTCATTGGAAAATTGTAAGCAGGGGAGGCATTAGATTCAATTTGAGATTCAGGGCATTCTGTTCCGGGTATAAAGCTGGGATTGGCGAGCTTTCTCCGTAAAGGGCCAAATAGGAAATATTTTAGGCCATGTGGTCTCTCTCTCTCTCTTTTTCAAAAACGATTTAAGCAGCTAAAGGCCATGTGGTCTCTGTCGTAGCTACTCAACCCTGCCATTGTAGTGAAAGCAGTCATAGGTAGCATGTCAGTGAATAGGCATGACTGTACTCTCATAAAACTTTATTGAGAAAAAACATATGGTAGGCAGGATTTGGCCTGTGGTCTGCAGTGTGCTGACCCATTATGTAGAGGGTAGATGGAGGATAGATGTCACCTGGGAGCGAATAGTTATTATTTACTAGGTATTTATTATGTTCATTAGATGCCATTCACTTTTAAATTTGTGGTGGTGATTGCAAGCTTCTAAAAAAATGGGTAGGATTTAGGGTAAGCATGCAGAGTAAGTGAAACTTTGCCAGGTAAGGAGGCAGAGGGATGATGTTTTCCAGAAGGAATATCTAACAAGTTTGCATGTTTGCAGCTATGAAGCCTGCAAATTTGAAAAAAAGAAAAGAAGGTGCAAAAGGTAAGACACTTGAGTATCTCTACTCTTAACCATGTAAAGAGACTGGGAGACAAGGGAAGCTTCAGCCATAGTTAATGCTATAGTTTTCTTGTCAAATCCACGGAGTACATGAGTCTATTACAAGGTTTTCACCCATCCATGATAAAATAAAATGACGGAGCTCCAGTTTATTCATTTGAAAATATTGGTGTTGCCGGAGACGGTGTCTCCTGCCTGTAATCTCATCGGTGTTGGAGGCTGAGATAGAAGCATCCCTTGAGGCTTGGAGGTCCAGCAGCCTGGGCAACATCACCAGACCCCGTGACTATTTTTTCAAAAACTGTAACTGGGTGTGGTGTTCTGCACCTGTAATCCCAGCTACCTGGGAGGCTGAAGCAGGAGAATTACTTCAGCCTAGAACTTTGAGCCTGCAGTTAGCTATGATAGTAACATTATACTGTAGCCTGGGTGGCAGAGTGAGACCCCATCTCTCAGAAAATTCAAGTCAAATAAGATAAGATACAATAAAATAAAATGTTGGTCTTTTTCTTGGAATTATGCTTTTCTAATTTGTTTTGCTTTTTTAAAAAATTTAAGAAATGACAGTAATAGTTGGTTTATATAAGGCTTTCAGAAACTGGCTTCTGCCCAAATCTCCATCTGCATGCAGCCCTTTCTCTGTCTGCCCCTTTTTCTGGCATTACTGAGCTGCTGGTGATGCCCCCGTCACCATCCTTCTCATGTAGACAAAAACATACGCTCTGGGAGGGTTCTCTCCCTCTCTTGCCACTGCCTGGCATGTGCTATCTTTCCTGCCCTCTGCCTCTTTTAATCTGGTGAACCTCACTGTCTGTCCCAGCTCAGGCATGATCTCTAGAAAAGCCATCCCTGACAGCTTTTATTCTCATTCTTTAAACCCCTGTGCCTACCACTTAGCAGGAACTCAATAAATATTTAGTAAAATAAAGACTGTCTATACAAAGATGATTGCTACAGTCTAGCAACAAAAGGGATAGACATGCAAAGACTTGATGTGCAGCTCAGATGGTGAAGTGACACTAGAAAAATTCAAAAAGTACTAAGGGAGCCCCAAGAAAGGAGACACCTGTGTATGTGGAGAAAGATAGCCAGATTCAGGGAGGACTTCACATAGCATTTTGAGCCTTTTTTCCTTTTTTTTTTTTTCTGTTTTTGGAAACAAGTTCTTACTCTGTCACCCAGGGTGGAGTGCAATGGCATGATCAAGACTTACTGCAAACTGAAACTCCTGGGCTTAAGAGATCCTCTTGCCTCAACCTCTTGAGTAGCTGGGACTATAGGCACAGACCACTATGCCTGGCACATTTTCTATGGAGTCAGGGTTTCACTATGGTCTCTGGGCTGGTCTTAAACTCCTCAGGCAGTTATCCCACCTGGGCCTTCCAAAGTGCTGGGATTACAGGTGTGAGCTACTGTGCCCAGCCTACATTCTGAGTCTTAAAACACAAAAATCAATTTGTCAGAATTGTAGAGGAAACTATTTCAGATGTAAAAAACAGGGTGTACACTATAAAGGTATAACAGTAACAAAAATTTTGCAAATTATTAGTAAATAACATGCTTAGCATGTTGTTAAAAAGATACTATTATGAAGTAGAGAATAGTAAAGTGTTACTTTATATGTTTTTACTGTATTTTTAAATTTTGTTTTGTTTCCAGCAGTTTTGTTTTTTTATATTGGGTGGAATAATTTTTGGATGACCCTGAGACTTTTGCATGGCTTGAACCTGCTGATATCTAGTGTCTCCCCCCAGTGGTCTGTTAAAGTTTTAGATAATTAGAAGTGTTTCTTAAAAATGAAAATATTCTAGTAAACATTAAGCTTCATTTAAACTCTCAATTTATAAAAGAAAAGTGTATGTTGTTTTGTATCAATTTTTATAAAGATTATAGTCTTTAAGTCATTCATTTTAACTAAACATATGGATTTGTCAGCAGAACACGACTTAAAAGTGTCTTCAGAGGAAAAGCAAGAAAGGCTTGAAAGAAGTGAAAATAAATAGCCACAGGTATGTAACAATTTAAATTTCTGGTTTAATATTGGTTTGTTTGTTTGTTTTTCTTTAATAACATAGCATAGTCCAAATGAAGTGACCTTTTAGACTATCCTTTTAGAATCCAACAGAGCATAATTTCATATTGAATTTTAAAATATTTTAGCCTGATATAAAATTTAAAATATTCTTATAGTCTGTAGTAACTCATAGCTATCTGTACCCTTGGAATTGAGGCCAGAAATTTCCAGAACTCTCTTTGCTCTTTTATTTTTATAATCTTCTTCATGATAAAGAAGGTAACATCAAAGATTGAGTTGTATTACTAAGCAAGAGAAATTATGAACAATTCAACAGTGATGGCCACTGAGTTTACCTCATGTTAAATGAGTCATCATTCCCGGTGGTTCAAACTGCAATTTTATGTTGCTGGTCACCAGTGCTGAGGTTAAAGTCTTCTTCTGTTTTTTGGTTTCTGGTTGCCTTCAGTGTCTATGTTCAGGGAGAAGATGGGGTCATAAAAGCAATCCAACTGCCTATTGAGAGAATTATGCTTTCCAGAATGGGACTTTGGTGTCAGGGTGCAAACAATAACTTTCTTGTTTTAACGTAAGTAGAAAATGCTATTAAAATTTTTAAACCGCTGTCACTAGTGGAGCTTAGAATATATTAGACCTGGATATAAGCAGATAACCTATCTAGATAACAGTATCATATTACAGTATAACATTTGAAGTAGAATCTAAAATTTTTCTTCTCTTTCTGATTGGTATTCATTTTGGCTTCTAATAATTTAGCATTTGCCTACTCTTTAATTAATCCTAGAAATATGAATTCACTGTAGGGGTTCACGATTTAGGGTATGCTGAGGTAAAAATCTTTTCAAGAGAGAAAGCCTTTAGATACTACCTATCATCTGTGAACCTATTTCTGTCAGATTTAATTGATAATGAATTAAGTTCACTCCAAACAAACAGTGAGAGTTAAGCTTCCTGGTTCATGTTTTTCTCCTATATTAAGCCAAGGGAAATTATTTTTACTTCTTAGTTATAATCCAGTAACTTAGGAGTAGTAAAACATAGATTAAGTTTCACAGTTCAATTTTAATTATTTTCTATTTTTTCTTTATTCATACTTAATTTAGAATAAAGTTAATTTTAAAACATGCACCCTGTCAGAAAAGACATCTGAGAAACAATTTAGAATAAAGTTAATTTTAAAACATGCACCCTGTCAGAAAAGGCATCTGAGAAACAAAAGAAGCAAATTAATTTTCCACTTTTGCACCTGCAAAAAAATGTCTCAAGAACCAGAACTGAGTAAGAATTGTAATAAAGAGGATATATCTGTGTATTCAGAACTTCCTTTAAAATTCATTACAATTCTGGGCATGGTGGCTCACACCTGTAATCCCAGCATTTTGGGAGGCTGAGGCAGGCAGATCACCTGAGGTCAGAAGTTCGAGACCAGCCTGACCAACATGGAGAAACCCCATCTCTACTAAAAATACAAAATTAGCCAGGTGTGGTGGTGCATGCCTGTAATCCCAGCTCCTTGGGAGGCTGAGGCAGGAGAATTGCTTGAACCTGGGAGGCAGAGGTTGTGTTGAGCCAAGATCATGCCATTGTACTCCAGCCTGGGCAACAAGAGTGAAAGTCTATCTCAAAAAAAAAAAAAAAAAAAAAATTCATTACAAAAAAGTTCAACTGAAGATTGGTGAAAGTTTTGAAAAATCCAGAATTACTGTTTGTCCTAAGGAAGAGCTCTTACACTGTAACTCTAAAGAGGGACAAACTTAAAGGGAGTGCCCCGTAATCTGATGAATCATATCCCTGATGGTGAGGAAGCAGATGCACCTGGAGTGTCTAACTCTGTAGTATTCCAGGCATTGTCTGAACAGAAGGAGCCCATCTCACTCAGGTCTTGTCATTGTATTTATACTCTGGGTCCCTCCAGCACACTTGCCAGTCATCTTTAAGCTTTATTCAAATGAAAATAGATCAGACTGTAAAAATTATAACAAACCAGACATGTAGACTGTTTCTCACAGAGATGGAGAAGAAAAAGAATTGTTGTCATGATACAGAAATTAAAAAATTAAGGAACCCAGTAGTTATGGCTGAAATGAAAAAAGACCAAGAGTTTGATATGCAGATACAAGAAAATATAACCCAAAATACCACAGATTGGAAATTAGTCATTAGACATTGGCCTCAGTCTGGAGATCCAAAAAGTCTTTTTGATTTGTGGTTTGCTCACTCCAAAGAATGGAAACATGTGATACAAATAGAAAGCTACAGTATTTCTGCTGTTACAGACACTTACAAAAACCAAAAACCAATACAGCGCTTGTTCCACAAGCCATTTGGAACTTAGAAGCTCTTCTAAAGCTTAGGTGTTTGGCAAGTGTGTTTCAGGGACCCACATATGACAGTCCCACTGCTAATATCTATAAAAGCATGAAACCTGAATTAGAAAATGTGAGTTATTCTCCACCACATAGTGACAGAACATCAAAAGCATATCTAGAAGAAGACTTACAGCAAGATATGCAAAGGCTTAAGAATGAGATAGGCTTGTTACAAGTAGAGTTCCTGGCTTTGAAGAAAAAAAGTTCAACTATAAAAGAGGTTCCCTTGCTGCTTCTCTTATTAGAAGTTATCTGATTCGTTCTGGTTTTCTACTCAAGAAAATCTCATGTGTCTAGTTACAGTGGGGTTATCTAAATGTGTAATTATGTGTCAAAGTAGATTAGTGCTGCTATCTAAATGACAGTTCTGGAAAACATTCTCATAATCTTTGTTCATTCATCAACCTAAGTCTCACTGTGAGTTTTCCAAGTGGCATATGGGCTGGGAAAATTATTTAGCCATATACCATGTGACCTTCTGAACCAGATAAGCATAAGGAAAATTGCTAAAGAGATAATGTCTAGATTCTCTTTTCTATATTCATTTAAAGATGAATTACATTTATTTAAATGACAAAATGGTAATACAATGGGAGGAAAGCAATGACTGAGAAGAGACATGAAAATGTATCTGACCTTGAGAGTTGCGACAAATATTCCCAGCCAAACAAGTCTGTTTAATGTGCTTTCATGCACGCAAGTTTATCTGTTTCACTCAAACTGTGTACACTTATAATTCCATCATGGCCACTTTACATATTTTTGGAAACAAATACACATACTTTCACATATTTAAGAAAATCACCACTCTCCAATGTTTCTGTTGAATCAGACTTTTACATGATGTTGTTTAATAAAATACGGTAGGTTTTGACATGTAGGATTTTATCATGTAAGTAGCGTAACTCCTCAGCCAAAAATTTAGCATTTGACTCTATGGTAGAAGACTGAGTTCTGTACATTGTGTTCCAAAGATAGACAAATATCTAGAGATTTTCTTCTTTCAAAGTAAAAGCAGATGAGGCCTCCGACCACCCTCTGAGCCATTAAATTGTTTTGCCAAAGTCACACTTTTAATTTATTTGATGAATTTGACGTATTTATCTGGTAATGTATGTAATTCAGCAATATGTAATTGTATCTTCCCTTTTGGTGCCATGAAATTCTAGGTAATGCCACCTTAGGAGCTTTGGGTGAGTTACTTAATATTCCTTGGTTTTACTTCCATTATCAAGTAGATAATGGGGCTAGAGTGGACAACTATACTGTATATCTTCCAGCTATAAACTTTTGAGGTAATTGAATGTAAATTTGAGGAACATCTTATTTTCCACGATTCCACACTAGCAACTCAGCAGTTTCACTCGGCTCCTTGTGTAGTGGCAAACTTTTGTTCCTCTATTTCAGTGAGCACCTTCACTTTTTTGATATCCCAAGAACCAAATGAAAAAATAAGGAGAAAAGGCAGTGGGGAAAGGAATATCTTAGTGCAGAAAAGGGAAAGCTTCTTTCCTGTTTCTGAAGCCCCACAAGGTCACATCCTCTCAATCTGGCTATTTCATGGAGAATCCAGGTGACAAAGGCAGAAGACACATTTTATGCCTGTGTCTTTTTCTCTGTTTTTGTGTTGATATATTTACACCACAGAAGTAACTGTGATCTGATGGAGAACTAGAAGTAGAGTCAGAAGCCCTGAGGAAAATCCTGCAGCTTGCTTGTATTTTTAACCTGTCTTTTTTAAGGATTGTGATAACTAAATAAGTTCATCAATGTATATATGTAGAAGTGCTTAGTACAATGTCTAGATTTGTGATTTAGTAAATGTAATTCTTACAACTGACTAAAAAATGTTGAGTCAAATTACAATAGAATATGATCAGGGAAACAAAACTTTTAAAACTTTGAGAGATTTTATCTGTCCAAATAGATGCGGAGGTAAAGCTCTTACTATAGGGTGGTGTCTGGGTTAGATATTAGAGTATAAATGCAATTTCCTTTTTCCAAGATTTTAATTTAGTCAAATTTTTTAACAACTTTATGCTTTGAGTTTGTTGTAATTCAGAGAAAGGCTTTTCCAATTCTGATATTCCTAAAAATTCTCTAGAGTGTGTGGTGTGTGTGTGTGTGTGTGTGTGTGTGTGTATTTTATGGATTCATTGACTTCAAATAAATTTTTGAACTTTATGAAATGTATGTTCTCTAAGGTTCAAGGTTTTACTTCAACTTTTTCTCCAGTTGGATATCCACTTACAGTAACTTTTAATCGCATGAATGTACAGGTTGTTCTTTCACTTCAGAAATAACCATCATATGTTATTTTATTGAGTGCTAACTATAAATTTGTTTTGTTTTATTTAGGATTCTCAAAGTTATGGAAAAAAGAAGGATGCGATGTATGGAAATTATATGTTGAAGAGAAACATTGTTATGTTCAAACAGGAATTCTATGCAATAAAAAATGACAGTCTCAGAAAGGAAAAGAAATATATTCAGGAAATTGAAAGTATTACAGAAATAAATGTTAACTTTGAAAAGAGTATAAGACTCAATGAAGAAATGATAACAAAAAAAGTGGCCCAGTATTCGCAACAGCTTAATGATCTGAAAGCTGAGAATGCAAGGCTGAATTCAAAATTGGAGAAGGAAAAACCCAACAAAGAAAGACTAGAAGCTGAAGTTGAATCCCTCCATTCTAGCCTGGCCACTGCTATTAATAAGTACAATGAAATTTTGGAAAGAAGAAACCTAGAACTAGTTTTATGGAGAGCAGATGATGTTTCTAGACATGAAAAAATGGGTTCTAATATTTCTCAACTAACAGATAAGAATGAGTTCCTTACTGAACAGCTCCGTAAAGCTCGGGTGAAGTTCAATACCTTAAAAGGTAAGCTCTGTGAGACAAGAGATGCTCTCAGGGAAAAGACATTGGCTTTAGAAAGTGTACAGGTGGACCTAAAGCAACTGCAGCATCGAATAAAGGAAATGAAGCAGATGCATCCAAATGAGGAAGCTAAAGAGAGTCAATCCATTGGAAAGCAGAACTCTTTAGAGGAGAGAATACATCAACAAGAACTTGAAAATCCCTTGCTTGAACGACAACTGGAGGCTGCTCATAAGGAAGGCAATAATAAAGAGATAGTCACTAATATCCAAGGAGACTGTCTTGAGAATGGAAACGAAGCTCTTCTTCCAGAAGAAAAAAATAAGGAATTAATGAATGAATGTAATTATTTAAAAGAAAAACTGTTTCCGTATGAAAAAGAAGAAGCCGAAGGAGAAGTAAGTATGAGGAAACCTATAACCTTCTGGAAAGAATATTTAAACATTTCATTCTGGCTATATGTTGAACCTAGTTCAATATGAAAATAAATAGATGAAAATGTGTTTACCATTCTGTATAATTCCATTTACATGAATCATCCAGGAAATACATGACAGAAAGAAGATGAACGTTTGTGTAGGCCTGGGGCTAGAAGTGGGTCTTGACTGCTAATGGGCATTAGGGATTGTCCTGGAGTGATGAAAATATTCTAAAGTTGGATTGTAGAGATGGTTGCACGACACAGTAAATTTACTAAAAATCTTTGAACTGTTTGTTAAAACAGATAAATTCTATAAATCATATTTCAACAAAACTGTTTTAATAAAAATCATATTTCAACAAAGCTGTTTTAGTAAACCAAAGAAGTGTTTACTGTATCAGCTTGGAAACATACTTTGTTTCCAGGAGATAAAAGGTAGAGCTGACAGATGCTTTCCTTTGAGTAAAGACGTTATGTCACCTATGAGATTTTAGTAGATGCAGAGCAGTGTTGATAAGGTATGTAGTCTTATACTACTGAAATAATAAATGTAACATCTTTATGTTGCTGCATTTTAAGACCATAATGAAGCGGGTAAGTGGAAATGCTTGTACCTGAAATGTGTATTTTGAAATTAAGATTGAATTAAGTGAGCCGCTTTGACACTTAATTCTAGATTTTCCAGATGAACTGAAGTGTGTTGCTGTGTCTTGTGATGCTTTTCCTTCAGTGGCTCTCTCTTTTATGTATTTTAGTTGGTATAACTTTGTTTTGATTCATACCAATGTGACTTAAGTCTGAAAATATGTCAGTCTCACATTATGTATTTTTCTGACCACTTAGTATTTTAAAGACTTCTACTTGTTATAAAATCACAATTTGGGATAAATGTGGTAAATTTTAGCAAAAAATATTTGATGTAATGTTCCCACTGGTAGGTATTTATAATTTACTGTGAATATTTTTATGAATAATTAGCTCATAATTTACATTTTAAGTCTCAATGACTACTATTTGGATAGAATTCTTTCCAGTACAAAGATACTTGTAGCTGTCTGTGATTTATGAGTTTGACATTGACTCCCCATTTTCACCCTAATGAGGGGTGGCAGAGTTCACGGAGAGTGGGATTGAAGTGAGTACGGGACAGAGTTGTAGGAGCTGAGGTCGGGGAGGGAGGTAGAGGCCTTGTTACCCAGGGCCTTGAAGGCCGTTGGAATTTTACTTTTATTCTGAGATAGGAATCTGTTGGAAGGATTTCAACAGGCGACTGAATATGTGAGGAACTCAGGTTGAGTTGAGGGTCTAAGCTGAATGAATAGCAGGCTGAATCCATCTGTCACGTAGGAGAATACCGATTTGGCAGGAAGATAGCACCTTCTGTGTCCCTCACTGAATTCAGTAATAAAGAAGAAAGTGTACATATGAGGAAAAGAAAGTGAATCTGTGTGTGTGCTAATAATTTTCAAAGGATGTATGCTAGAGTTAAATATTATTAACAATTTAATAAGGCACTTTATAAAATTGGTAACAAAAATTTTTTGTCAGGTGATTGTGAGACAACTTCAAGAAGAACTGGCCAATCACCTTAAAAAATTTTCTATGTCAGAGTCTCCACTGGAAGGTAGATCACGTTGTCATATTAATTTGGATGAGACACGGGCTTCAAAGAAGAAATTATTTCAAGTAGAAAGTCAAGTATGTATGGAATTTAACATGTAGACAGTTAATCTGTAGCTGGTTGAATAATATAAAGTGTTTTAGGATACTAATTTCAGTGGACAGCTTGATGTTGTATTTTCATTATAATTGATCATTACCATTTTATTATCTTTATAATGTACATACTTCTTCAACTCTGGCTCTTGTTCTGCCATTTTGAAAAATAGTTGCATATGTTTTCTCTTATAATACCTACTCTTCGGAAAGTTGAGAATGATACATCATTCCTCACAGAAAATTGACTTTTTTCCTGTTAAGCAGTATTTTTAGATAATTTCCTTATTGCCTTGGCGAGGCAAGCCAGATTAAGTCAGAAGAGAATGTTTAATGGAATATTCCAGAAAGTTGTCTTATTTCTTCACTTTTGTGAATGGACACAGAAGCTGTGCCTATACATTTCATGGATTCTAGGTTAACTTGTACTGAAAGGCTGTCATACTGTTCTTTGAACTGCACACATTTTAGGTTAATTTACAAACTACTTGAAAAGTTAGGCATTGCCTTCATCTTCCTTTCATTTAAAATATACTGTAATGGTGTAGAAATATTCAGATCTGATAGTGTATGTACATCCAAAATGGAGAGCTCAGAAAATTATCTTCATCCTACCATGAGATTTTAAAAACAGTTTCACTGAGAGAGAATTCACATGTCAGACAGTTCAACCATTTAAAATGTACGACTTAGTGTCCGTTAGTACATTCACAGCATTGTGTGGTCATCAGCACATTCAATGCTAGAATATTTTCACCACTCTGAAAAGCAACCCTACATCTCTTAGCCATGACTGCAACACCACTCGATGTCTCTCCACCTACCCCAATTGTAGGCAACCACCATCCACTTTTGTCTCCATAGATTTGCATGGTCTGCATATTTTATATACATTGAGTCATACAATATGAAGTCCTTTCTGACTGGCTCTTTCACTTAGCAGAATGTTTTTAGAATTTTTGTGCCATGTTGTAGCACATATCAGTAGTTTATTCCTTCTTATTGTCAAATAATAGTCTATTTCATGGCTACACCAGTTTTCCATTCGTTCATCAGCTGATGGACCTTTAGGTTGTTTCCACTTTTTGGCTATTATGAAAACAGCTGTTGCAAACATTCATTTACAGGTTATCGTATGGACATATGTTTTTATTTCCCTGCCATTGGACTCTATTCTCAGAGTTAATTGGGCAGATGTCAGCACCAGTTTTGCCCATGCTGTCCTTCCTGCCTTCTCTGTTCCTGCTCATCTAGCCTCATTCATTCAGAACTGGAAGGCAATTTCCTCTTCATGAAGCTTTCTCTGACTGTTCTGACTCTCACTGACCTTACGTCTCAGCACTTGTTGCCCAGTCTGCAGAACAACTTAGCCCTTAATTTGACATGGCTTTTAATTTTTAATGGAAGATAATTTTGTCTTAACATAAATTTGCTTAAAGGGAAAATAATATATGACATGAATGTCTCCTATTCTTGTATAAATTGAAAATATTTTAGCTTGGCAGCTTTCAGCATAGAACAAAATATACCATACCAATTATTTCTTCTTTGAGACATTAACACAGTAAATCTTTTATTCTAAGTGTATTTTTAGCAATTAAATGTGAAATTAAAACCAATTAGTCTAATAGAGGAGAATTGTTCAATCAAATGCTCATGTTTTTCTCAGCATGAAAAAAGAATCTAAATTTGCCTTCCTTCACTATGTAGCCAAAACTGTATTTCTGGATGGTTGCCAGTTTGTCAGCTGAACAGTTCTGGCTGCAGCTTGTCTGATGAAGGATAGCACAGCTCCTTAATCCTAGCGCTCAGCAGAGTACTAATGAAGCCAGTGCCACAGCAACAGCTGCTGGGAGGGAATTGATTCAGAAGACTTGATTTAGCAATAGAGTCCAGGATTTTCAGCTCCGTGGCTCAGCCTGTCTCTGCTGGTCATGTAGGTTATGTACTACTCAATCCAGGAGGTGCTGTTTACATTGTAGTACATACATGACTGTTGCCCACTGAGTCACACAGAGAGAAGAGTAAGCTATAAATTATACACTCCCCATTTGCTGCCACTTTCAGTGGTGTGAAGAATGATTCAGTGCATCTATAGGAGACCACTTTCATTGAAATGCCACCTGCCTAACACATACAATGGTCAAGAGATAAAAAACAGTAAAAATTATCATGCTAATAGCAAATATTGTCTGTAGTTCACTATATACATGTACTCTTCTAAGTGCTTCTAAGCAAATCTTATCTGTAGCTCACCATGCACCACGTACTCTTCTAAGTGCTTCATGTCAGTCCCTGGTTTAATCTTCCCAACATCCCAGTGAAGTAGATGGTATTATTCTCTCCATTTCATAGATAAAGAACCAGAGACACAGAAAATTAATTTGCTCAAGGTCACACAGCTAGTATCTGGTAGATCTGGGATTCAGACCCAGCCCTTCTGGCTTCTGTGTAGAACTGCCTCTCAAACCATTCCATGGAACACCTGGTTGGTGAGGTGGCTCATGCCAGTAATTCTAGCACTTGGGGAAGCTGAGGCAAGAACAGTGCTTGAGCCCAGGAATTTGAGACCAGCCAGAGCAATATAAGTGAGACCCTGACTCTATGAAAAAAAAAAAATTAAACAGCTGAGGCATGGTGGTGCATGCCTGTAATCCCAGCTACATTGGAGGCTGTGGTAGGAGGGTCGCTTGAGCTTGGAATATCAAGGCTGCAGTGAGCGGTGATCAAGCCACTGCACTCCAGCCTGGGTAACAGAGCGAGACTCTGTCTCATAAATAAAATGTTCTGTATAGATTCCCATATAATTGAGTTAGACATCAAGCATAGAATTATTAGCCACTTTGATGTCTGCCTTGGGAGTAAAACATATAATAAGGGGCAGCTTTAAACCATCTCAATCAATAGCCTCTAACTTCTCCAGAAGGTTCTTATTTCATGAATTCCTAAGCAGGAGACTACCTGGATTAAGACATTTGGTGGACACCATTCTGAGATGAAGAATCTCAATTAGGAAGAAGGGAGATCTCTACTTGACTGGAGCTTCCCAATGATATAGTTGAGTGTCCCCCAAAAGAAACTTTAGAACAAGATGTTCATCATGCCATATCTCTATGGAAAAGGAAATTCTTTAAAAGAAAACAAAGGCAAACAATTGCTAATCTGTTTCTCATGGGAAAGTTTTCATTATAAAAGAAAAAAAGGGCTGAGTGCCGTGGCTCACATCTGTAATTCCAACACTTTGGGAGGCTGAGGTGGGTGGATTACCTGAGGTCAGAAGTACAAGAAGAGCCTGGCCAACATGGCGAAACCCTGTCTCTACTAAAAATACAAAAATTAGCTGGTGGTGTGCAACTGTAGCCCCAGCTACTTGGGAGGCTGAGGCAGGAGAATCACTTGAACCCAGGAGGTGGAAGTTGCAGTGAGCCGACGTGGCACCACTGCACTCTAGCCTGGATGACACAGTGTGACTCCATCTCAAAAAAAAAAAAGAAAAAAGAAAAAACGGACAAAATATACTGGTCCAAAAAAGAAGAAAGAGAGAGAGAGGAGAGAGAGAGAGAGAGAGAAAGAAAGAAAGAAAGAAAGAAAGAAAGAAAGAAAGAAAGAAAGAAAGAAAGAAAGAAAGAAAGAAAGAAAGAAAGAAGAAAGAAAGAAAGAAAGAAAGAAAGAAAGAAAGAAAGAAAGAAAGAAAGAAAGAAAGAAAGAAAAAAGAAAGAAAGAAAGAAAGAAAGAAAGAAAAAGAAAGAAAGAAAGAAAGAAAGAAAGAAAGAAAGAAAAAGAAAGAAAGAAAGAAAGAAAGAAAGAAAGAAAGGACAAAGTATACTGGTGAATATCCTAAGGGTGAGACAGCCCCCCTTCAAGATTAGAAAATAACACTGTACTCAAAGTAACATCCATAAGAATCAACATAAAATAGACAAGATTCACTATCTACAAAAGTAATCTACACCAGGTAGCAATGTATAAGTGTGTGGTTGAGAATATTGTCTATAATATGTGTACTAGAGGGAAGAGGCCTCAGTTAAAAGGTCAGAGCTGGAAATTTATATTAGGGAATCCGGGTTAATGTTTTGAGATTTTGGGAGTTCTGAGAGAATTTAAAAAGAGGAGTAGCAGCTGGGCATGGTGGCTCACGCCTGTAATTCCAGCACTTTGGGAGGCCGAGGTAGGCAGATCATGTGGTAAGGAGTTCAATATCAGTGTGGCCAACATCGTGAAACACCATCTCTACTAAAAATACAAACAATTAGCTGGGAGAGGTGGTGGGCACCTGTAATCCCAGCCATTTGGGAGGCTGAGACAGGATAATTGCTTGAACCCAGAAGGTGGAGGTTGCAGTGAGTGGAGATCATGCTGTTGCAGAATCAGGAGGACCAGAGACAGACCTTGGGGTGTATACAGGAGGATATTTTTATCGAGTGTACTCAGACTCAGCAGACTCAACATCTGACAAACTGGGCCCAGAACAAAGACAGCATTTGACTTTTATACACACTTCAAAAATGGGATGGGCTAGCTTGAAGCAGGCTTACAGTTACAGTGGTGTGAAAGCACGGATACAGAGGCAGAACAATTAATTAAATTGTGACAGGTTCATAACTTAGGATTACACATGACCTTTGCCAAGCAACCCAGATGTCTGTTTTCTAGGTTTTGCTCTAAAGAGCCTTGCACTGGTTTATCTCAAGTTTCAGTACAAAAACACAACAAATGATGAAAAATAGATCTCTGGATGAGACCCTGTGTCATAGAGTCCAATGGAAGGGGAGAAACAGGATGATAGAAAAGCCACAAAAAGTAGACAAAAGTTATTATTTGTTTATTATAGAAAAAATAAACTTTGTTTAAAGAGAAATGGTTAAGAGACAGGGAAAAACTGAAACCTACAGGTGAATACTTACAGAGAATGACAGTATTTAGCTCAGCCTGAAGATAGATGAGGATCAAAAATGTAATGGGAACTAGATAAGAGTTTTCTAAAAATCATCTTAATAAGATGTAATTTAACTTGGAATATCTTAAACTATTAATGACAATGTTTCTAGAGCATCTTTAAAAACTAAAATGTAAATATAACTACTCTTAATTTATCTTACTAACCCTTAGTACTTTATGTGTAAAAACTCTCATTTTTAACAAACATTTTTGGCAGTTTAAATTTCAGAAAAGATAATGATGAAAGTGTGAATCTTTTTTAGCTGTTTTAAGAAAATGACTAGTTTTGAAATCTGTCGTTACTGGCATTGTAAAATGCACTTTATACAACTGCCTAAATATATATTATTCATCAACTTATGAGAAATAATATTTTTAAGATAGAAGAGGGTCTCTAGATTTTACAAAAATATTTTTAAACACTTTTTTTTCAAGCCTGGAGAAAAACGTGAAGAATTCAGAAAAGTTTTTGAATTAATATCATCACTGGACTATAATGTGGATCAAATAAGAAAGAAAAATCATGCATTAGAAGAAGAGGCAACTGGGTATGGTTTTCATGTTGTAGAACATTTTAACTATGTAGTAATTGATTTAACTCTAACTTTACTTGACTAAAACCTTGATACAAATTCATTTTATGTCTTCATTTTCATAATTAAATGAATTCTATTTTAAAATGTATTTCAGAAACTCACAACACAACTTTATAGGCATGTGAGCGGGAGTCCATGACCCTTGGACTTTTTTGTTGGAATTATTTAAAAAATCAAATTTCAGTATAAAAACACAATAAGTGATGAAAAATAGATCTCTGGATGAGACCATGTGTCATAGAGTCCAATGGAAGGGGAGAAATGGGGTGGGAGTCAGCTGAGCTGCTGGGGAGAGGTTGGGATGAAAAAATTTATGTTAAAAATATGTGAAAAAAGAAACTTACAATACAATCTGAAATTTTTTTGAATGCCAAAACATTACACTTATTTTTATTTATTTATTTATTTATTTATTTATTTATTTATTTATTTATCTTTTGAGACAGAGTCTGGCTCTGTCACCCAGGCTGGAGTGCAATGACGCGATCTTGGCTCACTGCAACCTCCACCACCTGAGTTCAGGTGATTCTCTTGCCTCAGCCTCCTGAGTAGCTGTGATTACAGGTGTGCACCACCCTGCCTGGCTAATTTTTGTATTTTTAGTAGAGATGCAGTTTCACTATGTTGTTCAGGCTGGTCTCGAACTCCTGACCTCATGATCCACATGCCTCAGCCTCCCAAAGTCGGCATGAGCCACTGCGCTTAGCAACGTATTCTTTAATGGTTTTGAAAACAATAATGGCAACGCTTTGGACATGTAATGTCAAGTGCACTCTTCATTATCTAGTTTGAATTTTTATTTCTGAAGATATTTTTGCTGTATTTGGTCATCTTTTCTTCCTTTTGTAATATTCTTCTCTGCTGCATTCAAATTTTTTAAAGACCTATTTGTGTCCTTCTTTAACATCAAAATTTATCTTGATATATAGCTTGTATTTTGTTTCTGCTTCTTTGTTTTTCTTTTAGATATAAAACATATCATGGAAATTTACTCATTTTACATGGGTACCTCCATTGTATACATGAAGTATACATCTTATTAAACTTCTGTTTTACAGAAATAAATTTTATATATAAAAAAGTATAACCTAAAGAAAAAGAGTAAAATGAGCATTCATGTTTTGATCACAGATTAAAAAAAAAAAAATGGAATGTGTCTTTGAAGCCCTGAGCACAGCTGCTTTTCTGTGTATTTACTGAGCACTTAAGTTGGTTTTCTGATTCTAATCAACATTTTTCTGTCATTGTCTTTCTCTACATGGTTTTGTATCTTTCATTTTGTTGACATTATGTCAGTAAAGATCTCTAGATCTCTTCTTCAAAGTCTTTAAATCATCACATATCTCTCTCCACCTTTCCTTTTTTCTAAAACTGCCTGTTTTCTTTTTCTCCTCAATTCAGACATTAAAGATGTTTTCTTCTCTTTTTCTACATTGAACAATGTCCTTGTGCTTTTTGTGTGTACTTTTTTTTCTTCTTATAGACTGTGGTCAACGGATATCAAAATGTATTTTTGTGTCTTTTTCAAACATATGTGTGTTTTACTTTTTTTAAATCTTGGTTACTCATCTCTCAGTTATGCCTTATATTTACTAATACGTTATTTCATCTTAGCTTACCAAAATGGATATGAATAGTTTATTTATAAAAAACTGTATGGTTAGGCCAGGTGTGGTGGCTCATGCCTGTAATCCCAGCAATTTGGGAGGCCAAGGCAGGTAGATCATTTGAGGTCAGGAGTTCAAAACCAGCCTGACCAACATGGTGAACCCCATCTCTACTGAAAATACAAAATTAGCCAGGCATGGTGGCACATGCCTGTAATCCCAGCTACTTGGGAGGCTGAGACAGGAGAATCACCTGAACCCAGGAAGCAGAAGTTGCAGTGAGCTGTGATCATGCCATCACACTTCAGCCTGAGCAACAAGAGTGAAGTTCCATCTCAAAAAAAAAAAAAAAACAAAACTGTATGGCTATTATCACTTTACCTGCTATATATACCATAAAATTGTTCTCCATATTATTTATCTAAGATTATAATTTCATATAGAATGCTTTCAAACTATGTTCAGTTGAAACTGAGAGGATCATAGTTTATAGATTTGTTTCTTTGATATGCCATAACATAATATCTGTTTAAACAATTATTAAATATTTACTCTTAAAAATACTTGACTTACTCGTTCTTACATTTCTGCAGATATAAGAAATGTCTAGAAATGACAATAAATATGTTAAATGCATTTGGAAATGAAGACTTCAGTTGCTATGGAGACTTAAATACAGATCAACTGAAAATGGATATTCTGTTTAAGAAGCTAAAACAGAAGGTAATTTAAAAAAATTATTATTTTATCTTAAGGTCTAGATTACACGTGCGAGAGGTGCAGGTTTGTTACATAGGTAAATGTGTGCCATGATGGTTTGCTGCACCTATCAATCCATCACCTAGGTATTAAGCCCCATAGGCATTAGCTATTAATCTTGATGCTCTCCCTCGTGACCCCAACAAGCCCCAGTGTTTGTTGTTCCCCTCCCCGAGTCCATGTGTTCTCATCATTCAGCTCCCACTTACAAGTGAGAAGATGCAGTGTTTGGTTTTTTGTTCCTGCGTTAGTTTGCTGAGGATAACAGCTTCGAGTTCATCCATGTCCCTGCAAAAAGCATGATCTCATTCATTTGTATGACTCCATAGTATTCCATGATGCATATACACCATATTTTTTTATCCTGTCTATCATTGATGGACATCTGGGTTGATTCCATGTCTTTGCTATTGTGAATAGTGCTGCAATGAACATACAAATACATGTATCTTTATAATACAATAATTTATATTTAAATATAAGGTAATTTTAAATCAGTTTGGGGATTAAAATTATGTAATTTGGAGAAATATTAATGATAGATAAACACAAATTCAGCCAAAATACGTTTAAGGAGGTTGATTCTGAGCCAGTATGGTGACTGTGACCCTGGATTACCCAATCTCAAGAGCTCTTGAGAATGTTTCATGAGACAGTCACATTACAGTTTGGTTTTGTACATTTCCAGCAGACAGAGTTGTAGGGAAAATCATAAATCAATATGAGGAAGGCATACATTGGCTGAGCCTAAAAGTGGGACATCAAAAAGGAAGGGCTAACAAGCCATAGGTGGGTTTTAAGGATTCTTTAGGTGACAATTGATAAAGAAAATCTGTTGTCTAAAACTGGAAATAAGTATAAAGGAAGGCCTTAATTAAGACAAGGTCATTATGGAGGTTAAGATTCTTATTATGTAGATGAAGCCTCCTAGCTGGCAGCCCTCAGAGAAAATAGAGGGTAAATATATCTTTTCAGACTTTAAATGCATCAGGATCTTAGTTAATCTTCCCTCTATCTGGGAAGGGGAGACCTTCTAGGGACCTAGAAGGGGAGAGATTGGGCTACATTAATGAAGACTTCTTACAGATGCAAATTCCCCCACAGAAGACAGCTTTGTACGGCCATTTGAATCTCTTGGCCCTGCAACAGCCATTTCAAAATATGTCAAAAAATATATATTTGGGGGTAAAATACTTTGATTTTTTTCAGCTTCTTCTCTCTGTGATGCTGTACCAGAATCAGGTTAGAAAGGAAGCCACATTGTAAGAGTTAATCAAACCCATCTGATGAGATCTGATTGTTTGAAGGGTGTGATTCCCAGACCCTTTAGATAGAAATTGGGGCAAAAGAATACAAGGTCTTGCTCCTCAATATAAATCTCTCAGTGCTTTAAGCAGTGAAAGATTTTTCATTTAATTTTACAGACTTGATACTAATAAAAAGGATACTTTAAAATATATATATGTATATATTTTTCTATACAAAAGACATGTTGTTGATTCTCTTATGTCTTGAACCCTGGCCAGTGATCTGAAACCAAGCAGCCCATGTCTCCAGATCACTAGTACCAAATAAATTTTGGGGTGTAACAAGTTTATTGAGAAGTAATTAACATACCATGCAATTCACTCATTTAAAATATACAAGTCATTGAATTTTAGTATTTTCAGAGAGTTATGTAATCATCATTACAATCAATTTTAGAACACTTTCATCACCCTAAAAACAAACCCCACATCATTTAGCCATCTTCACTAGTTTTCCCTTCCTCCCTCAGCCCTAGGGAACCACCCACCTTCTTTGTATAGATTTGCCTATAAGCCTTTGAAATAAAAAGCAAGTGGTCTACTGGGACTGGCTTATTTCACTTAGCATAATTTTTCATGCTGCATCTGTGCTGTAGCAGGTGTTGATGCAGGGCTTTCTCTCCTTAGTTCAGCTAAATCTGGGTTCTTCTCTCATGACCAGGAAAAATTAGCCATGTGGACACATTGAAGGGTGAGAAGGACAGAATTTATGAAGTGAAAGGGAAGCTCTCAGCAAAGAGAGGGGTCCTGCAAACAGATTTCCACCTCACAATTGAATACCAGGACCAGCACACATGAGCTGAAGAGGTCAGGCTCCTCCTCTGCATGAGGCGTGAATTCTTGGTGGCTCCACCCCAACCCCCCAGTGCATGTGGGCCTCCAGTCTGCTGCTGGCATGTCCAGGCAGGCCCCTGTGCAGGTTCCCTTATCTGCACCAGGTGTTTTATCTGGTGTAGACACTTGTAGGCCTGGAGATTCTCCGGGGACCCTTCCATATCTGCCTAGGCATTTTGCTGTCTCCTGCTTCTATCAGTATCAGTACTTAATTTCTTCTTATTGCTGAGTAATATTCTGTTGTATGGATGCATCAAGCATTTTATGTAACCATTCATGAGGTGATGGACCTTTGGGTTCTTTCCACTTTTTGACTCTTATTAATAATGCTGCTGTAGGCCAGGTGTGTTGGCTCACACCTGTAATCCCAGCATTTTGGGAGGCTGAGGCAGATGGATCACGAAGTCAGGAGTTCAAGAGCATCCTGGCCAACATGGTGAAGCCCTGTCTCTACTAAAAATACAAAAATTAGCTGGGCATGGTGGTGCGTGCCTGTAATCCCAGCTACTCAGGAGACTGAGGCAGGAGAATTGCTTGAACCCGGACCCAGGAGGCAGAGGTTGCAGTGAGCTGAGATCACGCCAGTGCACTCCAGCCTGGGCTACAGAACAAGACTCCGTCTCAAAAAATATATATAATAATAATGCTGCTGTAAACATTTATGTATGAGTTTTTGTGCTTGCATATGTTTTTCTTTTTCTGAAGTATATACTTATGACTGGAATTTCTGGGTCATATGGTAACTTCATGCTTAACCTTTTGAGGAGCTGCCAGTTTGTTTTCCAAAGTGGCTGCACCACTTTACATCCCCAGCAGCATTGGATAAGGGCTTTAATTTCTTTACATTTTTCCTAACACTTATTTTCTCTTTTTTGTTGAACAAAGATTTGATCCTGTTGTGTGAAGTGATACCACAAGGTGGTTTTGATTTACATTTTCCTAATGACTAATTACATTAAGCATCTATTAATGTGCTTATTATCCATCTTTATATCTTCTTTGCAGAAATAGCTATTCAAATTCTTTGCCCATTTTTTAAATTGGGTTATCTTGTTATTTATGAATGGCAAGGATTCTCTACATATCCTATATATGTAAGTCCCTTATCAGATAGACGCTTTTCAAATACTTTCTTCTACTCAATGTCTTACCTTTTCACTTCTTCATACTGTCTTCTCAGGCACAGCAGTTTTCAATTTTGAAGTTCATTGAATCCATTTTTCCTTTGGAGTCATAGCTAAGAAAACACTGCCAAATGCAGTCACAAAGATTTATACCAATGTTTTCTTCTGAGAGTTTTATAGTTTTAGCTGTTACAGTTAACTGTTTTATTTTGAGTTAATTTTTAAATATGTTATTAGGTGAGAGTCCAACTTTATAATTTTTTTTTGCACATGGATACCCAGTTGTTCCAATATCATTTATTGAAAAGACTATTCTTTTCCCATTCTGTTTTTTTTTTTGTTAACCTTGTATAAAATCAATTGACTGTAAATGCGCAGGTTTATTTTTAGATTATCAATTCTTAGTTTATGTCTATTCTTATACCAGGACCAAGTTGAATTTACTGAGAAACTTTTTTCAATCATGTTGCATATTACCAGTTGTCTTGTGTCATAATAAAAATTAAATGTAGTAGAATATCTTTAACTTCACCTTTTGTGTCTCAGAGGAGTCTGTGGCCAGCTTATACCGTACTTACTCTGAGACATGACGGCAAGTCAGGCTTACGAGACACACTATTTCTTTTTTTCTCCATTTAAACCTTTAGTCTCTTATCCAGTGCCTCCCTCTATAGTTTCATTTTCAGTAAATTTTGGTCACAGGATCTGCTGAAATAGCCTACTATTGAGTGCCTTATGTTTTACTAACTCATTATAATTTGTAGAATCATCCATAGATGTTTACCATCCAGGAAGGAGGAGTTTAAGTCTGAGCTGCCAGCTTTCCTCAGTGGAAATCAAGTGAAGTCATCGTCTTTCAGTTCGCAGATCCTGTTTCCACTGGCAGCTTGTTCTCTTGTGTAACACTGTGGCTAATCCTTTTCTTGGTGCAGATCTTGCATTCTCAGAAACCACAGTTTCTGTATTGACCTCCTTTTACTGAAACAGAGATGCCCAGCTCTGCTTTTTAGCTCAGTACAGGATTCTTGGAATAAAAAGTTTAACTCATTCCAAGAAAAAGTTTTAGGAGTGCAGCATTTAAAAATCAGGTAATATTCAGGCAATTTATCAGAGACAAATAGTAGATTAGTATTTTGAATTTCAAAATTTCAGAGCCAAGTTGTGTGCTATAGAGAAGCATTGTGGTCTAATATAGAGATGGGATGGTCTTAACTTCTCCATACAAACAAACGTGAAGTAAGGTAAAGGAGAAATTGCATTTGATGTCTTAACACTCAAAGTATGCTGTGTTTATTTTACTTCTGTGAAGAGTAAAAGTCATTCCATAATTTCCTCCTTATTTCCTCATTGAGAAAAAGGAAAATGAAAATCGAATACTAGATTGATTAATAAATACTCAAAGCTTCTTCTTTTAGAATTTTCATTAATTGAAATCAGGTAAATGTCTGATTTTGGTTATATAACCAAGTATTTCCAGTTGTTTTTCAAATCATATGTCTTCTTGCTTTGCAGTCTTATTTCCTAACTTGAGGGGAAATTGTAAGGAGACACCCTTGTCTTATTATCAGAGTTCATCATTGAAGGGGGTTTTAGGAAAAGTTCCTCATCAGAAGCTACATCTCTCTCCTGGTTATCTGCTGCTTCTCAATAATGTTTGTCATCAATAAATTAATCTCAACATTTATTAGATCCTAATTTAAAGGAGACTCTTTTCTGCTACATAAGTTTTGTTTCCTGTTGTCTCTTTTTAAAACTTATTTTTCTAACAATTACCCAGAGTTTTGTGGCTTAAAAGAAAAACATTTATTTTGTTCATGAACCTGTGGTTTGGAAAAAGATTGGCCAGGACAGCTTGTCTCTGCTCCCCTCAGCTTCCCTAGGAGGTTGGAGAAATTGAATCATCTGAAGCTTTGCTCACCCATGTGTTTGATGGTTGATGCTGGCCATTGGCTGGAACCTTGGCTGGGGCAGGCAGCATGAACACTGACACTGGCACTCCCAGGCTGTCTTTGTGGATTGATCTCTCTCACAATCTGGGGCTGAGTTCAAAGGGAAAGCAGTCTGAGAGAGGGAAGCCACATGATATCCCTTTTACTGCATTCTATTCATTAGGAGAAGGCCATCAGTAAGGATGGCCCATATTCTATTATTTTAATGGGATGAATATAGATTCTCTTTTGTTTTAATTGACATGTATATACATAATTATGGGCTATAGAGTGACATTTTGATACACTTATATAGTACATAATGATCAAGCTAACTAGCATATTTACTACTTCTTACTACTTCAACCTTTTTTCATTTCTTTGAATTGCGAACGTTCAAAATCTTCTAGCTTTTTAAAAATATTCAATAAATCATAGTTAACCATATTCACCCTACAATGCCACAGAACATCAGAACTCATTCCTCTTGTCTAACTGTAATTCTGTACCCATTAACCAGACTCCCCTCTCCTACTTCTATGAGCTTTTTTGTTGTTAAGAGACAGGGTCTTGCTAGTGTAGTCTGGGCTCTGGGCAACTGTAGTCATCCAGACTAGAGACAGTGACTTGATCATAGCTCACTGCAGCCTCAAACTGTTGGGCCCATGTGATCCTCCGACCTCACTCTCCTGAGCAGCTAGGATTATGGGCATGCACCACTGCACCTGTCTGATTTTTTACTTTTAAAGATGTCTCTCTGTGTTGCTCAGGCTGCTCTGGAACTTTTGGCTTCAAGTGATTCTCCTGCCTCGGTCTTTCAAAGTGCTAGGAAATTACAGGCATCAGCCATGTTGCCCAGCCCTCAATTTTTCTTTAGCTCCCACACATGAGTGAGAATGTGCAGTATTTATCTTTCTGTGTCTGCACTTAACACAATATCCTCCAGACTGATCCACGTGGCTACAAGAGGATTTCATTTTTTTTATATGGTGAGTATTCCATTGTGTATGTGTACCATAATTTTTTTGGCCATTCATTTGTTGATGGACATGTAGGTTGATTTTACACATTAGCTGTTGTGGTTAGTGCTACAATAAACATATGAGGACAAGTATCCTTGTGATCTATTGTTTTCTTTTCTATTGCCTGAATACCAAGTAGTGGAGTTACTGCATCCCTCGGAAGTTCCATTGTTCATTTTTTGAGAAAACCTCACATTGTTTTCTATAGTAGCTGCACTAATTTACCTTCCCACCAACAGCATGTAAGAGTTTACTGTTCTCTGAAACTGCACCAGCACTTTTTTTGTGTTTTCTATGATAGCCATTTATTGAAATGGAGCAAGATTATATCACATTGTAGGTTTGATTTGTATTTCCCTGATGATTAGTGATACTGAACATTTTTAAATGTATTTATCAGCCATTTGTATTTCTTTTTTTTCTCTTAAAAAAAAGAGAAATATCTAATCAGATCTTTTGCCTAGTTTTGAACTCAGATTATTTTTGTTTACTGTCAGGGTGTTTGAGTTCCTTGTGTATTTTGGATATTTGTCTTTTATTAGATGAATAGCTTGAAAATGTTTTCTTCCATTCTACAGGTTTTCTCTTCACTCAGTTATAGTACCATTTGTCTATCATTTGTTTGTTGCCTATGCTTCTGATATCTTACCTATACAAATCTTTGTGCAGACTAATGTCCTGAAGCATTTTCCCTCTGTTTACTTATAATAGTTTGATAATTTTGGGCCTTACATTTCAGTCTTCAATCAATTCTGAGTTTATTTTGCTATATGGTGTTAGATAGGAAGCTAGTATCATTCTTCATATGGATAGTTTCCCAGTGCCATTCATTTGAAGAGGGTGTCCTTTCCCCAATGTATGTTCTTGGCACCTTATTCCAAAATAAGTTGGCTGTAAATATGTGGATTTGTTTCTGGGTGCTGTATGCTATGGCCTTTACCCCAAGAATCATTACTTCTTAAAATGCAATTCAAATTAGCATGAAACGTTTGCGGTTTAGGGAAAGGCTTATGGCATCAGAATCTTTATTTACAGGATTCATTATTTTGTGTTTTTTGAGATATGGTCTTTGTCTATCATCCAGGCAGAAGTGCAGTGATGTGGTCATACTTCACTGCAGCCCTGAACTCTGGGTATGCCATCCTTTTGCCTCAGTCTCCCAACTAGCTGGGTCTACAGGCCTGAGCCACCACGCCTGGCTAATTTTTTCAATTTGTTTTTTTGTAGAGATGGAGGTCTCACTATGTTGCTCTGGCTGATCTCAAATTCCTGGCCTCCAGTGATCTTTCTGCCACAGCCTCCTAAAGTGCTGGGATTACAAGCATGAGCCACCGTGCCTAGCGTAGAGTATTATATTATTTTCAAAGTCTTATTCTGAGAGGCATTTATGGACTTTGGCCTAAATAACTCAATATGATATCTCTGAAAGTTTTTTTGACAAGTTTTGGGGAATGATGATGAGGGAAGAGGGTTAGACACTTTTTACTAAGAGATAACTTAGTGCCATTTAAGGAGGAACAAAAATGAATTATCAGAAAAATAAAAGTAAAAGCAAGTGCAAAAGTTCTGTGGCAAAGATGATGACAGTAAAGCATATTTTTGTGACTCATGGTAGCTTTCACTTTGTTCTTAAAATTCTGAGTAATTTAAGGGTTCACATTTGAAGAATCTACTACATTATAGATAACATTTTATTGCAAGTCAATGCATTTCAAAACTTGCTATTGGTTTTGTATTAGATTATTCTCAGCCTACTTCATTATCAAGCTCTATTATTTTATTCATGCAGTTTGATGATCTTATGGCCGAGAAGGAAGCTGTGTCTTCAAAATGTGTCAGTTTGGCCAAAGACAATGAAGTTCTTCATCAGGAGTTATTATCTATGAGAAAAGTACAAGACAAATGTGAAAAACTTGAGAAGGATAAAAAGATGTTGGAAGAAGAAGTATTAAATCTTAAGACACATATGGAAAAAGATATGGTAGAACTTGGCAAAGTACAAGAATATAAATCGGAGCTGGATGAAAGGGCAATGAAGGCAATAGAAAAATTAGAAGAAATCCATTTACAGGTTAGTTTTTAAAATCAGGTAAGTTTATCTGTAACGGGCTTTCATTTATTTCACTGCAAACTGTATTTTGGATATGTATATATTGTGTTTCCTCTGCCTCTCTTACGGCAATCTCCTTTGTAGAGTTCTAGAAAAAAGTGACATTTTTTCCTTTTAAATATTTAAATTTCCATTATTATTATAACAAAATCAATCTTTCAAAGTAATGATTCTCACTATAGAGAAAAAGGGGGAATTTGATGATTAAGACCAGTTGGCATAAGAGAAAACTGTGATTTAGAAATTATATGATACTTTTGAATTGGTCTTAAGCTACGTTGTTCATTGTTCACTTTTAAAAATTATAAATGGATTCTATTACTTTTTATAGGACCAGATTACATTAATAGTAACATAACTATGATTTCAAATTTTTATAAATCAGACTTAATTCTGAATTCAGTTATTAGTTTTGTTGATATTGCTGATAAATATTTTAAGCTTCAGCCTCTTTTCAACATATTCAAAATTGCTCTTCGAATCACTGATTCAAAATGAAAGGCAACAAACATATGGTAATTAACTTATAATTGTTTTAAAAGTGTATCTTTTCATTTGTTTTAGGAACAAGCAGAATATGAAAAACAATAAGAGCAGTTAAATAAGGATAATACGGCTTCGCTAAAAAAGAAGGAACTCACACTTAAAGATGTGGAATGTAAATTCTCCAAAATGAAAACTGCTTATGAAGAGGTTACAACTGAATTAGAAGAATATAAGGAAGCCTTTGCAGTAGCATTGAAAGCTAACCATTCCATGTCAAAAAAATTAACGAAGTAAGTGAAAACATATACTCATAGAAAATGAATTAAGCTCATTAATTTGTTTTGAAAGCATAGTTTTTAGTGAGATGGCTTCAGGAGATCAGTAGGAAGTGAATGCTAATTTGATAGTGTAATTTTGGAAAATAATGTTAGTAAATAATCCTACCTTTAAAATGTTCATCAAGGATAGTTTCTGTCTGTCTTCTCTTTTTTTGTTTTTGTGTGGCTTTTTTCCCCTGAAAAGTCTCATGTAGTTAACCTGACCTGTTAGTTTTTTTCACTAAGTATTTTTGAAGCTTTATGATTAATAAAGTGATCTTGTTATAAAATTACTTGTCAGAATTTCCCTAAATGGGAATATTAATCAGTTTAATTTATTTTTTGGTAGATCACAACTGAAACCCAAAGTGTCAAGTGATACTGCTACTCTGGGCACATCCTGGTACTCAGGCAGGGACTGTTTTTGATTGTGATCTTTAGGTGTTATCACTACAGGGTGCCTCAAGAAAGGCTATTTGTGTAACATTTTCAAGGTGTTACATAAAGGCATCCTTGTGAAAGAGGGCATAATTATCACAGGAATGAAAAGAAGTGTAATCCACAAGGTGGTTCAAAAATAACACCTTGTTCAGCCTGAAGGGGTGTGTGGAAGCCGAAAGAACAAGCCCCACCTCCAGTGCCTTGGTCACAGTGCTGGGGGCTAATTGCCTTCAGAGATGCTTTAGTTCTTTTTGATCACCAACCAAACAATCTAGTTCTCCCCCAGGAGTTGTTGCTCTGAGTTATTCCTCAGTGCCAAATACTTAAGTGTTCTTAGATAATGGATGAAATGTACAAGGGTGAAACCTGAAACTGGTTTACTAAACACAAGTATTTCTTGATTATTTTTGTTCATTTTAGTTTTCTTAATCTACATTATTTAAGGAGTACAATATGATGTTTTCATATAATTATTTATAGTGAAGTAGTTCTTATAGTCCAGCAAATTAACATATTCATTTTCCCAAATAGTTACCCTTTAAATACAAGTATTTCTAAAGGAATCTTTAGACTCTTATAAGTAGAGCTGTTTTAGAAGGCAGCTAGGTTACCTGTTGAGCGGTACATCACTGATAGCCATTTCTCTTCCCTGTCTACTTTGAACTGCTTGTTCAGTAGAAATCACCTTAGAAACACATATACTTATTTAGAATGATTTTAAAATTACCGTTACTTACAAGAGGTATGCTCTCACACACCTTTGTGTGAAAACACTGTTTAGTGGGTAAATTGGTTTACTCTCAGGGCAACTTTTTAAAAAATGCAAGTCATTAAGAATCATTCAAGGAAAAATGAAATACTAAGCATTTGTCTTTGCTCTCTTTACAGATCGGATAAGAAAATAGCAGTGATCAGCACCAAGCTCTTTATGGAGAAACAGCGGATGAAATATTTTCTCAGCACTCTTCCTACGAGGCCAGGCCCAGAGTGTTACCTTGTGTTTAAAATCTTAATAGTATAGGACTTGACAGAAAATATATCCCCAAAACAGCCATAAGAATTCCTACTTCAAACCCACAGACTTCAAATAACTGCAAGAACTCCTTGACTGAGGTTAGTTATATGACCATTTCTCTTTTGGGTTTCATTTCTCTAATATAATTCTTGTTTATAATTTGGTGAAATACTGAGTTGTTCTGTTGACTTATGCATGTTAAGTAAAGATTATAATTAGCTGTGTTAACACAGAAAGAAATGGAAACTTTACATTTTTTAATTCCCTGGAACTCTCATTTTCAAGAGACACCCATTTGCTAACTTTATTCAATAAATGTGGTTAAACTGACACATTTAAAATTTTTTTTAAAGCTGCATTTAAGTTAGGTTTTAGAAAATGCATGTTATTGCCTAATAACTGATGGTATACTTTGAAATGCTTTGTCTTACTCTACTTGATTGTAGTTTGTCTGTGGTTCATATCACTTTTTTTTTTTTTTTTTGAGATGGAGTCTCACTCTGTTGCCTAGGCTAGAGTGCAGTGGCATGATCTCAGCTCATTGCAACCTCCACCTCCTGGGTTCAAGTGATTCTCCTGCCTCAGCCTCCCAAGTAGCTGGGACTACAGGTGCCTGCCACCACACCTGGCTAATTTTTGTATTTTTAGTAGAGATGGAATTTCACCATATTGGCCAGGCAGGTCTCGAACTCCTGACCTTGTTATCCACCCACCTCAGCCTCCCAAAGTGCTGAGGGGTGAGCCTCTGTGCCCAGCCCATACCACTTTTAAAGTTTCTTTGCACCAACTTAACTCTTTCCACCCATAATCACAAGTGAATGACAGGCAACCAAACACTTAACAACATATAGATATTTATTATTTAATAGAACCCAAAATAAGTGCATTTTATGAATTAAATAAACAAAACACTGAAAGGGTCATTTCCATTTTTCTGTTAAAAGCTTTGTGCTTGGCCAGGTGTGGTGGCTCACGGCTGTAATCCCAGCATTTTGGGAGGCTGAGGCAGGTGGATCACCTGAGGGCAGGAGCTTGATATCAGCCTGGCCAACATGATGAAACCCCGTCTCTACTAAAACTACAAAAATTAGCCAGGCGTGGTGGCAGGCACCTGTAATCCCATATGCAGCAACCCCATTACTATACTAGGGGTATACCTAAAGGAAAATAAATCATTGTAACAAAAAGATGCATGCACATGTATGTTCATTGCAGCACTATTCATAATAGCAAAGACATGGAGTCAAGCCAGGTGCACCCAAGGTAGATTGAAAATCCAAGGTAGATTGGAAAATTCCATATGTACCAAATACTATGCAGCCATGAAAAGAAGAAAATCATGTCCTTTGCAGCAACATGGATACAGCTGGAATCCACTATCCTAAGCAAACTAACGCAGAAACAGAAACCAAATATCTGGTTTGCACTCATATGTGGGAGCTACACATTAGGTGCCCATTGACATAAACATGGGAACAATAGACACTGGGAAATAAGAATGGGGAGGGACAGAGTGGGCCAGGGTTGAAAAACTACTTCTTGGGTCCTATGCTCACTACCTGTGTGATGGGTTCAATTGTACTCCAAACCTCAGCATTCCTCAATATACTTTTGGAAGAAACTTACACAGGTACCACTTTAATTTAGAATACAAACTAGAAAAAAAAAGAAAACTTTACTATACATATTTTTTTCAGTAAGTAAAGAATATAAATTTCTTTTTAAGAAAAAATTTATTGAAGTAAAAAATGGATTAAACTTTTATAAAGGACAGAGTTTTTCTAAGAATTTCAAAGCAATGCATTCATTGCAAAATATGACTTTAATTATTTAGCCTTTTTTTTTCTTTTTTTTTTTTGAGATGAAGTTTCACTCTGTCACTAGGCTGGAGTGCCGTGGCATGATCTCGGCTCACTGCAACCTCTACCTCCTGGGTTCAAGCCATTTTCCTGCCTCAGCCTCCCGAGTAGCTGGGACTAGAGGCATGCACCACCACACCCAGCTAATTTTTGTATTTTTAGTAGAGATAGGGTTTCATCATGTTGGCCAGGATGGTCTCGATCTCTTGACCTCGTGATCTGCCCACATTTGCCTCCCAAAGTGCTGGGATTACACATGTGAGCTGCCATGCCCGGCCATTGTTTAACCTTTGTACTAATAAAACACCACCTTTCTAAAATTATGTATATCCAATAGACCAATATTATCTATTTTTGTCAGATTACTCTAAACAGCATTACACAGGTACATCCTCTATTATCTAAACTTAGAATAAGTAGAAATTTTACTTTACTTATGTGATTATTTTTCTATTTAAGCAAACTTCATGTTATGTCTAGTCACTAAAAATACTAAAGACCACATTTTGTAAGTGACATATTAATCTCATGATAATGTCTCTTGTTTAACTTAAACATTATTATTGTTATTTTTTACTTATTTTAGATGGAGCTGGACTGTGTAGAACAAATTACAGAAACAAAGAAAAGTATGTTGCCAAAATGTATTAATTAAATTTAGGTTTATTTTAGTAATAAACTGTAAATAGCAAATGGCATTCCTTTTCATTGTTGGGTTAGTAGATACTACGTTCAGTATCTTTTTCTTACACACATCTAATGAAAGATGTGAAAACAAAAACTTTCACAGTGAGGAGTATACTTATGCACCATTAATTCTTCATGTTCCATAGCTTAAAAAATTCTCAAGAAGTGGATCCATCTCTTTTTTACTGGCTCTACAATTTCTTCACTTTTGCCATCCTCATGGAACGGTCAGCTAGCACACTGAAAAGATTCTCCAAAAACAAAGGCATCAATTGGCTTACATCTGTTCTCAGGAAAAGTTCCAAAAATTTCACCATGAAATAAAAACACCCATGTCAATGTAATTCTTGTCAGGTTACTCAGCCTTGTCTCTCACCACTTACTGCATTCTGCCCTTTGCTCTAGCACCAAAGTGGACAGAGTAGAACTCCACAGGGCTCTTTGTTACCTCAAGATCTTTGCCTTCGCCTCTTCCCTCTATCTGGCAAGATTTTCCTCGTCCTTCAGTCATCAACCTATGTATCCCCTCCACCAGAAAGCCCATGATATTGACACAAAAGTGGGATAGATGACCCTTCTCTATGTTCCAGTAGTGCCCTGCTGTATACCTGTCGTGGTATCTATGACTCTATATGGACATTACCTGCCTGTCTTTTAGGTTATAGCATATGACTATTGGGAGGTGGACCGTGCCATCTTCATCTTGTAATTCCAGTGCTGGCTCTAGTACCTTAGCACGTGGCTGTTGAGTTCATGAATGAAGAATGAAAAAGCTGTGATATTTAACCACAATTGGAATTAACGCCATGTATGAATGATTTAATAGTAATTTTGTATTGTAATTGCACGTACATATTTCTCATTCTTATTAACTCACATAACATTCTCAACTCTACATTTTAAAATTACACTTCGTTAACTGAAATGTTTTAGGTAAAGAACATAATCCTTTCTTTTTCTTTCCAGCTTTTGCTGTGTTGGGCACTTGCTCCCGTCTACTTTCTTCTCTAGAATCCACTGGTAAGCCACATCTAATGAAGAGAATATTTAACCATAAAATCTTAAGGAAAAGTTGTATGATTTAAAAGATCATAAAACTTCATTACTGGGCTATTTACGTGAAATTTTAATTGTTTCTCATAAAATATAAAACATCACAATCTTTACTAAGGTAGAATATTTTCATATCATATATGATGTATATTTATATGTTATTTTAAATGATGTTTTTTAGCCTCCTTAAGTTTTAAGTGGATCTTGCAAATGAACACCAGTATTATTGAGTTTGGCCTACTCAGATTGCCTGAATGTCAGCTGTTTAAACAGCCAAACAACCAAGTCATCATTGATACTTTAGTAAAGGTCATCGAAGGCTTCTTTGCATTTTACAGTTTTTATTACCATATATAGTAGGAGACTTAAAGAGTATCTGCCAGGTTTGTCCATACTAGTGTTATGATTTTCTTTTTGTAGTTCAATAGTATTTTGTGTGGAGATAATTTGCAGCTCTGTAAATATCTGGTTACTCCTCAAAACCTACTAGATTTAGGATTTCATGGATGACTTGTGTTTGAACAAGTATTACTGTGATGGTTGCCAGATGATTATTTCTCTTATTCTCTTCTTTGTTCTATATGGAGAAATAAAACCAATAAATAAAGGAGAAGGGAAAGCTCATGATTCTGGTGCTCCAGTTCCCCAAGATTAGGCCAGTGGTAGACATTTCAAGCTGACTTTATGTCTTTTTGATTTGTCCCCATTACTCTGTCAGCACTTTTTTACTTTCTGGCACAAGGTGTTCTAAACTAATGTATTTTCTCTGTGGCAGCCCTAGAATGAGTAATTTTTCTTAGAAGCAGAGTTGGAGCCACCGAGGAAGCACAGGCGAGCCCTTCCCATCACACGCTCACTAGTCCCCAACAGAAGAACCGCTGCCGCGTCCACTGAGGTACCAAGAAACTAGCAAAGGGCCTTCTAGCTGTCTGGGGACAGTCCTCATGTGGTCCCTGGCTCAGCCTCAAGGGTTCTTGATTAGTCTCCCTGCAGCCTCTGTGCTGTGTCTCTAGATCAGGGCTCTGCAGGAAGGGCTCTGGGGGACCCAGCAGCACAGGGTGTCTTGTCTGCCAAATGTCCCTCCCTCCCTCCCACTCTGACACTCAGGAATAGGGAAGATGGCATGTCCAGGCAGTGCCAGGCCACCTCATTGTCTCCTCTGAGATGGGCCCAGAGGGCCTTGCGGGGTGAGTGTGAAGCTGGGTACCTGGAGCCTGAGGCTGACTGGCCCTCCCTGTGTCTTGGAGGAGAGGTCTTGCAGCCCAAGAAAACCCCTGGGGCCTGACCCCTGGGCACACATGCAGGGAGGGAGGGTCTGTGAGCTGATGGCGGCATTGTAATGAGACTTTGAACACAGCTGCTCAAGGGCCTCATCAGTGGACCATGGCCAGAGATGACCTAGCCATCAGGACCTGGTCAGTTGGGACCTGATCAGCACGGACCTGGTTAGCAGTGGCCTCCTCAGTGAAGGCCTCACCCAGCGGGTACCTTGTGACCTAGTCATTGGAAGCCTAGTCAGTGGGGACCTGGTCAGTGGTGGTCTTATTAGTGGGGCCTGATCAGTTGGAACATAAACAATAAAAAACTGGTCGGTGGGGTATATTCAGTATATTAGGGGTCTGGTCAGTGTGGGGCCTTAGTAGCTCGGAGCCTGGTCAGTGACAGCCTGGTCAGAGGGGGCTCAGTCAGCTGGGGACTGATCCATGGAGAATTATTCAGTGGGGGTGAGGTGAGCAGCAACCTGGTAAATTGTGGTCTTTTCAGTGGGAACCCAGTCAGTGGGGACCAGGTCAGTGGGAAATTGGTCAGTGGGGTCTGGTCCATGAGGCCTACTAATGGGGGCCTAGTTAGGGAGAGATGGTCCATGGAGACTTGGTCAGTGGGACCTGGTCAATGGAGGAGTGCTCATTAGGGGCCTCTTTGGGGGCACCTGGTCAGTAGGAACCTAGCCAGTTAGCCGATGTGTGACCTTAGGCAGGGGGTTTGTCTGTGGAGTCTCCTTGCCTCCATCTGTAGGGAAGGTGAGTCAGGGCACCCTGGAGGGTGGCTGGAAAGAGAACATGAGAAGATGTGTTGAATTCAGCACTGCTTGGCAGACCTCCAACTTTACACATGACCTGGGTTCCACCTAGAGAGGGTGCCAGCCCTCTCTGCTCCGCTCGGCGCCCCTCCTCTGTCTGCATCCCCAGGACCACCCTCGGTGGGGAGGGCAGAAATTGGGGAGCACCTGTGGGAGGCTCTAATCCTGGCCCTGAGCCCTGAGGGTGACAGTGATGAGGACCTGGGTGCACCTGTGAGTGGAGCAGCTAGGCCTGGCCAGAGAAGCAAGACAAACCAACACACCCATATGTACACACACACACACACACATACACAAACACAATGCATGCACACATGTCAGTTCAGGGGATAGAGGACACTGACTCTGGGCCCTCTTGACCCAAGCAGGCTCCCGTTGTGGTGGGTTGTGTCACCCCACGATGTCACTCTTGCTGAGTCCTCATCACCTCTGTGTTGTGGAGCAGTTAGAGACACACAGCAGTCTCTGTGAGTGGCTCTGCGTGAAGGATTGTTTTCTAGGTGAGAGGCACATCTCAACATAGCTGACTGATCAGACTCAGTTGAGTGGGACCTGCTCTCTTCTCTTCCTCCTGGCTTGGGGACAGTCGCCATCGGGTGGGTGGTTTTGGCCTCTGGGCAGCTACTGAGGGTAATCCCTGAGCACTCAGCGGGTGCCTGTTCTGTGCTGACAGTCATCTCATTCATCCTTGCAGCAATTCCATTCTGCATGTCCTCTGGACACCCCCAGGACCACCAGGACAACCCCATCATGGCCCTGTCACCAGGCCCAGTCTGGCTCCATGATAATCAAGACGCAGGTCCAGAGACAACCGCCCTACTTGGTGCCTGCATCTGACCCCCCTTGGTGGGTAGTGACCAGCACAACATGGAAGAAGCCAGGGCAGCATGCAGCCAGCTGCCCTGCAGCCCCAGATGACACCTGGGCCTTGGGAAGTCATTCTCAAAGGGGAAGCTGGAAACTTTGATGTCCCCGAAGGGAAGGGTGAACGTGGCATCCTAACAACCCTGGTAGCCAGCAGCATCTTCTTATCCAACCTGTGGGACAGAGGCCCCCTGCTGGGGAACGAGATCCATACCTAAAGGGTCCTGGCCCAGTCGGGCCTCGTCCTGGGCCCTGGGAGGGGAGGGGCACTATGGGCCCCCCAGCAGCAGTCAGCATTACCACCCAGGGAACTCAGCCTTCTGTGGCCCTGGGAGGGGAGGGGCACTATGGGCCCCCCAGCAGCAGTCAGCATCACCACCCAGGGGACTCAGCCTTCTGTGGCCCTGGCCAGAGTTAGAATTTGGCCCAAGACAGGACAAGCCCACTCAGATCAGGGTGTCACTACCCAGGACCTGTGTATGCCAGGCAAGGCCAAGCTGGCTCAAAGAGCAACCAGCCACCTCTGCAAGGGTGTGCCTGGAGCAGATGGACCAGCCACCAGCCTCACCCACTCAAGGAAGCAGGGGTGGCCAGGTTCCCACAGCCTGAGGGGCTGCCACTTGATGGCTGATGGAGCAGAGGCCTGAGGAAAGCAGATGGCACTGGGGCCCTACCTCCAGGGCAGAATAACTGATTTACCCTGACTGGCAGCGAGTGAGGTTGGTGGCTGGTCCACCTGCTCCTGGCACACCCTTGCAGAGGTGGCTGGTTGCTCTTTGAGCCAGCTTGGCCTTGCCTGGCATGCACAGGCCTCAGTGCAACCACTGTGCTGCAGATGGAGCCACATAGAGGAAATGAGCAGCAGGCTCAGGAGCAGGGTGTGCGCTGCCTTTGGGGCTCCAGTCCATGCATGAGGGCTCCTACAGTACTGTGGGCTTCTTGGGTGCCAAGAGGCAGACCACAGGCCATCTTGAGAAGGACTCCTTGTTCAAGTGCAGAAAGGGCCCTGTCTGGTGGATGAACCACACAGCCAGCTTCTGGGTGCGGGCACAGTGCCACATCTTCCATCACTTCTTGATGTGTCACACCAGCACTGAAGAGACAGCCTGGAGACAGGGCAAGAGGAAGGCTGAGAAGGATGAGATGGTGAATTCCAGCTTCTTCCTGACCCTGAGCCCACCCTGAAGGTGGCCCTCAACCTTTAAGAGTGGGAGAGCAAAATTGACGGCTTCAAGTGCTTCACCCAGAAGATGGACCACAGGGCACTCAGCTCAACTTCTCAGCCAATAAGTTGACATGCAAGCAGATTATGGTGACAGGCTGTAAGAAAGAGCATCAGAAGGTGGCCAATTCTTCAGCCTCAGCTAGGTCTTGGAGCTGGACCAGGCCATCACTTCACCAGAGATGCCTTCAACACCAACGGTGAGCTCTTTGCCAATCAGCCCAGCCAGGAACTGAACCCAGTCATGGACCTGTTAGTGCTGTCTCAGGGACACCAGGTCAACATCCCGGACATCATCCACATACACAAGGAAGCTCTTACCAAAGTCATGGAGAGCAGGCAACATGTGGCAGAAGGGAAGACAGAGGTGCAGAGGCTGATGACATCAGAATCACAGGAACAGGATTTCTTTGGACATTGTGGCTGAAATTCACCACCTTCATCCAATTCCAGTGAGAAACATGGACTCACAGATGCAGCATTTCTTGCAACAAGAGATACTATTTTTTCAAAAGGTCACCCAGGAATTGATAGTGTTGAATGACTAGATACTCGATTGTGCACTGTTTCCAGTTCAAGGATGCTTTCTACAGCAGAATAATAACACTAGCAAAGAGCTAGTGCCAGCTATTGGTGGTAGTACAAGGATGGCTTTGTTCTCAATTGAAACTCGGCTGAATATAGAATTGTGTAAGAAACAGTTAATATGGTGATAGAATAGAAACAGTAGCAAACATGACCTAAACCATGCTATGAATTCCTACACTACCATTGTAACTTTTGGAAGAATGATACCACTTATTTATTGCTTTTTGAAGTATGAATATTTTAGTGTATATGCTGTAGACCTCAAACCCTGTGAAGAGTCTCAAAGAAGCTGGCTGGATAAAGCCTGCTGTGGATGTCTTTATATTCAAAGATTGATGATGCAATTTGAATATGTGTCCCCACCAAATCTCATTTGAATTTGAGATTTGAATTTGAATTATATTTGATTATATATTCAATTTGATATTATATTTGATTATATATTCAAATCTCATTTGAATTTGAATTATATTTCCTAATGTTGAAGGTGGATCCTGGTCTAAGGTGATTGAATCCTGAGGGCAAATTTCTCATGAATGGTTTAGCACCATCCCCTTGCTACTGTCCTCACAATCATGAGTTACTTCTCATGAGACCTGGTCAATGAAAACTCTATGTCACCTCCCTACTGTGCATGTTTTCTTCTTTCCATGTGAGACAACTCACTCTTTCTTTGCCTTGCACAAAGATTGAAAGATTTCTGAGGCCTCCCAGAAGCAGAAGCCCTGTGCTTCCTGTCCACCCTGCAGAACCATGAGCCAATGAAACCTCTTTTTCAAAATGAATCATACAGAAAATGGCAAATGAGGACTGGAGCATTGCTATAAAGATACCTGAAAATGTGGAAGCACCTTTGGAACTAGGTAATGGACAGAGGTTGGAAGAGTTTGGAGGGCTCAAAAGAAGACAGATAGATGAGAAAGTTTGTAACATCTTAGAGACTGGTTAAATGGTTGTGACCAAAATCCTGACAGAAACATGGACAATGAAGGCTAGGCTGAGGAGGTCTCAGATAGAAATAAGAAGCTTTCTGGAAAATGTCTTCCTTTTGGATATGGAAAGCTTACACAATGCTTGTTACCACCATTGTACCTTAGAAGCAGTGATCTTGCATTTTATTTCAGAGGCTTATAGGCAAAAGAGGCTGTAGCCTTGACTCAGATGAGACTTTGGACTTTGTAAATTTGAGTTAATGCTGAAATGAGTTAAGACTCATGCTGGCAAGGCATGATTGTATGTTGCAATGTGAGAAGGACAAGAGATTTGTGGGGTCAGGGATAGAATAATATGGTTTATCTCCATATCCCTATCAAAACCCATGTGGAATTATACTCCCTAATGTTAGAGGTGGGGCCTAGGTGGAAAAAGATTTAGTCATAAAATGGTGCAGGTAGATCCTTCATGAATGATAAAGCACCATCCCCTTGATGCTGTCCTCCTGATAGTGAGTGAGTTTTCATGTGATCTGGTTGTTTAACAGGCTGTGGAACCTCTTTCCTCACTCTGTCTTCCTCCTACTCCTGCCATAGGAGACAGCTCATTGTCCCTTGGCCTTCTGGTATAATTAGGAGGCTCCCTGACTCCTCCCAGAAACAAAAGATACTATGCTTCTTTCACAGCCTGCAGAACCCTGAGTTAATGAAACCTCTTTTACTTAGGATAATACAGAAAATTAGAACTGCAGAGAGGAGCTGTGAAATGTCTTCAAGGCCTTTTTCTATTTGTCTTGGCCATTAGCACAGGGCTTCTTTATATGCAAATTTCTGAAGTCTTCTTGAATGTTCCACCTTAAATCGGGTTTGTGTTATTACTACATAGCCAACCTGCTATAGAGAGACCTGAAAAAGTAGAAGCAGGTTCAGAAGTGGGTAACAAAGATTGGGAGGGTTTGGAGGGATTGGAAAATGACAAAAAGATGAGGGCCTGGCGGGAGTGATTTAATCACGGATGGGAGGCGGGTGGGGTGGAAGGAAAAAGGTGGGCAGGGTGGGGAGGAGGAGGCTGGCTGTAGGGTGGTGGAAGGGTGGGGTGTAGTGGGAGTGGGGAGTCGCCTGCTGCAGAGGTACAGCCTCATGGACAGCCTCTACTAGGGCAGTGCACCTGTGGCTTTGAAAGTTTTAGACCCCATGGCTGCTCTCATGGACTGGGCTACTGTTGAGTGCCTGTAGCTTTTCCACAGTGGGGGTGCAAGTTGTTGGCGGGTCTATGAATCTGGCTCTGCCTCTGCAGCAGGCTTCTGCCTGGAAACAGTGGGAGGTGGAGGTGGGGGTTGCGGGGGCAGATCCTTCACCAGTGGTTAAGCACCATCTTCTTGATGCTGACCTTGTGATACTGAGTTCTCATGAGATCTGGTTGTATAACAGGGTGGGCACCTCTTTCCTCTCTCAGTCTTGCTTCTACTGCTGCCATATGAAGCGTTTCCTTGCCCCTTGGCCTTCTGGTATGATTGGGAGGCTTCCTGAGTCCTCCCAGAAGCAGAAGCCACTATGCTTCCTTTACAGCCTGCAGAACCGTGAGCCAATTACACCTCTTTTCTTTGTGATTGTACACAAAATTAATGCTGTGAGGTGGAGCTATGAAATGCCTTCAAGGCCTTTTCCCCATTGTGTTGGCAACCAGTACTCAGCTTCTTTTCATGAAGATATCTGAAGCCTTTGTGATTTTTCCCCCTGAAAATGGACTTTTCTTCTTTTACCACATTACCAGGCTGTGACAAAGATATCTGAGAATGTAGAAGCAGGTTCAGAAGTGGGTAAAAGAGAGAGGTCGGGAGAGTTGGGAACGCTTAGAAGACAGCATGATGAGGAAAACTTTGGACCACTGAAAATAATTTTTAAATACTTGTGATCAGAAGGCTGACAGAAAGATGGATAGTGAAGGCCAGAATTAAAAGGTCTCAGATGAAAATGAGGAACATCTTGTGAACAGGAGCCAAGGTTACATTTGATTGGCCTTAGCCCTGGAGATCTCTGAAACTGTGAACATGGGGGTGATGATTTAGGATGTATCTGGTGGAATGAGCATCTAGGCAGCATAGCTCAAGAGGTGTCCTCTCTACATCCAACAGCCTGTGTTCTTATGTGACCTAAGAAATGACCTTAAGTTGCAACTTCTATTTAAATGAGAAGTAGAGCTCAAAAATTTGAAAAATTTGCAGCCTAGCCAAGTGGTCAAAAAGAAAAGCTGATTTTCAGGGGGGAAATTCAAGAGCACTTAAAGTATTTGCATAAAAAATGAGCCCAGTGCAAATAGCCAAGACTATGGGGAAAAGGCCTTGAAGGCATTTCAGAGATCTTTGCAGCAGCCCTTGCTGTCACAGGCCCTGGGGATGAGGAGAGAATTGTTTCCCAGGCCAGCTCCATGGCCTGGCTGCTGTGTGCATCCTCAGGACACTGCTGCCTGCCTTCCTGCAGCTCCAGCTCCAGCCATGGCTGAAAGATGCACAGGTACAGCTTGGGTCACTGCTTCAGAGGTGGCTCCAAGCCTTGATGGCTTCCATATAGTGTTAAGCCAGGAGGTGCACAGAGCAAGAGACCAGAGGCTTGGGAGCCACTGTCTAGACTCCAGAGGATGTACAGAAGAGCCTGGGTGTCCAGGCAGAAGCCTTTCCAAGAGGCAGAGCCTCATGGGAAACCTTTACTAGGGCAGGAAAGAAGGGATGTATCATGTTGAATCCCTCACACAGGGAGGCACCATCCTTCAAACCCCAGATTCACAGACCCACCAACAGCTTGCCCCCTCAATGTGGGAAAGCTACAGACACTCAACACCAGCCCCATCCATGAGGGCAGCTGCGGGGACTGATCACTGCAAACCCACAGGTGGAGATCTGCCCAAAGCCTTGGGAGCCCAGCCCTCACACCCCTGTGCCGTGGATGTGAGACAAGGATTCCAAAAGGATGATTTTGGAGCTGTAGGATTGAATGACTGGCCTACTGGGTTTTGGACATTCATGTATCCTGTGAGTCCCATCGGTGTTTTGTTTTTGTTTCTGGCAATTTTTCTTCTGTTGGCTGGGAACGCTTACCCATTGCCTGTACAATCATTTTACCTTGGAAGTAGTTAACTTGCTTTATAATTCAGAGACTCATGGGCAGAAGGGACTGTATCCTTGTCTCAGATGAAACTTTGGGCTTTACACATTTGAGTAAATGCTGGAATGAGTTAAGATTTGGGGGACTGTAGGAGAGGCATCATGGTATTTTGCAATGTGAGAAAGACAGATTTGCAGGGGCAGGGACAGAATAATATGATTTGGCTCTGTGTCCCACTGATGTGGAATTGTAATGGAAAATGTTAAAGGTGGGGGTGGGTGGAAGGTGATTTAATCATGGTAGAGAGCGGAGGTTGGAAGGTGGGGGTGGTGGGGCGAATTGGGGGAAATTGGGGTGGGGGGCAGATCCTTCACAAATGGTTAAACACTATCTCCTTAATACTGTCCTTGTGATAGTTCTCTTCATGATTTTGTGGCTGTGAGATTGAATGAATACTGTTCTGCTGGGTTTTGGATGTGCATTGGGCCTGTGGTCCCATTTGTGTTATTTTTCTGGGAAATTTCTTCCCTTTGGATTAAGACAGCTTACCCAATACCTGTGTCATCATTGTACCTTCAAAGAAAAGAGCTCCATTTTAACTTCA
The DNA here is from genome assembly GCF_028885655.2 of Pongo abelii. NCBI lineage: Eukaryota > Metazoa > Chordata > Mammalia > Primates > Hominidae > Pongo > Pongo abelii. The sequence continues at coordinate 24,361,965 of NC_071998.2, read as the reverse complement.
GGGACTCATAGGCATAAGAGACTGTAGCCCTGTCTCAGATGAGACTTTGAACTTTTTATATTTGAGTTAATGCTGGAATGAGTTAAGGCTTTTGGAAACTTTTGAAAAGGCATGATTGTATTTTACCCTGTGAGAAGGACATGAGATTTGGAAGGGTCAAGTTTGGAATACTATGGTTTGGCTGTGTTTCCCTAGAAAAACTCATGTGGAAGTGTAATCCTGAATTGTGGAGGTGGAGCCTGGTGGGAGGTGATTTAATCCTGGATGGGAGGAGGGTGGGGGTGTAAGAAAAAAGGGATGGAGAGGGTGGGGAGGAGTAGGCTGGGCATAGGGTGGTGGGTAGTAGGAAGGGGGAGTAGCCTGCTGCAGAGGCAGAGGCTCATGGAAAACCTCTACTAGGACAGTGCACCTGTGGCTTTGCAGGCTTTAGCCCCGTGGCTGCTGTCATGGGCTGGGCTGTTGTTTAGTGCCTGTACCTTTTCCATACTGAGGGTGTGAGCTGTTGTTGGGTCTATGAATCTGGGGTCTGGAGGATGGTGGCCTGCTGCATAAGGGCTCCAAGCCCATATTTTCCTTCTGCACTGCCCTAGTAGAGGTTTTCCAAGAGACTCTGCCTCTGCAGCAGGATTCTGCCTGGAAACTGTGGGGTGGAAGTGTGTTGTGGGGTGGATCCTTCACCAATGGTTAAGCACCATCTTCTTGATGCTGACCTTGTGATACTGAGTTCTCATGAGATCTGGTTGTATAACAGGGTGTGACACCTCTTTCCTCTCTCTGTCTTGCTCCTACTCTGGCCATATGCAACATTTTATTGCTGCTTGTCCTTCTGGTATAATGGAGAGGCTTCCTGAGTCCTCCCAGAAGCAGAAGTTACTATGCTTTCTTTACAGCCTACTGCAGAACTATGAGCTAATTAAACCCCTTTTTGTTATGATCATACAGAAAATTAGTACTGCGAATTGAAGCTATGAAATGTCTTCAATGACTTTTCCCCATCACATTGGCTATGAATACTAGTCTTCTTTTTAATGCAAATATCTGAAGCCTTCTTGAAGTTTGCCTCTGAAAATGGACTTTTTTTCCTTCTACATTGCCAGGCTGTGACAAAGACAGCTTAAAATGTAAAAGCAGGTTCAGAAGTGGCTAACAGCCAGAGGTTGGAGAGTTTGGAGGACTTGGAAGAAGACAGGAAGATGAAGGAAAGTTTGGACCATTGTAGAGACTTGTTAAATACTTGTGATTAAAATGCTGACAGAAGGAGGGACAGTGAAGGCCAGGCTTATGAGGTCTCAGATGAAAATGAGGAACTTACTGGGAACAGGAGCCAAGGTTACTTTTGTTTTGCTGTAACAAAGAACGTGGCTGCAGGGTGACCTTGCCCTGGAGATCTGTGAAACTTTAAACTTGAGGTTGATGATTCAGGGTGTATCTGGTGGAATGAACATCTAGGCAGCAAATCTCAAGATGTGTCCTCTCTGTGTCAAACAGCCTGTGCCCTTATGTGTGACCGAGGAAATGACCTCAAGTTGTAACTTATATTTAAATGACAAGCAGAGCTCAAAAGTTTGGAACATTTGCAGCCTGGCCAAGTGGTCAAAACAAAAGCTGATTTTCAGGGGGAAAATTCATGATGGCTTCAACAATTTGCATAAAATGAAGGCCAGTGCTAATAGCCAAGGCAATGGGGGAGAAAGCCTTCGAGGCATTTCAGAGATGTTTGCAGTAGCCCTTGCTGTCACAGGCCCTGGGACCTAGGAGAAAAGAATGGTTTCCTGGGCCATCCCCATGGCCCTGCTGCTGTGTGCAGCCTGAGGATACTGCTGCCTGCATCCCTGCAGCTCCAGCTCCTGCTCCAGCCTTGTCTCAAAGATGCACAGGTACAGCTTGGGACACTGCTTCAGAAGGTGCAAGCTATAAGCCTTGGTGGCTTCCACATAGTGTTAAGCCAGCGGGTGCACAGAGCACTAGTTCAGAGGCTTGAGATCCTCCATATATATTTTGGAAGATGTATGAAAGTGCCTGGGTGTCCAGACAGAAGGCTGCCAAAAAGGCAGAGCCTCATGGGAAACCTCTACTAGGGCAGTGCAGACGGAAAATATGGGGTTGGAGCCCCCACACTGGAGGCCACCATCGTGCAGACCCCAGATTCATAGACCCACCAAGAGTTTGCACCCTCCATGGGTTAAAAACCCCAGGCACTCAACACCAGCACAGCCCATGAGGGCAGCTGCATGGGCTGAACACTACAAAGCCACAGGTGCAGAGCTGCCCAAGGCCTTGGGAGCCCAGCCCTCACGCCCTTGTGCCCTGGATGTGGGACAAGGATTAAAAAAGGATGACTTTTGAGCTGTGGGTTTGAATAACTGGCCTGCCGGGTTTTGGACTTTTCATGGAGCCTGTAAGTCCCATTTGTGTTTTGTTCTCTCAGGCAAAAATCTTCCTTTTGGCTGGGAACCCTTAATGCCTGGACAATCATTGTACCTTGGAAGTAGTTAACTTGTTTGTATTTCAGAGGCTCGGGGCAGAAGAGACTGCCTTGTCTCAGATGAGACTTTGGGCTTTGGACATTTGAGTAAATGCTGGAATGAGTTAAGACCTTGTGGGACTGTAGGTAAGGCATCATTGTATTTTGCAAAGTGAGAAGTACATGAAATTGGGGGAGGCAGGGACAGAATAAGATTTGGCTGTGTGTTCCTACAGAAACTCATGTGGAATTGTAATTGGAAATGTTAAAAGCAGGGTCAGGCGGAAGGTGATTTAATCATGGAGGGCAGTGGGGGTTGGAAGGTGGGGATTGGGGAGGATGGGGGGATTATGGTGGGGGTGAGGGGTGAAAGGTGGATGTTGGGGAGGATCCCTCACGAATGGCTAAACACCATCCCCTTAATGCTTTCCTCATGATGGTGAGTTCTCGTGATGATTCGGGAGCTGTAAGATTAAATGGATACTGTCCTGCTTGGTTTTGGACTTGCACTGGGCCTGTGATCCCATTTGTGTTACTTTCCTGACAAACCTCTTCCCTTTGGATTGAGAAAATTTACCCAATGCCTGTACCATCATCGTACCTTGAAAAAAAGAACTCCCTTTTAAATTCAGGGACTCATAGGCAAAAGGGACTGTAGACTTTTCTCAGATGAGATGTTGAACCTTTTACATTTGTGTTAATGCTGGAATGAGTTAAGGCTTTTGGCAACTTTTGAAAAGGCAAGATTGTATTTTACTCACTGAGAAGGATATGATATTCGGGGGATCAGGGTCAGAATAGTATGGTTTGACTGTGTGTCTCTACCAAAACACATGGGAAATTGTAATTCCAAATGTTGCGAGTGTGGCCTGGTGGGAGGTGATTTATTTCTGTACTTGAGAGGGGGTGGAATTGGAAGTAAAAAGAAGTGGGTAAGGTCGGAGGAGTAGGTTGGCTGTGGGGTGATGTGAGGGTGGTGGGTAGTAGGAAGGGGCAGTAGCCTGCTACAGAGGCAGGGGCTCATGGAAAACCTCTACTAGGGCAGTGAACCTGTGGCTTTGCAGGCTTTAGCCCCCATGGCTGCTCTCATGGACTGGGCTGGCGTTGAGTGCCTGTAGCTTTTCCATACTGAGGGTGGGAGCTTTTGGTGGGTCTATGACTCTAGGGTCTGGAGGATGGTGGTATCCCGCGTAGGGGCTCCAAGCCCATATTTTCCTTCTGCACTGCCCTAGTAGAGGTTTTCCAAGAGGCTCTGCCTCTGCCTCAGGCTTCTGCTTGGAAACACTGCGGGGGTGGATGTGGGGTATTGGGTGGATTCTTCACCAATAGTTAAGCACCATCTTCTTGATGCTGATCTCCTGATACTGAGTTCTCGTGAGATCTGGTTGTATAACAGGATGTGGCATCTTTCCTCTGTCTTGCTTCTACTCCTGGAATATGAAACATTTCATTGCTGCTTGGCCTTCTGGTATAAATGGAGGCTTCCTGAGTCCTCTTAAAGCAGAAACCACTATGCTTTCCTTACAGCCTCCAGAACTGTGAGTCAATTCAACCTCTTTTCTTTATGTACATGCAGAAAATCAATGCTGTGAAGTGAAGCTATGAAATGCCTTCAAGGCCTTTTCCCCAATCTTTTGGCTGTTAGCACTGGGCTTCTTTGATGCTAATGTCTGAAGCCTTCTTGAAGTTTTCCCCTGGTAATGGACTTTTCTTCTTTTACCACACTGCCAGGCTGTGACAAAGATAGCTGAAAATGTAGAAGCAGGTTCAGAATTCGGTAATGGCCAGAGGTTAGAGTGTTTGGAGAACTTGGAAGAAGACAGGAAGATGAGGGAAAGTTTGGACCATTGTAATGACTTGTTAGTTGTGATTAAAAGGCTGACAGAAGGATGGACAGTGAAGGCCAGGCTTAGAAGGTCTCAGATGAAAATGAGAAACTTACTGGGAACAGGGGCCAAGGTTTTATTGTTTTGCCTTAGCAAAGAATTTGGCTGCACAGTGTCCCTGCTCTGGAGATCTGGGAAACTTTGAACTTGAGGGTGAAGATTTAGGGTCTATCTGGTGGAATGAACTTCTAAGCAGCAAAGCTCAAGAGTTGTCCTGCCTACATCGAACAGCCTGTGGTATTATATGTGACCAAAGAAATGACCTTAGGTTGAAACTTGTATTTAAATGAGAAGCAGAGCTTAATCCTTTGGAAAATTTGCAACCTGGCAAAGTGGTCAAACAGAAAAGCTTAATTTCAGGGAGAAAATTCCAGAAGCCTTTGGATATTTGCATAAAAAAGGAGCCCAGTGCTAATAATTCAAGACAATGGGAAAAAAAGACCTTGAAGCCATTTCAAAGACCTTTGTAGCAGCCCTTGTTTTCACTGGCCCTGGGGCTTAGGAAAAAAGAATGTTTTTTCTGGGCCAGCCCTATGGCCCCACTGCTACATGCAGCCTCAGGACACTGCTGGCTGCACCCCTACACCTTCATCTCCAGCTCCAGCCATGGCTGAAAGATGCACAGGTAGCTTGGGTCACTGCTTCAGGGGTGCAAGCTCCAAGCCTTTGTGGCTTCCACATAGTGTTAAGCCAGCAGGTACACACAGCACAAAACTAGAGGCTTTGGAGCCTTTGTCTAGACTCCAGAGCATGTATGGGGAAGCCTGGGTGTCCAGGCAGAAGCTTTTCCAACAGGCAGAGCCTCATGGTAAACCTCTACTCGGGCATTGCAGAACAAGCATATAGGGTTGGAGCTCCCATAGGGGGAGGCGCCATTTTCCAGACCCCAGATTCATAGACCCACCAACAGCTTGCACCCTTAGTGTTGAAAAGCTATTGGCACTCAACAGCAGCCCAGCCATTGAGGGCAGCTTTGGGGAAAGACCCTGCCATGCCACAGGTGCTGAGCTGCCCAAAGCCTTGGGAGTCCAGCCATCTCACCACCCTGTGCTCTGGATGTGAGATGTAGTTTCAAAAAAGATTATTTGGAGCTGTAGGATAGAATGAATGGCCTGCTAGGTTTTTGACTTGCATGGAGTCTGTAAGTCCCATCTGTGTTTTGCACTTCTTTCTGGCAAATTTCTTCTTTTTGGCTGGGAATGTTTACCCAATGCCTGGACAAGCATGGTACTTTGGAAGTAGTTAACTTGCTTTGTATTTCAGAGGCTCAGGGATAGAAGGGACCGCAGCCTTATCTCAGATGAGACTTTGGGCTTTGGACATTTGAGTAAATGCTGGGATGAGTTAAGACTTTGGGGGACTGTAGAGAAGGCATCATTGTATCTTGCAGTGTGAGAAGGACATGAGATTTGGGGGACCAGGGGCAGAATAATATGATTTGGCACTGCGCCCCTACCAAAACTCATGTGTAATTGTAATGGGGAATGTTAAAGCTGGGGCTTGGTGGAAGGTGATTTATTCATGGTGGATAGTGGGGGGTTGGAAGTGTGGGTGTGAGAAGAATGGGGGTTCATGGTGGGGGTGGTAATGAAACATGGAGAGAGGGGGAAGATCCTTCACAAATGGTTAAACACTATCTCCTTAATGCTGTCTGTGTGATAGTGAGTTCTCATGATAAATGAATACTCTCCTGCTGGCTTCTGGGTTTGCATTGGGCCTGTGTCCCAATTGTGTTATTTTTCTGGGAAAATCTTCCCTTTGGATTGAGAAAGCTTACCCATCATTGTAACTTGAAAGAAAAGAACTCCCATTTCCCTTCAGGGACTCATAGGCAGAAGGGACTGCAGCGTTGTCCTGGGTGAAACTTGAACTTAGTACATTTGAGTGACTGCTGAAATGAGTTAAGACTTTTGGAAACTTTTCAAAAGGCACGTTTATATTTTGCTCTGTGAGAAGCCTTGAGATTAGGGGGTCTCAGGGTCAGAATAATATGGTTTGGCTGTGTTTACCTATGAAAACTCATGGGGAATTGCATTCCAGAATGTTGGAGGTGCGGTCTGGTGGGAGGTGATTGAATCATAAATGGGAGGTTGGTGGGGGTGGAAGGAAAAACAAGTGTGTAGGGTCGGGAGGTGTAGGCTGGCAGTAGGGTGGTGGGAAGGTGGTGAGTAGTAGGAAGGGGGGTAGCCTCCTGCAGAGGCAGAGACTCATGGAAAACCTCTACTAGGGCAGTGCACCTGTGGCTTTGCAGGATTTAGCCCCATGGCTGCTCTCATGGGCTGGTCTGTTCTTGAGTGCCTGTAGCTTTTCCACACTGAGAATGTGAGGTGTTGGTGGGTCAATGAATCTGGGGTCTGGAGGATGGTGGCCTCCTGCATGGGGGCTCCAAGCCCATATTGTCCTTCTGCACACTGTCTTTGTAAGGTTTTCCAAGAGGCTCTGCCTCTGCAACAGGCTTCTGCCTGGAAACAGTGGGGGGTGGGGGGTTGGTAGGGGGCGGATCTTTCACCAGTGGTTAAACACCATCTTCTTGATGCTGACCTTGTGATACTGAGTTCTAATGAGATCTCATTGTATAACAGTGTCGAACCTTCTCCTCTCTCTGTCTTGCTCCTACTTCTGCCATATAAAATATCCCATTGCCACTTGGTCTTCTGGTATGACTGGGAGGCTTCCTGATTCCTCCTAGTAGCAGGAGCCTCTATGATTCCTTTAAAGCCTGCAGAGCCATGAGCCAGTTCAACCTCTTTTCTTTATGATCTTACAGAAAATTAGTGCTCTGAAGTGGAGGTATGAAATGCCTTCAAGACCTTTTCCTTCTTGTCTTGGTAATCAGCACTCAGCTTCTTTTCATGCAAATATCTGTAGCCTGCATGAATTTTCCCCCTGTAAATGGCCCTTCCTTCTTTTACCACACTGACAGGCTGCAACAAAGAGAGCTGAAAATGTAGAAGCAGGTTGAGAATTGTGTCACGGCCAGAGGTTGGAGAGTTTGGAGGACTCGGAAGAAGACAGGAAGATGAGGGAAAGTTTGGATCATTGTAGAGACTTGTTAAATAGTTATAATTAAAAGGGTGACAGAAGGATGTACAGTGAAGGCCAGGCTTAGAAGGTCTCAGATGAAAATGAGGAGTTTACTGGGAACAGGAGCCAAGGTTACATTTGTTTTCCTTTAGCAAAGAATGTCACTGCATGATGCCCCTAACCTGGAGATCTGTGAAACTTTCAACTTGAGGGTGATGGTTTTGGGTGTATCTGGCAGAATGAACTTTTGGCAGCAAAGCTCAAGAGGTGTCCTGTCTGTGTCCTAGTCTTCTGTGTGACCAAATAAATGACCTCAATTAGAAACTTATATTTAAATGAGAAGCAGAGCTTAAAAGTTTGAAAAATTTGCAGCCTGGTCAAGTGGTCAAAAAGAAAAGCTGATTTTCAGTGGGAAAATTCAAGACAGCTTCAGAAGTTTGCATAAAATGGAGCCCAGTGCTAATAGCCAAGACAATGGGGAAAAGGCCTTGAAGGCATTTCAGAGACCTTTGCAGCAGCCCTTGCTGTACAGGCCCTGAAGCCTAGGACAGAAGAATGGTTTTCTAGGACAGAATGGTTTCCTGGCCCAGCCCCATGGTCCCCTGCTGTGTGCAGCCTCAGGACACTGCTGTCTACATCCCTGTAGCTCCTGCTGCAGCCATGGCTGAAAGATGCACAGGTACAAGGGGTGCAAGCTCCAAGCCTTGGTGGCTTCCAAATAGTGTTAAGCCAGCAGGTGCACAGAGCACAAGACTAGAAACTTTGGAGTCTTCATCTTCTAGACTCCAGAGTATGTATGGAAAATCCTGGGTTTCCAGGCAGAAGCTTTTCCAACAGGCAGAGCCTCATGGTAAACCTCTACAAGGATGGTATAGAAGGAACATATAGGGTGGGAGCCCCCACACTGGGAGGCACCATTCTCCAGACCCCAGATTCATAGACTCACCAACAGCTTGCACCCTTAGTGTTGAAAAGCCACTGGCACTCAACAGCAGCCCAGCCCATGAGGGCAGCTTTGGGGAAAGACCTTGCCATACCACAGGTGCTGAGCTGCCCAAGGCTTTGGGAGACCAGCCATCAAACCACCCTCTGCTCTGGATGTGGGATGTAGATTCAAAAAATATGACTTGGAGCTCTATGATGGAATGACTGGCCTCCTGGCTTTTTGACTTGCGTGGGATCTGTAAGTCCCATCTGTGTTTTGTGCTTCTTTCTGTCAAATTTCCTTTTGGCTGGGAATGCTTACCCAATGCCTGGACAAGCATTGTACCTTGAAAGTAGTTAACTTGCTTTGTATTTCAGAGGCTCAGGGATAGAAGGGACTGCAGCCTTCTCTCAGATGAGACTTTGGGCTTTGGACATTTGAGTAAATGCTGGAATGAGTTAAGACTTTGGGGGACTGTAGAGAAGGCATCATTTTATTTTGCAAAGTGAGAGTAACATGAGATTTGGAAGGCCAGGGGCAGAACAATATGATTCGGCTCTGTGTCCCAACAAAAACTCATGTAGAAGTGTGATGGGGAATGTTAAAAGTGGTGCTTCGTAGATGGTGATTTAATCATGGTGGACAGTTGGGATTGGAAGTGAGGGTGTGGTAAGTTTGGGGGGTTTATGCTGGGAGTGGGGGTGAAAGATGGGGCTGCGGGGGGCAGATCTTTCACAAATGGTTAAACAGTATCTCCTTAATGCTGTCTATGTGAAAGTGAGTTCTTGTGATGAATGCATACATACTCTCCTGGCTTTTGGGCTTGCATTGGACCTGTGTCCCAATTGTGTTTTTTCTGGAAAATTTCTTCCCATTGGACTGAGAAAGCTTACCCAATGCCTGTACCATCATTGTATCTTGAAAGAGAAGCACTCCCTTCTACATTCAGGGACTCAGAGGCAGAAGGGACTGCAGCCTCGTGTTGGATGAGACTTTAATCTTACATTTGAGTTACTGCTGGAATGAGTTAAGACTTCTGGAAACCTCTGAAAAGGCTTGTTTGTATTTTATTCTGTGAGAAGGACATGAGATTCAGGGGTGTCAGGGGCAGAGTAATATCATTTGGTGTGTTTTCCTACAAAAGGTCGTGGGAAATTGTATTCCTGAACGTCGGAGCTGGGGCCTGGTGGGAGGTGATTGAATCATGGATGGGAGGGGGTTGTGGGTAGAAGGAAAAAGAAGTGGGTAGGGTGGGGACGAGTAGGTTGGCAGTAAAGTGGCGAGACGGTGGTGGGTAGTAGGATGTGGGAGTAGCCTCCTGCAGAGGCAGAGCCTCATGGAAAACCTCTACTAGGGTGGTGCACCCGTGGCTTTGCAGGGTTTAGTCCCATGGCGGCTCTCATGGGTTGGGCTGGTGTTGAGTGCCTGTAGCTTTTCCATACTGAGGGTGCGAGCTGTTGGTGGGTCTATGAATCTGGGGTCTGGAGGATGGTAACCTCCTGTGTGGGGGCTCCAAGCCCATATTTTCCTTCTGCACTGCCCTAGTAGAGGTTTTCCAAGAGGCTCTGGCTCTGCAACAGGCTTCTACATGGAAACAGTGGTGGGGTGGCGGTGTTGGGGGGGGGACAGATCTTTCACCAATGATTAAGCGTCATCTTCTTGATGCTGATTTTGTCATAGTGAGTTGTCATGAGATCTGGTTGTATAACAGGGTGTGATACCTCTTTCCTCCTTCTGTCTTGCTCCTACTTCTACCATATGAAACATCCCGTTGCCGCTTGGTCTTCTGGTATGATTGGGAGGCTTCCTGATTCCTCCCAGAAGCAGAGGCCTCTATGATTCCTTTAAAGCCTACAGAGCCATGAGCCAGTTCAACCTCTTTTCTTTATAATCTTACAGAAAATTAGTGCTTGGAAGTGGAGCTATGAAATGCCTTCAAAGCCTTTTTCTTATTGTCTTGGCAATCAGCACTCAGCTTCTCTTCATGCAGATATCGGGTCCCTTTGTGAATTTTTCCCCTGAAAATGGGCATTTCTTCTTTCTACCGCATTGATAGGCTGCAATAAGGATGGATGAAAATGTAAAAGCAGGTTCACAAGAGGGTAAGAGCCAGAGGTTGGAAAGTTTGGAGACCTTGGAAGAAGTCAGGAAGATAAAGGAAAGTTTTGACCATTGTAGAGACTTGTTAAATAGTTATAATTAAAAGGGTGACAGAAGGATGGACAGTGAAGGCCAGGCTTACAAGGTCTCAGATGAAAATGAGGAATTTATTGAAAAGAGGAGCCAAGGTTACTTTGGTTTTTCCTTAGCAAAGAACGTCGCTGCAAGATGCCCCTAACCTGCAGACCTATGAAACTTTGAACTTGAGGGTGATGACTTAGGGTGTATCTAAATCATAGGGTGTGTCTAAATCATAGGCATGACCCTTTGGCAGCAAAGCTCAAGAGGTATCCTGTCTGTGTCCAAAAGCCCGTGGTCTTCGGTGTGACCAAATAAATGACCTCAAGTAGAAACTTATATTTAAACGAGAAGCAGAGCTTAAAAGTTTGGAAAATTTGCAGCCTGGCCAAGTGGTCAGAAAGAAAAGCTGATTTTCAGTGGGAAAATCCAAGACAGCTTCAGAAATTTGTATAAAATGGAGTCCAGTGCTAATAGCCAAGACAAGGGGAAAAAGGCCTTGAAGGCATTTCAGAGACCTTTGCAGCAGCCCTTGCTGTCACAGGCCCTAAGGCCTGAGAGAGAAGAACATTTTCCTGGGCCAGCTGCAAGGCCCCACTGATGTGCTCAGCTACAGCACACTGCTGCCTGCATCCCTGCAGCTCCAGCTCCAGCCGTGGCTGAAAGATGCACAGGTACAGCTTGGGTCACTGCTTCAGGGGTGCAAGATGCAAGCCTTGGTGGCTTCTACATAGTGTTAAGCCAGCAGGTGCACAGAGCAAAAGACGAGAGCCTTGGGAGCCTTCATCTAGACTCCAGAGCATGTACAGAAAAACCTGGATTTCCAGGCAGAAGCTTTTCCAAGAGGCAGACCTTCATGGGAAAACTTTTCTAGGGCCTTACAGAAGGAACATATAGAGTTGGAACCCCCACACATGGAGGCACCATTCTGCAAACCCCAGATTCATAGACCTACCAACAGCTTGCACCCTCAGTGTGGAAAGCTACAGGTGCTCAACACTAGCCCAGCCCATGAGGGCAGCTGTGGGGGAAAGACCTGCAAAGCCACAGGTGCAGAGCTACCCAAGGCCTTGGGAGCCCAGCCATCACACCCCTGTGCTCTGGATGCAGGATTTGGATTGAAAAGAGATGATCTGGAGCTGTAGGATGGAATGACTGGCCTGCTGGGTTTTTGACTTGCGTCGGATCTGTAAGTCTCATCTGTATTTTGTGCTTCTTTCTGGCAAAGTTTTTTCTTTTGGCTGGGAATTCATACCCAATGCATGTACAATCATTGTACCTTGAAAGTAGTTAACTTACTTTGTATTTCAGAGGCTCAGGGGCAGAAGGGACTGCAGCCTTGTGTCAGATAAGACTTTGGGCTTTGGATACTTTAGTAAATGCTGGAATGACTTAAGACTTTGGGGGACTGTAGAGAAGGCATCATTGCATTTTGCAGTGTATCAAAGATATGAGATTTGGGGGAACTAGGGTCAGAATAATATGATTTGGTTCTGTGTCCCTACCGATACTCATGTGGAATTGTAATGGGGAATGTGAAAGTTGGGACCTGGTGGAAGGTGATTTAATCATGGTGAAGCATGGGTGTTGGAGGTACAGGTGTGGGGAGAATGGTGGAGATTATTTTGGAGGTGGGGTAGAAAGATGAGGATGGAGGGTGGATCCTTCACAAATGGCTAAACATTATCTCCTTAATGCTGTCCGCATGATAGTGAGTTCTCTTGATGATTATGGAGATTTAAGATTGAGTGAATACTGTCCTCCTGGGTTTGGACTTGCATTTGTGTTATTTTTCTGGGAAATTTATTCCCTTTGGATTGAGAAATCTTACCTAATGCCTGTACCATCATTGTACCTTGAAAGAAAAGAAATCCCTTTTGAATTCAGGGACTCATAGGCAGAAGAGAATGTAGCCCTGTCTCAAATGAGACTTTGAAGTTTTTACATTTAGAATGAGTTAAGACTTTTGGAAAATTTTGAAAAGGCATGATTGTATTTTGCTCTGTGAGAAAAACATGAGATTCTGGGGTATCAGGGTCAGAATAATATGGTTTGGCTGTGTGTCCCTGTGAAACTCATGTGGAATTGTAATCCCAAATGCTGAAGGTGGGGCCTGGGGGAGGGGGTTTAATCATGGATGGGAAGGGGTTGGGGGTGGAAGGAGAAAGGGTGGGTAGGGTGGGGAGGAATGGATTGGCTGTAGGGTGGTGGGAGGGTGGTGGGTGGTAGGAAGGGGGAGTAACCTGCTGCAGAGGCAGTGGCTCAGGGAAAACCTCTACTAGGACAGTGCACCTGTGACTTTACAGGGTTTAGCCCCTGTGGCTGCTGTCATGGGGTGGGCCGGTGTTGACTACCCATAGCTTTTTCACACTGAGGGTGTGAGCTGTTGGTGGGTCTATGAATCTGGGGTCTGGAGGTTGGTGGCCCTCTGCGTGGGGGCTCCAAGCCCATATTTTCCTTCCACACTTCCCTAGTAGAGGTTTTCCAAGAGGATCTGCCTCTGCATCAGGCTTCTGCCTGGAAACAGTGGGAGTTGGGGGTGGGGGGCAAATCCTTCACCAATGGTTAAGCACCATCTTTTTGATGCTGACCTTGTGAGTTCTCATGAGATCTGCTTGTATAATAGGGCATGGCACCTCTTTCCTCTCTCTGTCTTGCTCGTACTCCTGCCACATGAATCATCTCATTGCCCCTTGACATTCTGGTATGATTGGGAGGCTTCCTGAGTCCTCAGATTCAGAAGCCAGTATGTTTCCTTACAGCCTGCAGAATCACGAGGTTCTTTAGGATCATAGAGAAAATTAGTACTGGGAAGTGGATGTATGAAATGTCTTCAAGGCCTTTTCCCTATTGTCTTCACAATCAGCACTCAGCTTCTTTTCATTCAAGTATCTGAGGCCTTCTTGAATTTTCTCCCTGAAAATGGACTTGTCTTCCTTTACCACATTGCCAGGCTGTGACAAAGGTAGCTAATAATGTAGAAGCAGGTTCAGAAGGGGGTGGCAGGCAGAGATGAGGAGAGTTTGGAGGGCTTCGAAGACAGGAAAATGAGGAAAAGTTTGGATCTTTGTAAAGAATTGTTAACTACTTGTGATCAGAAGGCTGACAGGAAAATGGTCAGTGAAAACCAGACTTGGAAGGTCTCAGATAAAAATGAGGAACTTACTGGGAACAGAAGCCAAGGTTACTTTTGTTTTGCTGTAGCAAAGAACATGGCTGCACGGTGACCCTGCCCTGGAGATCTGTGAAACTTTAAACTTGAGGGTGATGACTTAGTGCGTATCTGGTGGAATGAACTTCTAGGAAGCAAAGCTCAAGAGGTGTCCTGTCTGCATCAAACAGCCTGTGCTCTGATGTCTGACTGAGAAAATGACCTCTGGATGGGACTTATATTAAATGAGTCCCAACTCTTATATTAAACGAGAAACAGGACTCAAAAGTTTGGAAAATTTGCAGCCTGGCCAAGTGGTCAAAAAGGAAAGCTGATTTTCAGGGGGAAAATTCAGGAAGGCTTCAGAAATTTGCATAAAAAGGAGCCCAGTGCTAACAGCCAAGACAATAGGGAAAAGCCCTTGAAGGCATTTCGGAGACCTTGGCAGCAGCCCTTGCTGTCACAGGCCCTGGGGCCTAGGAGAGAAGCATGGTTTCCTGGGCCAGTCCTGTGACCCCCCTCTATGTGCAGCCTCAGGACACTGCTGCCCGCCTCCCTGCAGCTCCAGCTCCAGCCATGGCTGAAAATGCACAGATGCAGCTTGGGTCACTGTTTCAGAGTTACCAAGGCTAGAAGCCTTGGTAACTTCCTCATAGTGTTAAGCCACTAGGTGGATGGATCATGAGACTAGAGGCTTGGGAGCCTCTCTGTAGACTTTGGAAGATGCATGGAAATACCTGGGTGACCAGACAAAAGTATCCCAAAAAAGCAGAGCCTCATAAGAAACCTACTAGGGCAGTGCACAAGGAAAATATGGGGTTGGAGCCCCCACACCAGAGGCCACCGTCATGCAGACCCCAGATTCATAGACCCACCAACAGCTTGTACCATCAGTCAGGAAAAGCTATAGGCACTCAACACCCACCCAGCCCATGGGGGCAGCTGTGGGGCATAAACCCTGCAAAGCCACAGGTGCAGGGCTGCCCAAGGCCTTCAGAGCCCAGCCCTCACGTCCCTGTGCCCTGGATGTGGGACAAGGTTTCAAAAAGGGTGACTTTGGAACTGTAGGATTGAATGACTGGCCTTCTGGGTTTGGAGTTTCATGGGACCTGTAAGTCCTGTATGTGTTTTGTTCTTTCTGGCAAAATTCTTCCTTTCAGTTGAGAATGCTTACCCAGTGTCTGCAGAAGCATTGTACCTTGGAAGTAGTTAATTTGCTTTATAGTTCAGAGGCTCATGTGCCTAAGGGACTGTAGCCTTGTGTCAGATGAGACTTTAAGCTTTGGACATTTGTATAAATGCTGGAATGATACAAGATTTGGGGGGACTGTAGGGAAGGCATCATTGTATTTTGCAATGTGAGAAGGACATGAGATTTGGGAGCCAGGGACAGAATAATAAAGTTAAAGATGGGGCCTGGTGGAGGGTGATTTAATCGTGGTGGAGAGTGCGGGTTGGAAGGTGGGGGGTAGGGAGAATGAAGGGATTATGGTGGGGGTGAGGGGTGAAAAGTGGTGGGGGGGGTGGATCCTTCACAAATGATTAAACACCATCTCCTTATTGCTGTGCTTATGATAGTGAGTTCTCTTCATGATTTTGGAGCTGTGAGATTGAATGGATACTGGCCTCCTGGGTTTTGGACTTGCATTGGGCGTGTGGTTCTATTTGTGGTTTTTTCCTGGGAAATTTCTTCCCTTTGAATTGAGAAAGCTTACCCAATGCCTGTACCATCATTGTACCCTGAAAGAAAAGAACATTGTTTTAAATTCAGGGACTCATCGGTGAAAGGGACTGTAGACTTGTCTCAGATGAGATGTTGAACTTTTTACATTTGAGTTAATGCTGGAATGAGTTAAGACTTTTGGAAACTTGAAAAGGCATGAATGCATTTTGCTCTGTGAGAAGGACATGAGATTCTGGGTATCAGGGTCAGAATAATATGGTTTGGCTGTGTTTCTTTACCAAAACTCCTGTGAATTGTACTCCTTAATGTTGGAGGTGGGGCCTGGTGGGAGGTGATTTAATCATGGCAGGAGGGGGTTGGGGTTGGAAGGAAAAGGGGTGGGTAGGGTGGGAAGTAGGTCGGCCATAGGGTGGTGGGAGGGTGGTGGGTAGTAGGAAGGGGGAGTAGTCTGCTTCAGAGGCAGAGGCTCATGGGAAACCTCTGCTAGGGCAGTGCACCTGCAGGTTTGCAGTCTTCAGCCCCCATGTCTGCTTTCATGGGCTAGGCTGGTGTGGAGTGCCTGTAGCTTTTCCATACTGAGGGTGTGAACTGTTGGTGGGCTTATGAATCTGGGATCTGGAGGATGGTGACCTCCTGTGTGGGGGCTCCAAGCCCATATTTCCCTTCTGCACTGCCATGGTAGAAGTTTCCCAAGAGGCTCTGCCTCTGCAGGAGGCTTCTGCCTGCTAACAGTGGGCAGTGGTGTGGGTGGTGGTTCCTTCACCAATGGTTAATCTTCTTGATGCTGATCTCCTGATAGTGAGTTCTCATGAGATCTGGTTGTATAACAGGATGTGGCACCTCCTTTCTCTCTCTGTCTTGCTCCTACTCCTGCCATATGAAATATCTCATTGTCGCTTGGCCTTCTGGTATGGTTATGAGGGCCCTGATCAGTGTGGGCCTCATCAGTGGACCTAGTCAGTTGGGACTTGGTCAGTAAGGCCTATTTACTGGGGGCGTGGTCAGCAGGGGTCTGTTTAGAGAGGGTCTCATTAGGGGGATCTAGTAGTGGGGTCTTGGTGAGTGGGGACCTAGTGGCAGCCACTTGTTTGGTGTCTGGTCAGTGTAAAACTAGGCTGAGGGACTTTGTCAATGGAGACCTGGTCAGCTGGGGCTTAGTGGTGGCCTTGTCAGCATGGGCTGGGTCACTGGTGACAAGCTCAAGGGGTGCTATTCAGTGGAGGCCTGGTCACATGGGACCTAGTCAGCAGGGCCTGCTGGCCATGTCCTCATCAGTGAGGCCCTTGTCAGTGGGGCCCTGGTCAGCGCAGCCTGGTCAGTGGGACCTAATCAGTGGGGGCCTGTTCAGAGCAAGTGCATTCAGTGGTGGCTTTTGTAGCACTGGTCTGTGGGTGACCTGGTCAGCGGGGATCTGAGCAGTGGGTGCCTATTCAGTGGGGCCTACTCACTAGGATCACAGTCAGAGGCATCTAGTCACCTAAGGCCTGGTTAATAGGGGCCTGGTCAGTGGCAGCCTGTTCCCTGGAGGCCTGGTCAGTGGGGCCTCATCTGTGGTGCCAGGCAATGGGGTCATGATCAGTGGAACCTGATCAATGAGGCCTAGTCAGTAAGGACCTAGTCAGTGAGGCCCTGGTCAGTAAGGTCCTGGTCAGTGGGGTCCTGGACACTGTGGGCCTAGCAGCAAGGGTCTGGTTAGTGGGGCCTGGTCATGGGGTTCTAATCAGTGAGGGTGTGGTCAGGGAGGACCTGATGTGCGGGATATGGCCAGCAGGGACCTGGTCAGCGGGGGCTGCTGAGCACTGCTGGGAGATGTCAGGTGCGATGCACATTATCGAGGGCCTTGTGGACAGTCGGGATGGCCCAGTAGTGCCCAAAGGCCCAGTCAAAACTGGACAAAGCAGGTGTTTGGATGGACCTGGGATATCTTGCTCAGAGATTCTGACAGGACAAAGGTAAAGGAAGGGCCGGAGTGGCCGGATAGATGGTCACAGTCTATGGGCCGCACAGGATGGAGGAAGCCAGGGAACAGGCAGGGTGAGCAGCAGGGGTGCAGGGAGAGGCTGGTGCATGCTGGGAGGTCAGACCCTGTGAGGGCTGTGGGGGCGTCAGGTGGGGTGGGCTCCAGGTGCACCCTCAGTGCACTGGGCAGGTCTCGGCCCAGGCTCCCTGGACCCCAGCCGGGTGATGTGGTCACTCCCTGGGTGAGTGCTGTCAGGCACCGGGCACCCACCATGGGCAGCACTGTCCCATCTCAGGACTGGACTTTATCAGATCCTGCAGGGCACAGCCTCCAGCCCAGGAGGGGCAGCCCCATGGTGCAGCCGGAGCTCTCCATTGGCCTGTAGTGTCCCCTGCCAGCCCTGCACTCCCTCTTCTCCTAGGTCCTGCTTTTCCAGTGTCAGCCAGCAGAGGGGCTCCATCCTCCCTTCCTTATGTGTCTCCTGGGCTGAAACTTGCAGCGGATTGGGACAGGGATGGTGCTTCCCTCAGGCCCATTTAGGGAGGGGACTGGCTCCCAGCCTGGCACAGGTCCTCAGCTCTGCCTTGGTTGCCTTAGAGTGAGCAGGATCAGTCAGTGCCCTGAAGGCAGAGCTAAGAGACTGTCCTTGCTGTGTGGGAGGCTAGTCTAGGGATGGAGGACTTAACAGGTCCTCCCAGTCTGTCAGGCCTGGACAGTACTGTCCTGTCTCAGGACTCAGAAAGTCCAGTCCTGAGATGGGACGGTGCTGCCCAGGTTGGGTGGCCAGGGCCTGACAGCAGTCCCCCAGGGAGTGACCACATCACCCAGCCGGGGTCCAGGGAGCCTGTCCTGAGACCTGCCCAGTGCATTGAGGGTGCACCTGGAGCCCACCCCACCTTATACCCCCACAGCCCTTGCAGGGTCTGACCTCCCAGCATGCACCTGCCTCTCCCTGCACCCCAGATGTCCACCCTACCTGTTCCCTGACTTCCTCCATCCTGTCCAGCAGGATGGGCTGGACAGTGGGACAGCCTGTATGCACATTTTGTGGCAAGTAGGAGTGACACCATCCCTGGGAGGCACCATGGTTCCTGCCAAACCCAACCCCAGAACTCTGTCCCTGAGGTGGTTTTACCAAAACCCAAAACCCAGAACTGTGGTTGTGGCTCAGGGGTCAGCACCTGCTAGTACCAGGACACTACTGGGAGGCTGGGACCTGACCGAAGCCCATGGTGTCTGTGGCCTGAAGACAGGGTGTGTTGGGGCCATAAGGCCCGGCCGCCAATGGCCATTGGGTCCTAGGGCCTCAGCCCCAGTGTTTGCCCTTCCCTGGCTCCTTCTGGTTCAGTCCCATTAGGACCCTGGAGCCCAAGACCCAGCACCCAAGGTCCCCTCCAGGAATCCTGGCAGCTTGGCTTCCTTTATCATGTTTCATCTGAGAGCAAAAATGTCAGATCAGATGCACAGAAAAATGGCCCAAATTATTTGATGACTAGAAGAAATATAGGAGCAGCAAGAATGTAATGTGAAGAGGGGAGGGCCTCCATGACCGGTGTCTGCAGAGCCAGGGTACAGGCACCCAGTGTTGTGGCCTGGCACCACCGGCCTCTCAGAGGGTGGGTGACACACTGTCCTTACCCAGAGGACAGCAGGCCTGATCACCAGCTTTTCTACCTGTCCCTGTAAGCATCATGTTGCTAGAAGAAAATCTCATGCCAGAGCTTGGACCATCCCTAGCTCAGAGGTTAGGGGTTGTCTCTTGGTGACCTAAATGAAAAAATAGGTCCAGATCAGAGTTCCTGACACACAGCACTCATCCACTCTTTGAATCGTGGGAGGGGAGGCCTGGTTTTAGGTAAACCTAACCTCTTTGAGGAACCACAGAGCCCAAGACTGGAAACCTTCAGAATCTTCTGGCCCCCAACCCTCCCTGGGGACCCCTATGGCCTGTCTCACCAGAGCACTCTTCTGTCTGTAGATGTCTCAGCTGCTCTACAAGGGAGTCCCATTTCAGGTGTGGGGCTAGGCATGGTCACTCCTGCTGGATGTCTAGAAGGTGGAAACTAAGGACCTAGGAAAATGCCAGATACAGCCTTTCCACCCTCATCCAGAGCAGGACAAACAGGCCAGGTGGTGTCAGGAGCCCAGGTCTCCAGCTGGAGGGAACGTCAACCCTGCAGTGGGAGCAGGGGCCCATCGCACATCCTAGGCACAGATGCTAATGTAGGCACCGCAGTTAAGCTGGGCTTTGTACCCTTCCCTGGCTTCAGAGAGAAGCCAACAAGGAGCGTTTTGCATAATGAAACCTTTCTTTCCAGAAGCACTGCTGACTGTAGGTGGTTGCCATTTGTGGCAGTGAGCATTTTGTCCATTCTGAGGTTGGATTGGTTTCTCCTTTTGACCTTGCCCTGCCCTACAGACCATAAAGGAGAACAGCAAGAGGCCCGCAGCAAACATCCACAGATGGCCCTGGACATCAGCCACATTCTAAGAAACATGTCATGTTGTGGGAGGGCTAAGACATCAAGTAAGGCCTATGGGGCTGGAGGATCCCAGGCAAGGTGGGGCAATCCAGAGCCATGGGGGCTTCCCATGGGAATTGGGAGGTCCCAAGGCAGAGTCAGAGGTTCCACAGGAGGAGTCACAGAGTCACCAAGGGCTCTCCTGGCCCAGGGAGCAGTCAACACCATGGACTGAACACCTGCTGGGCTCCAAGCCCTGGGCCAGGCTGCCCATGTGGGGCCAGGAGGCAGCTCAGAGTGGGAGGCAGAGAGAGAAGTGTGCTCAGAGGGCATCTGTATCTGGATGTAATGTGGTCCTGAGACTCTGGCTGGGAAGTGCTTCCAGGGTATCATGTGTGTTATGCAACTGCTTCCTCTCCCCAGCCTTGTCCTGTAGGAATTCTAGTGACTATGTTGCCACCATCTTGGAGCTCCGTGCCCTCATAGTGTAATGGCACCAGCAGATCTGCCTGTGCATGGACTTCCTGTACTACCTCACTCCTGAGGGGAGATGCTTCTGCAGGGCCTATGAATTGGTGCACAACTTTAGCCACCATCATCCTGGAGCAGTGCTGCACCCTCACTAGCCAGGGTGTCGACGGCCTCAAGGCCAAGGCCACATTCAAGACTTTGGGCTTCATTGATGCACTTGTGCCGAGCAAGGTGGGCATCTCTGGGATCTTAATTTAGGAGGTAGAATGCAGCTTGAGATCAAGTGTCTGATCAAAGAACTTGAACTTGATCTGGAGGGCTCTGGGGAGCCATGGGAGGTTCTGGATAAAGGAGGGACAGTCAGCCACGTTTTAGAGATGACTGTGGAAGGCTTCCTGGAAGGAGTGAACAAGAGCTAGGAGACCAGGGAGGGAGCTTGTGGGTGGGGCAGGTCTGGAGATGACAAGGGAGGGATCCTGCTTGGATGAAAAGTCTTCAGGGACCATCTGAGGTTACACTCAGGTGCCCTCTGAGTTAGTGTGTTCTAAGTAAGGGGTTCTAAGCCTCCTATTGTGGCTCATCCCTGACAGTGTCAGCACCAGCTCCCCTAGCCCCACTGCTCAGGGTCCACTTTGCTTCTGTATCCTGCATGTTCCCCTTTCCTGCTGAAAAGCAGATTCCCCAATGAGCAGCAGAATCCTGTTTCTCCCTGCAGGCCCCTCTGCTCCTTATGACTGGTGTTTTGTGGGATTCCTCTCTTGGTTTTGGATGAGAACACCCTTTCCCGTTCCACAACGATTGTTTCTGTGGACCTTACCCCAGGTTTTCCCCTGGTCGGGCACCGGGCAGGTGGGGGTGGTGGGACCAACTCTTTAGAACCAGCAATGCCAAACAGATCCCACTCAGGGGAAGTTCATGCTAAGTGTCATGGGTCTTATGGAATTTTCTGAAGCTTTCCTTTTCTCCCCCACCTTCAACCAGCTTATCTGATCTCCTGGGATCTCTTCTAGGATGCTGGCAGCCCAGCCAGCTGGTCTGGCCCTGGACGTGCCTTCAGGGGCTGCTTATGCTTCATGACCTGTATTGTGGTGAGAGGTAAGCAGCACCTGCTTCTAGCTTCACTGTTGGGCCAGATTTCATCCCCACCGTGCCTCTTCATTGCAGCTGCTTTCTGCTCCCTCCATGGACCCTGCGTGGAATTGCCCCATATTTCTGTTTGGGCACTACTGAGGAAGGAAGCATGAAGGACGCACAGGTCAGGCCATTCTGTTGCCCACCTCGTGCTGTGTCTTTACTCCTGGGATGGCTTCAGGGGCAGCTCCTTTTCCATGCATCCCCCCATCCAACATCTCTCAGGTTGCTGCTCAAAGGTCACCTCTTGGAGGGGTCTCTCCCTGTCACTCTTTGGAACAGCTCCCTCAGTTTCTTTCTAGCTCATCTCACTCTGGTAATGTCTTTCCTTACCACCGCCATCTGACCTGGTCTTACGACCTGTTAGCTTCCTTCATCAGACATGAGCACCAGGATGGCAGAGGCCTCATCTGTCTTGTTCCTCCTGTGGCCTGGGTCCTAGCACCATGTCTGGTACAGTGTAGGTGCTCAAGGGAAGTTTACTGTTGAAGAACTGTCTACCTGGGAGAGGTTACTGTTAGTCTAACCTGCACTATTTGGTAAACCCCTTGCTGTTTTGCAGATCCCGGTCAGAGTAAAACATTCCATGGGAACTCGGGCTGTGAGAAACATCCTAACCACCTGACTGCAGAAACATCCTTATCACATCCTGCTGGGCAAAGGCCCAACAGCCTGACTTCAGGAACATCCTTATCATCTTCTACTGGGCAGCAAGCTATACTGTCCAGAGTGCTCCCTCCCAGCCCCATGATTACCCCAGCCTGTGAGCGGCAGTGGGCGCTGACACTATGCTGGTTTCCCCCTCCGCAGGGTTTTGCTAGTAATAAACCTGTGTTGCTGTTGAAGCGGCCAATCTCTGTGTGTGTGTGTGTGTGTGTGTGTGTGTGTGTGTGTGTGTGTGTGTGTGTGTGTGTGTGTGTGTGTGTCTTTCTTTAACTCTTGCCTTGCCTTCAAATCCTTACAATAACTCCACTTCTCCATTTTACCATGGAGGATACAGGACTCAAGTAGAGCAAGTAACTTACCCAGAATTGCACAGCCAGTGAGTCACAGAGTCTGAACTTGAACTTAGTTCAGCTGAATCCAGAACTCCCGTCTTCCTGAGAGTGCAGGAAAGGAAAGGTGGACATGCAGCTGGTGAGCAGCCCACATGCTTTTTCTAGGAGACCCCAAGGTGGGCTCCTGGGAATTGTGTCTTCATGGTCACAAAAGGACTGCTCACCTGTGCTGTGCATCAGCTAAGTGTCCCCATTGTCCCAAATCTGCATTTCTTTTTATTCTTTTATTTATTTATTTTATTTTGAGATAATGTCTCACTCTCTTCGCCAGGCTGGAGTGCAGTGGTGTGATCTCAGCTCACTGCAACCTCCACCTCCAGGGTTCAAGCTATTCTCCTGCCTCAGCCCCTGAGTAGCTGGGACTACAGACGTATGCCCAGCTAATTTTTGTACTTTAAGTGGAGATGGACTTTCACCATGTTGGCCAGGCTAGTCTTGAACTCCTGACCTCAAATGGTCCACCCACCTCAGCCTCCAAAAGTGCTGGGATTACAGGCATGAGCCACTGTGCCAAGCCTCAAATCTTCACTTCTTTTCAAAGATTTTTTTTGTTTTTTTTTTTGAGATGAAGTCTCACTTTTGTCACCCAGGCTGGAGTGCAATGGTGCCATCTCGGCTCACTGCAACCTCCACCTTCTGGGTTCAAGCAATAGTAGGAAATCCTACTATTTGTGACAATGTGGATGAACGTGAAAGACATGCTAAGTGAAATGAATAAGCCACACAGAAAGATAAATATTACATGGTCTCACTTATACATGGAATCTGAAAAAGTCGAACTCATGGAAACCAAAAGTAGAAGAGTGGTTACCAGCAGTCAGGGGGTGAGGAAAATGGAGAGATGTTGGTTCAAGGGTACAAATTTTTAAATATAAAATGAGTAACTTTCTGGAAACCTAATGTAGGGCATAGAGACTCTAGTTAATAATAATGTATTCTATACTTGAAATACGCTAAGAGAGTAGATCTTAAATATTTTCATCACAAAAAACTCAGGAGGCTGAGGCAGGAGAATCGCATGAACCTGGGAAGCAGAGGTTGCAGTCAGCCAAGACTGCTCCACTGCACTCCCAGCCTGCGTGACAGAGTGAGACTCCGTCTCAAAAAAAAAAAATGCTATGTATGTTGATGGGAATGTTAATTAGCTTGGTTGTGGTAATCATTTCACAATGTATACACATATCAAAATATATTGTACACCTTAAAGACATAATTTTTATTTGTCAATTATATCTCAATGAAGCTAGCCAAAAAAAAAGAAAATCTGCATCCCAGCCTTGGGCAGTGGTAGACAGTGGATTCAATGGTTAATAGGATGATATGGCTGGGAATGACTCTCAGAAACATGAGGACTTGGTTGGATGGCTAACCATCCCAAGTTAACCTGGTGAAGAGGAAGGCAAGAGACCTGGAGCCAGATTCCAGAGTTAAAATCCCAATCCAAAGCAGTCTTAGGGTAAAACATTGGTTGATATCATCTTTCTTTCTTTTTTTTCTTTTTTTTTTTTTGAGACAGGGTCTCGCTCTGTCACCCAGGCTGGAGTACAATGGCGCCATCTCTGCTCACTGCAAGCTCTGCCTCCTGGGTTCACGCCATTCTCCTCCTGCCTCAGCCTCCTGAGTAGCTGGGACCACAGGCACCCACCACCATGCCCGGCTAGTTTTTTGTATTTTTAGCAGAGACGGGGTTTCACCGTATTAGCCAGGATGGTCTCGATCTCCTGACCTCATGATCTGCCCACTCGGCCTCCCTAAGTGCTGGGATTACAGGCATCAGCCACTGCGCCCGGCCGATATCATCTTTCTAGAGCCAACGACAACAGCAGCACTTATTTCCTGTACCATTAATTTGTGGGATGATTCAGACCAAATTCCTCAGCCCTCTTCAGGACATTTTGGCTAACTGAGGTCTTCTTGTCATGTTGGAGAAAGGGAGCAAGATGGGGATTCTGCACAACTCAAGCTGCAACATGTGGGGACAGACTCAAGTAGATCACCATTGAGGCTTTTTGTGGTAATGTGGATACTGGGAAGCCTGAGGAAGGCTGTGGCCACAAACAGACTCATTGAATTTACCCCTTGAAATCTGCACATGAGCCATCACATTTATACCTGCAGCTATGACCTTTCTCTTGAGCCTCAGACCCTTATATCCTCCTGAGCACTGGTTATTTCTACTTTGATATTTAAAAGGCCCCTGAAAATTAACTCCTCTCAAACTAACTGTTCATGTGGACAATTGACATGTCAGAACCAAACCTTAGACTTCTCCTCCAAACTTACTGTCCCTCAGTACCCGTTTGCTGTGAAAGCAACATCATCCTGACAGGTGTTCAGAATACAGCTTTTTGGTATTTCTTGACTTATTCCCCTGTTGCCTCTTCTCCATCCCATCAGCAAAGCCTCTATCCCTACCTTCAGGATATGCCTGTGTCTTACCACGTCTTTGTCTTCATCTGTTCTTGACACCATCACTTCTTGACAGGATGACTGTGGCTGCCTACTAACAATATTCCTTCTCCTGCCCTTGCACCCAGTCTGTGCTCCAGCCAGCACCAGAATAACCTCCCAGGTCACTCCCCAGCTCAAAACCCCAATATATTTCCACTCATCAGAGTAGAAGCCAAATTATACCCATCACCCATGAAGTCCAGGCTGAGCTGGCCACTGGTTATCTCTCTGATCTAACTCCAGAGCTGGGCCTTTGCTCACTCTGCTCCAGTCTAAAAGATCACCTTGCTGCTCCTTGAATGCACGAAGATGCACCTGCCCCAGGGCTTGGCATTTGCTCTTCCCTCTGCCTTGAATTACTACCCCTGCTATCCAAATGATGGTCTCTCTTCTGTTACAATCTCTGCTGAAATGTCACCTTGTCAATGATGTCTCTCCAGATCACCTGTAGTGATCATCCATTAGGAACAGTGTTGACACCCACCCCCAAACCACCGCCTCCTATTAACTTCCTGCCCCATTTCTCTTGTAGCTCTCATTATCATTCAGCATGCCAAATACCATCCTTATTTGTGTATTTCTCTCCTTCATTGCTAGATTGTAAGTTTGATGAGGGCAGGATTTTTTTCCACTTTGCCACTGCTTTATCTCCAATGACTCTTACAGAGTAAGCACACAGTAAACACCTGTTAAAAGAACGATTGAATTGCATGAGGACAAAGAAACTTTTATTTTACTGTCATAATGCCATGACTTCCTCCAAATCTCCATGTGGAGCTCTATGCCAGCTTTTTTCTGCCTCTACTTAATTTTCTCCAAGACCTTCCTTGGAAATATCTGTATGCTTAAGAAGTTTTAATAGAAAAGAGTGGAGTAACAGGTAAAAATAAAATAAGTGATGAAATATACTTAGCAGCCATGAAACCTCAACTTATAAAATGCAGAGAAGGCCAGATTTGTTACATTCTCACCTGTTGGGGGTGGCTGAGGAGTTGTTCTTTGTGTGGCCTAAATCAGAACTTAGATGGCAAAACTGACTAGCTCAAATCTCAGGCTAGTGAAATCTGCAGGAAGCAGCAAGTAAGTCTTGTGAAAAATGTACCAAACTACAGAAGCAGGGATGCCAGCGGAAAGAGATTTTTGATTAAAGAATGCAATAGAATGCTGAGGCCTCTAGAAGAGGCAGGAGTGAATCTCCTAGGGAAATTAAGACATTAATAACAGCTGTCTATGTGGGATATTTGGAAAAATAGTGCACACATAGGCCCATGGAAGGTCTATGTCCAAAGACCATAAGCATTTACATTAGAGTGATTAACAAAGGGCTTCCTCTGTGCAGAGCCATTCTTCAAAGATTGGGAGAGGTGGCCACTTAATCCAAATTGCAGTTTTCAACAAAAACTTACAAGGCATACAGGAAATGGGAAAACATGCATAGCCCATTCAAAGGAAGAAAATGAATATCCAGATCCGTCTTTGAAAAAACACAGGTCTCAGACTTACTAAATTAAGATTTCAAAACAGCTGTCTTAAATATACTTAAAGGGCTAAAGGAAAACACAGACAAGGAAATAAAGGAAATCAAGAAAACAATATATAAACAAATAAGAATATCAACAAAGAGATTGGAATTGTAAAAAGAACCAAATAGAAATTCTGGAGCTGAAAAATAGAGTAACCTAATAGAAAAATTGACTAGAAGGATACACAAGCAGACTTGAAAAGGCAGAAGAAGGAATTAGCAAACTTGAAGATAAGTCCATTGAAACTATCAAGTTAAGGAGCAAAAGAAAAGAGTGAGAAAAAGTAAACAGAGCCTAAAAGACACCATGCACCAAACACATATACATTATTGAAATCTCCAGACAAAAGAAAGAGAAAAGGGCAGAAAAATTATTTGAAGACGTAGTGGCCAAAAACTTCCCAAGTTGGAGGAAAGATGTAAATATACAAATCCAGAAAGTTCTGTGAATCCGTGTTGGTTAAACCCAAAGTTACCCATAGTACATTCATGCAAAATTATGTAGCATTTGAAGATAAAAAATTTTGAATGCATTTTATTATAGCATCCAAATACATAGGGATACACTTAACAAAAGTGTGTAAGAAGACTATAATGAAAACTAAAACTTTGCAGAGAAAAATAAAACTACTGTTAACAGATGACTTCTTTCCAAATGTATCTGTAGATGCAAAGGAATACCATTCCAAATCCTAGTTGGTTTTTAAAAATAGAAACTAACAAGCTGATTTTAAAATATATATGAAAATTCAACCTAGACTATATAAAATATATATGGAAAAACAACCTAGAATAGCCCAAAGAATTTTGAAAATGAAGAAATTTAGAGACGTTACACTACCTGACTTCAAGATTTAAGATAAAGTCACAGTCTTCAAGATTATAATGTACTGGTGAAGACAACAAAATAAAGCAATGAAAAAGATTCCAGGAATAAACCCACACATATATGGTCAAATAAGTTGTTCCACAAAAACCCAAAAGCAATTCAACAGAAAAAGAAAACAATTTTTTTCAAAAAATGATGTGGAAACAACTAGATATCCATATGAGGAGGAAACAAACCTCAACCCTTACTTCACACCTTTTATAAAAATTATTCCAAAGGGATCATAGGCCTACTCATAAATAAAGTAAAACTAGAAAGCTTTTAGAAGAAAAACTAGGAGAATATGTTTATGACTTTGGGTGTGGACGTAAATTTGTTAAGGAATTCACAGAAAGCACTGGGCATGTTGTTTCAAAAAAATTGAGTTCATTAAAATTTAAGTCTTCTAACCATCAAAAGACACTATTAAGAAACAGGTAAATCTCAGACTGAGAGAAAATATTCATATGTATCTGTCAAGGGACTTATGTCACGATTATATTTTCTAAAAGTTGCTACAATTCAATAATAAAAAGACTAATATTTAAATTTTAAAAATGTATAAAAGCCCTGCCCTCCACAATCTTCAATTTATAGCAGAAAGCAAGGAACACACACATACACACACAGCCTGCTCAAAGTGAGTCTGCCCTGGAACACGTGGGAGCTGGCCTAGCTCTGCATAAGAAGGGAACACTGTATAAACTGACTTAGTGGAGAAGGTCATCCGAGAGGAAATGAGCCCTGTGCACTGAGCTCTGAAGAGCAGGAGGGCTGAGGTGGTGCAGGGGATGGTGGTGTTTGTGGGACTTAAAGTAAGATTATCTGGAATTATCTGGGTGGATCCAAACTAATCCCAGAAGCGCTTAAAAGCAAAGAACTTAGCCCAGAAGCAGAAGACAGTTGCATGCATATACTACAGTTTGGTTATGCACTTCCCAGTGGATGGACATTTGGGTTGTTTCTAGTTGCGGGCTGCTGTAAACACTTTTCTGCAAGGCTTTTTGTGGACATGTGTTTGCATTTCTGTACATGTTGTGAGTTAAATGGAAGAGATATGTATAAATGTTTTAAGAAACTTGCAAACAGTTTTCCAAAATGGTTGTATCATTTTACACCATACAGTAATGTATGAGAGTTGCTGTTGTGTTAGTAGTGATTAGCCTTTTTCATTTTAACAATTCTGGTAGGTCTGTATTCGTGTCAGGTTGCGATTTTGATCTGCACTTCCTTGATGATTAATGATGCCGGGCATCTTTTAATGTGCTGATTTCCCATATATCTTCTTTTGTAAATTGTCAGTTCAAGGTAGAGATTTTAGCATATGGTAAATAGGTCACATATTGGGTTCAATAACGAAGATGTAGAGGGGTGGGTCTAGAATTTTCTATTTTAGATGCAGTGAGATTATGCTGGGCTCAGTACAAAGTGAATCTTCCCAGAGAATATCCTGATTTGGATCCTACCAAGGCTACTAAGACCCAGTTGTGTAATTCACTGAGGTACAACTGGCCAGAGCAGTGTGGAGATGGAGATGCTGTCTGCACTCAAGTCTAATGATGTAAGGAAAGGAGGAGCTTCCTTAGGAGAGTACTTTCCCTTCTCAGCAACTCTGAGCTCAGGTTGGTGATGGGCAGGAGTGAGCAGAGTTCAAGTTTAAATTCTTTGAAAGGTAAAAGAAGCAGGGATGTTCTGGAGACGGTGAGCAAAATGAGAAAAGCTCAGAAACTTGGTGTTGAGATTGGACATGGCCAGAGAGGGCTAGAGGGAGGAAGCAAATGGAAACCAGAGGGAATTGGAAAAAAATGCCAAAGTGGGGCCCATGGAGTTGAGAGGACACATAGAGTACCTTCGGCTTCAGCTCCTGGCATGGCCGCTGAGCCAGCTTCCCCACAGTCAGGAGATCCACTGCTCAGAGACCCCCTCTCCACCCCATATCCCCTCTAATCACTGATGGGCTCATACCTAACACTGCTATACTTGGATGGTGCATGGTGTCTGGCAGCTTTACAAGAGTTGTCATGTATGCAACAGTGGTACATCGCTTTTCATTTATGCCGAGTTTCACAGTTTAACTTCCCACAAACATGCTAACTGTGATTTGTGCAGAGCATAATTATTTCCATTTATAGAGGAAGAGACTGAGATTCAGAAGGATTCTGTCTTGCTCAAGAATACAGATCTTGGCAGAGCTCACCATAAGGCCAACGGAAGCCATGGAGAGTGCTGTGAAGTGTGGGAATTGCTGCAGGTGGCATCTAAAAGGAGATTTATTGAGGATCAAGGCAGAGGTCCCCAGAGGACAAACTGTACATCTGATTCCTTCCTGCTGCTTTTCTTCCTGGCAGAAATAGATGATTGAATTCATCTTTCTCCTGGCACCTTGTCTCAGAGCCTTACCTTGCCACAGTTCCAGACCCATCCAGGCCATGACTGCCATGTAGATGACACACCTCTCTGCTCACGAATAACTGGCCAAGCCTGAGGTAGCCAGGTTTTGGAGCATTGATAATATGGGCTTTTCCTGTGTTGCCCCTAAACATGTTGTTTCATTTTGTCCCCTTGTCATGGGGTCTTCACACAACTCCTGCTTTAGAGGATAAGAAAAGGCTCTTGCTCTAGCAACTGTAGACACCAGTGTGCACTAAAGAGGGAGGTGAACCTTGGCAGAAGATGGAAACTTTTTTTTGGAGAAGGGGATTTTTGGATCAGTGCTTGTGGCTCTGACTCTCTTTCTTAAAGGGAACACCCAAGAATATGAGGATTTTCTGTATCTAGAGCTTGAAGACTAGCCTTCTCCAGTATTTTGCGCTCTTCCTTAAACGATCACAATATAGTCTGAGGTCAGCTTTCTTCAAAAAGGAATGACTTTACAGGCAGAGAAGATAGCTATAGGTGGAGACTGTTACCTCATACTGTAGACTCAGATGTGTAGGATATGTTGAGATCCAACTGCCCAAGCTCAATTTGGAGGACATGCCATTCTTGGTACTGTTCATTTTGAACTATAAATTTCTTTGTCTGCTTCTCAAGACATCTTTCTGGCTTGTGTTTAGTGCTTAGGACACCAAACCACTTTCCTTCAATTATGATAACAGTGAATCATTTCTGTGTGCTTACTATATACCACATAACTTAGTATACAGCATGTAACTCATATAAGTTAAGAATTTTTTTTCATTTTATCATCACAACCACCTTGGGATTGCCCATTTTCCAGAAGATCAAATGAGCTTTCTGGAGGTGAAGTGACTCTCCCATCTCCCAAAGCAGCAGCTCCCAGCCAGAGCTGGCCCTGCCTGCACCCAAGACCTCGGCAAAGCAACCAGAGCCAGAAAGAACCACGAGAGAAGCTTTCAATAACTTTCAGCCGCTTTGTCCCCCTTTGTTTCTCTTCTCCTCTGCTGCATTTTTCTCCATCTTCAGGTACAGTTCAGGATGTGGATGCCTGTCCCCACACAAAAACACTTGAGATTCATTCCTCATACCCTAATTCATCCCAATTTACCCCCCTTTACAGTCAGATCTCACCTACCTGTTTGGTCAGAGATGTGTGTTTTAAAATCCCTGAGGAAGGAGGCAGGGACTATGCCCTGAGATGATTATTGGTGAAGTGGATTTATGCTTAATTTCAGTTTAAGAGAATGTTGTTGTGTCTCTGCCTAGGACAGGCAGCCCGTTGTGGCCCTGGGTGATGAGGGAAGCCCACAGAGGCCAAGGATTTTATCACCTGTGGCTGTCAGTGTCTGCAGAGCCAGAATTGAGCTAATCCCATGAAAGAATGAGCACTGGTGGGCAGTTGTATGGCAGGTTGCTACGGGGCTTCTTGATCTCTCAAATTCCAGGTGACAAGATCAATGCATCCTTGAGGGGCCCCTTCCCAGCAGGCTCTGGTGGCTACAAACTGGTTCAGGTGTGGAAGATCATACCACTTTACCTTTGGTTTTTCTTTGAAAAACAAACAACGAAAGACAGATGAAAACAAGAATTCTACCAGTGGGCAGACAAGAATTCTCTTCGGGAAAAGGGATGTTTGTGGCTCTTCCTCACATTGGCCTTGAAAGAGGTTGTTTGCAGAGTGGCTATTATTAAAATGTCCAAAAAATAGAAAATGCTGGTGAGGCTGCAGAGGAAAGGGAACGCTTATACACTGTTGGCGAGAGTGTAAATTAGTTCATGGAAAAATTATAAAGAAAGCAGTTTGGAGATTTCTGAAATAATTTAAAACAGAACTACCATTCCACCCAGCAATTCCTTTACTGGGCATATACCCAAAGGAAACTAATTGTTCTTCCAAAAAGACACACGCTCTTGCACGTCCATCACAGCACTATTCACAGTAGCAAAGCCATGGAATCAACCTAGGTGGCCATCAGCAGTAGACTGGATAAAGGAAATGTGGTACATACACACCATGGAATACTATGCAGCCATGAAAAGAATGAAATCATGTCCCTTGCAGCAACATGGATGGAGCTGGAGACCATAATCCTAAGCAAATTAACATAGGAATGGAAAACCAAATATCATATTCTCATGTATAAGTGGGAGCTGAGCATTGGGTACACATGGATGTAAGATGGGAACAGTAGACACTGCAACTACTAGAGGGAAGAGAGAAGGAGGGTGGAAAGGGCTGAAAAACTACCTATTGGGTACTGTGCTCACTGCCTAAGTGACGAGATCATTTGTGCCCCAAACCTCAGCATCACACAATATACCCGTGTAACAAACCCACACATATACCCCCTGAATTTAAAATTAAAGTTGAAATGATTTTTTAAAAATGGAGCCTAGGCCAGAAGCTGTGGCTCATGCCTGTAATCCCAGCACTTTGGATCACTTGAGGTCGGGAGTTCAAAACCAGCCTTGCCAACATTGTGAAACCCTGTCTCTACTAAAAATACACAGACAAAAAAAAGAAAATTAGCTGGGCATGGTGGCAGGCACCTGTAATCCCAGCTACTTGGGAGGCTGAATCACTTGAGCCCTGGAGGCTGAGGTTGTAGTGAGCGGAGATCATGCCATGGCATTCCAGCCTAGCTGTAGTTGAGCCAGAAGGAGATGTTTTATGTGAAGGCTGAGGTGGGGGCTCTTCAGAGCCTCTGTGAGCAGGAGGGCCTAAGCCGTGGCGGTGGACAGAGTTGCAGCTTTCTATCTCTTTGCCCTTTGGTCTGGACCCACAGGTGAACAGTACCAGCCTCCATCCCGAGCACACGCTCTGCAGACCTTCACATCTCACGGTTCCATGTGAGCAAATGGACTGGGAAAGCTGTGTGGCCTGAGAAAAGGCAATGCCATGGCCTGGCTCTCACACGTATTTTGTCTTGGATTTTGAATAAGTCTTTTTTTTTTTTTTTTTTTTTTGCTTGTTTTGTGTTTTTGGTGGTGGTGGTTGTGGTTTATTTTACACTGACCTCTTGGAACAAATCCCATGGTTATCTGTGATTTTCATGCCCTGTTTCTGCTGGCAACCCTTCTGAGTGGGGTGACTCACTTTCCTGTATAAAGAGTCTGAGTGGCCCAGGTAGGAGGTGGAAGCAGCCATCTGGAAGGCCACTGGGACCCTTATGTCTGTCTCTTGGCTTCAGGTGACCAGCTGGGCTTTGATAGGAATGATCTGAATGGAGACAGAAAACAGTGGAAACTAACGCTCCCCACCCAGCCCTGTTTATATGAAGCATTTGGTTCTTCCCTTGACTCTTGAATGATGATGAGATTCAGACAAGGCATTGACATTATGGTAAGAAAGGGAGAAAATGTATCTGTCTTGTCTGTCTATCTATCTGCTGGATATATATCTCCAAAAGCAGACAAACCCAAGGCTGTAAGGTGAACTAGGGTCTGCGTTTGGACTCCATAAAAACAAAATCCATATTGAACAAAGTGATGTTTGTATGCAGTGACTCTCTGGGTGACCCGTGTGTATCTGTCCATTGTGTGCAAGCCCTGAGCCCTGTTTTCCTCAGAAGATAGTGAGTGGTAGCCGTCTCCTCAAGTGAACCACACATCTGGAGCACAGATGGCCCTCTCAAGGTAATTGATCTTACACATTTACTGTTCACCAAACAAGTGTCTGATGCATACTTGGGTGTATTCCACAGCATGTGGACTGCAGTCCCCTGTGTTTGCCAGGAATGCTGTGCTCCATGTAGAGGTTTTCCTCTACTCCTCACTGCAATTTGCACACTGCTCCATGGACACTTGGAGGCCTGTGCTCTGTTCCCTGTAACTGGAAATGTGCTCTGAACTTGTCTGTCTCCCTTGGCTGCTCCTGGCCCTTGGTACCAGCTCCCAGGGGTGTCCACAACCACTTGGGACAGAAGCTGAAGGTGGAATTTCAAAGAGAAGCTTGCTTGGATCTTCAGCGACAAACTTGGATGAGCTACGGCCCCAACATGGGCCCTCTCAGAATTGCCAGAAGGAGGCTTTGGCAGGTGCCACAGGTGTCACGGGACCGGCCTCCCTCTGCTGCATCCATGGATGCAAGCCAGCCAACATGCAGCCAGAGTGGCTGGATGGTGTCACAGCCCTCAGATGTCCTTCCTTCCATGTTTTTTAAAGAGTCCCAAATAATTCACTTGAAGTGTCTCAAAGGGGAGTGAGTTTTATGAAAATGAATCCTTCCTCAGTTAATTGATCAAATGGGTGAATCTTGACCCGCTCTAGTTTCTTCCCCTGGTCAGAGTGGGGAGCTGGTGTTAGCTGTGGGATTCACTGCAGCGTCCTACCACAAAGGCAAAGAAGATGAAAATGCAGCGTGCAGTGCTGGGCTTGATTCCCAAGTCGCAGTCTGGCTCCCACTATGGTAGGCGGAACATCTCTCTAGCCTGCTCACAGAGATGGAACTAGGGAATTGAGGGAAGAGTTAGGGGGCCAGGGAGATTTACTTGAGTCTGATTTTCCAGGTGAATGAGAAGGGAGGGCTTGGTGGAGGATTTGGTGCTGACACGTTCTTGGGAGAGGCACGTCATCACCAACAGCATTTGTCATGATTGTTGTATTTTAGCAATAAGATTCAGCTCATCAGATTTCTTGGGCCGCCTCAAAGATGCTGACACATTTTCTGTGCTGTGATTGTTCTGAAGGCAGAGTAGCTCTAACAGCTGTGAGAAGCCCAAATAAAAATCAATACCGCCCACCCAAAGACCACCTTTCTGAAACACTTTTCTCTAGAAAACAGTGCCCCCTTTCTCCCAAGCTTCTTCTTATTTTTGGATTCCATCTCTTTGCATGTGCTACTCTAGTGTACCATGGAACACATTTTGGGAGCTGGGGGCTCTGCTTACCTTTCAGGGGGACAGCCCTGTCTGACCTGACATTGGAGGATGCTTTCCAGTGTGAAGGAGTGTGAGGGAGCCGGCACAGACACAGGCAGTGAGAGCAGGGCCACTTTATTGGTATAGAGACTGCAGAGGGACCGGGGGCTTTAGCTGTTGGCAGCGATGGTGTCCTTAATCCAGTCCACATAGTTGTAGACCTTGGTGTAGACTCCAGGCCTGTTCTTCAGGGCACAGCCATAGCCCCAGGAGACAACTCCTTGGAGCTTTCCCTTGGAGACCACAGGGCCACTAGAGTCACCCTGGAGGGAACAAGGGACAAGTTGTATGAAGAGAGAGATGGAGGAGGAATATAGCTACTTTTACTCTGAACCTTAAAAGACCCCTTTCTAGCCAGCTCTGTGGCTCCACGTCCTTCTCACGGTGGCCCATTCTCTGTTCTTCCTAAGCAGGCAGCGTGCAGCACAAGGGAGCCTTCCTCATTTCTCCATGGGGACACTGCAGGGAGCCTCCTCAGCCCCGCCACCTTGGGAGTTCAAATCTTTTTCCCGGGTGGGGCCTGGGTATCGGTGGGAGCCTCAGCATGGGAAAGGATCAAATCACCTGGCAGGAATCCTTGCCTCCCTCAAGGAAGCCCACACAGAACATGCTGTTGGTAATCTTTCCAGGGTAGGAGGCTTTACACTCAGCCTGGGTCAGCACCAGAGCGTCCAGGCACTTCAGCTCGTCTGGGTAGTCAGCTGTGAGGATCAGGAAGAGACCAAAGAAAGTAGAAATGTGGGTGAGTTACTTGCCTGCTTTTCTCACTAGCTCTGACCACCCCAAGATCATCCCTGCATACTTTTATGACCACAACCCTTGCTGTTTCATGGATTGGCCTGAGTGTGAGAGGTTCCTGTCTCGTGTTCACTCTCTGCTCTGGAGAGTCAGCTGCTGTCAACAAGTTTTCTTCTCCACCACCTCTCCAATTCATCTTACCCAAACTCAGTACTTCCGTGCGCTGAAGCCAAGCTCTCCCAGGCAGCCTGGCTGGGAGGTTTGCAGTCAGGGGCCCCAATGACTTATAGCAGTGAGCTGCTGACAGCACCTACTGTTCGCTGATGAGGGAGCCACCAAAGAAGTGGGAGCCAGAATTCAGGGACACCTGGTAGGGGAGAGAATTCTCCTCACAGGTGTAGCCCCCAACGATCTTGTCATCATCGTCAAAGGGGACAGCAACTGGAGTGGAAATAGGAAGGGAGAAGGCAAGTCTAGCATGTTAGGGGTGGTGCTCCCAGCCTGCGGTTGCTTCCTGCTAATTAGAAATCCTTAATAAGCACAGTGAAGGCAGGCAAGAGAGGGAGCGCTGCCACCCCACCCCTGGTGAGCATCACTGGGTGTGGCTCCCAAGTCTCTGTGTCTGCAGGGCACTTAGGTACCCTGCGGGGGCTCACATCTCCTTACAGCCCAGCCTGGGAAATATGCAGTGTCACCTCCACCACAATCCAGCCAGCTCGGATTCAAAAGAAGGGCACTCATGGGAAGATGACCACTGGCCAGTGTGTTTCATCAGGCTGGCATCTTTGAAGACAAGATACCACACCGTCCTCAAGTGATCCGAAGTGCTGGGATTACAGGCATGAAACCACACCACAGTCATTTGAATTTGTGTTGTTACTTGGCACTCTTATTTTTTTCCCTGCTGCTCTTTTTGCATTGAAGTCCTTTTGGGATGACGTCAATAAAACTCTTTCATGTTTTTAAGATTGTATTTGTTTAGTATTTCTTTTTCAACCTTTCTACATGTAGCCTTTTGTTGTTTTTATTCTTCAGGTGGGTATTTCATAAGCATTGTGTATTTTTTCAGCCTCATGATTTATACAACTAGAATCCTTAGTCTATTGTCTTAAATGTAGTTCTGTATAGTTTTCTATAGTAGGTGATTTCCTTGGTTTTGAGTTATGTTTCTTATTTTGTTTTGTACATTAATTTTTCTCACATTTTGGTTTCTTCTTCCCTTGTGCATGACCCTATTTTTGTTGACTATTTTTGTCATTTCATTACTTTGCCTTTCAGAAGTCCACAATTCTTTTCATTTTTTGATGATTAACTGTAACATTTTATTATATAATTATATTAAGAAAATCCGAGATTAGTCTTATCTTTACCCTTCTCCTGAAGCCTATGCGAACTTTAGAACAATGAACACCTATGGTTCCCTTCAGGATTTCCAATATTTTGGATAGTCAGAATGCTAGGTCTATCACAACTAGAAGTATTATTGTTTTATTTTACCAATACTTAATTACAATTACCTACCTATGTGTTAACCATCATCTTTAATCGTCATTGTTTTTGCACAAAACTTTAGTATACCAACTCAGAGCAGAAAGAGGATCCATCATATTCTGTGTCTGCCCTGTGAAGCATGCTTCTTTGCTGCATGGCCTTTGATTCCTGGTAGCAGATTAATCCCAGGCAAAGATGAAGAACCCTATTATGGGCTATCAGACCCCAATACCAAGGCTTTTCTTGTGCCACAGCCCTTTGGTCCCAGGCCTCTGACTCTAACTTCTATCTCCTTTTCCGACAGTTCTCATGGATACTGAAGTCCCCCAGACACCAAGAAAACTGGTCACATTGACTAATTTTAAGAGATGGCATTGAAGTAGTCTCAGAAAATGAAAAGTCATAGCACATACTAGCTGTTGACAATGTATGGCTTCGGCTATGGCAAACCCGTAACACAAATGGAAGTGTCAGGCAAGAGAAGCCACCACGAGCATTAAGGAACACAAGAGTATATTATAGGAATGAGGCCTGACACAATTTGGGGAGAAGATGGATAAGTAAAAGTTTGAAAAGGGTCAGAAAACACAACTCTAACCAGCTCTGGTGAAGGTGGATGAAATGGACTTTGCATTAAGTTTTGCATTAAGTTGGGTATATCCATGCACTACATGGAACCCTGAAGGGGCTGGTGTAGGAATCTATGGAAGATGGCTGACTGTATGTGCCAACAGCCCTGTGAGTTCTCAGACAAGTTTGGTAGCGGGACTGTAGTCCCTCCTGGTCAGTAGGGCTGGCAGTCAGTATGAAGAGCTGGATGTGAAGCAGGCGAAAGTCAGTATAAATTGGAACTCACTGGCACTTTTGATGCTACTCCTCACTGTCTGGAGCCAGTGATGACTTCAGAACTCAGTGGCAGCTGTTTTACTTTCCTCTGACAAACTTAATGCATTTCTTCCCCCATGATCAATTCTCACCCAGAACTGTACTAGGAAAAAAGTTATCTGAAACATATTCCTTGCTTAGCTAGGTTGACACAGTGATAAAACACTACAGGAATATCCAGATGCTCCTTGACTTGCAGTGGGGTAATATCCTGATAAATCCAGCATAAATTGAAAACATCATAATTCAACTTACAATATCCAGCTTATCTGTACATAACCCCATTAAGTCAAGGAGCACGCTGAAATGCATACTGCTTTTGCACCATTGTAAAGTTGAAAAGTCATTGAACCATCATGAGACCATCTGTACCTGACAATTAGTGTTTCTCAAAATAAATAGGAAGATTTTCTTCTGATCTGAAGGTCTTCCAGCCACTCCCTCCCAGACATATCAGAATATTGGGCCAGAGGTCACCCATAGCAAGCTGTCCTTACTTACTCTTCGCAGAAAAAGTACAGTTACAGTATGAAGTGGCCTCATTTTAATGAGGCCCAACATACCCAGGAAATAAAAATGCAGCCACAGGAGCATACAGATGCCCTTCAATAGATATGTCAATATTAACATAATGCAATAGCTATATTTGTTATAAAATGATTTCTCTATTGCACAAACATAATACGATGGGCGAAGTCTTAATCTTATCTTTTCTAACTACCTATGCCAGAGAAGTAGAACTAAATATTAAATGAAAGCACAATTGGGAGGCTGTTATAAAAATGAAAACACAGGGCTTTCAAAACAACTTTCCAGCTCCTTGTAATTGATACACATTTCCAGCATCAATCCATTAAAACAAGTATCTCAGCATGTTCAAATCAAAGAATTTCTTATGCCTCCTAGAAACTAGTTTCACTGTCCAGTACTTAGTATGACCTCCATTACAAGAGAATAAATGTAACTAATTATTCTCACAACCTCAACAGTGATTAACACAGAAACATACAAGCTAAATCGAGAAATTTTATTAGAATGTTTAGAATTAAGTCCATCTATATATGAGGGAAATTGTCATGAGATACTCACGAGGTAACTGTCTCATTTAGAAAATGATGAAGTGGCTTCAACATGATTATGAAGAAACATTGGACTTCCAGCCGAGGCACTGGCCTGGGCACTATCAATATTTATGGTAGCGCCAACTTGTAGGTCTAGTGATTAACAACCATGAGTTGTCTTGGTGTAATTACTTTGAGGATATGAAACAGAAGCAGCAGACTCCAATGCCATTCATTACCCAAACATACACTCCTTTCCTTATAAGAAACTCACTTAAGTCATTGCAATGCTCTACGTCTCAGTGTATCTTTAATAAATTTGGAAGTTGAATTGGGAAATCTTTAGGCCACTTTAGACACTGTATACGTTTTTTGTTTTCTTTTGAGACGGAGTCTCACTCTGTCGCCCAGGCTGGAGTGCAGTGGCACGATCTCAGCTCACTGCAACCTCTGCCTCCCGGGTTCAAGCAATTCTCTACCTCAGCCTCCCGAGTAGCCGGGATTATAGGCGCCCGCCACCACGCCTGGCTAATTTTTGTGTTTTTAGTAGAGACGGGGTTTCACCATGTTGGCCAGGTTGGTCTTGAATTCCTAACCTTGTGATCCACCCTCCTCGGCCTCCCAAAGTGCTGGAATTACAGGCGTGAGCCATCTCGCCGACCTGTACGGTTCTTTGACAGGCAGAGAGATGGATGTAACACGGGTCATGAGCAAAGATTACCACCAGGGGGCAGACTACAGCATCCTTGGGATTCTGTGATCAGTCATCCCTCCTTGCTGGTGAATGGAGACAGTGGTCACAACTCTCCCCAGAGAAGGTGGTGTGGGGCCATCACAGAAGATGCTGCTGCTTCTGCTGCTTCTGGGGCCAGTTGTGAGCCTCCTTCTACCTGGGAGCTTGGGTGGGCATGTGCGTGTGTTGGCATGGTCAAGCGGTGGCCAGGCAATGTGGATTGTTTATGCTCATCGAAGGGAGAGGGAGGGGCCCTGCTCTCTAGAGGTGTAAAGGGTAAGGTGAGAGCCGCAGGTCAGAGGAGATGGGGGATTATGGCCCTAGGGAGATGACAGGAAGATTGCACAAAACAAACAGGATTCTCCAGGAGCTGGGAGCACGAGGAGGGAGGGAGGCTGAGCTCGGCCTGGCATCCTGTCTGATTCGGCTCCCACTGGGCTCTCCTCTCTCTGGCTTCTGTTTCAGCAGGCTCCGGGCTTAGTGCTGTCGTCTCTCAACATCCGAGCAGGGTTATCTGTAAGAGTGGAAACTCTGTGAAGATCGAGTGCCGTTCCCTGGACTTTCAGGCCACAACTATGTTTTGGTATCATCAGCTCCAGAAACAGGCCTCATGCTGATGGCAACTTCCAATGAGGGCTCCAGGGTCACATACGAGCAAGACGTCAAGAAGGACAAGTTTCCCGTCAACCATCCAAAGCTGACCTTCTCCGCTCTGACAGTGACCAGTGCCCATCCTGAAGACAGCAGCTTCTACATCTGCAGTGCTAGAGACACAGCACCAGGAGGGGATCAGAGACCATGGCAAGAACCCCTGCAGCTACCCCTCCACCCCAGTAGGCCCACTGAGTGCTGAGAAGGAAGGCATGGAGAATGGAAAAACCACAGCTTTCCTGACTGAGACATCTGGGAGTGTGTGTGCAGGGGGTGGGGCGGCGGGGGCGGTGAGAAAAAGAAAAGAAGCACTGTGAGTGTGGAGTATGGAGGAGGTGTAGTGTTTGAGACCCACGAAATGGCAATAGAGTTGGGCCTAAAGTGGTCAGTGGACATGGAAAGTTCCCTGAAAATTATAAAACCTGGATTTTGCCCTGACTCTGCCACATTAGTCATGTGTTCTTGAATAGATCTACATATAATCCTAGAGGTACCTATGAAGACAGTTGTATAATCACTGTGTACTTCCTATAATAAACTTCAGTGATTGGCTCTCTTTCTTGTCATCATGCTGGGCTCTCAAGACAAAGATAACCAAGAGGCAGCCAAGTAGAGAGTTATGCATGAACATGTTACCTTAGGGGAGGATGGCAACAGCATTGAATAGCATCCACTCCAAAGTTGTGTTCCATCCTCCTTGGACCAGGACCACCAAAATAAAATCCTGTCACATTTCCTCTGAATGTTGAATGCCACCATGTTCTCCATGGTGTTTCAGTTGATGAATGAACCGGGTAAGACTCGGTATAAAGGGAGGGGAGCATCCTCTATGCCTAGGTACACACCATATGGAATGTATCCCTAGGGAAGGTGCTGGTGACCTGGCTCCTGGGAAAGGTGTCAAGGGGAAGAGGGGGCAGAGGTACCTAGAAGGAAGACCTCAGACAACATGGCTTGTCTAAAGAGTTGGAACGTTCTGCCAGTAGCCAGAAAACAGTAAGTGGAACAGTGAAAATCCTTTCCTAGGAGAAACCAAACATTTACATTGACCACAAATCTCTATGAGCCAATAGAAAATGAGCAAAACATATGATCATACATTTAATAGAAGAAACATGTATGACCAATAAACATATAGAGATATTTTACTTCATTGATGATCAGGATACAATGATACATAGCTTTATATCCACTTGATTAGCAAAATATACAAAGTCTAGAAATATAAAATGTTAGCGAGGGTATGGATTCATAGGATTACTTATAAATTACTGATGGGAGCATAAGTACTATAAACCATTGGGAAACAGTTCAGCATTATCTCATAGTTGAAGATTCCTATATCCCATGACCTAGCAATTCCACTCCTAGATTTACATCAGAAGAGGCTCTTGCATACATGACTCAGCAATTCCACTCCTAGGTTTACATCAGAAGAAGCTCTTGCACACACGTATCAGAAGACATAAATACAAAAGTGTTTTTAACAGCACCAAACAGTAGAAAAACATGGCACCAACCCACATATGCACTGAAAAGAGTGAATGAATAAACTGTGGCGTATTCACATGAGTCAAAATGAATGAACTATAGTGAAGAGCAAGGTTATAGGTGAATCTTAGCAATATAATAGCAAATGTAAAAACTAAGTCTAATGAGATTATGCAAAGCATAATGTGCTTTTCATAAAGCTAAAAACAATTCAAGAAAATAATTTTCAGGACTAAAATATATTAGATCAAATTATATTGAAAAGAAAGCAAAGACCAGTTGTATGCTGCAGCCTACCTTATCAGCTCATGGGAGCTGACTGTATACATTTTTCCCAACTCCAGTTTTAGTGACATCGTTTTGTTAGCTTGAAACTGGCCATAGTGAGGGTATTTACACCACAGAAATCAGCAAACACAACAAATTACGCTTTGCTTTATTTTCCTCCAGAGAGTTAGTTGTTAACCCTTTACCTACACACTACTGGCAGGGAATAATAATGACCCAAGTTCAGGATTTTTATAAGGCTGGGGCATGGCAGGAGATAGAATGAGAGAGAACTACATAGCTATACATTTAAATATTCTAAAGGTCTATCTTGCATAACGTTGAGGAGGAGATATTTTACAAGTTCCTATTAT
The DNA here is from genome assembly GCF_028885655.2 of Pongo abelii. Taxonomy (NCBI): domain Eukaryota; kingdom Metazoa; phylum Chordata; class Mammalia; order Primates; family Hominidae; genus Pongo; species Pongo abelii. Next base: position 24,319,720 of record NC_071998.2, on the reverse strand, counting down.
ATTTTTAAATAAATAAATAACTATTCATTGACAAGCAATGCCTGTGTGTTATGAACCACAGGTTAAGATAAATAAAATTGTATGCATATAGAATCAAAAAGAAGAGAAAATAAAACAAATAAATGAACAGATTAGAGTTCTTACAAGAAAAGGATCAAGAGCATTTTATAGTCAAAACCAGGAGTGAAATAGCAGTGGGTCAACTGCTACCATCCTCATATAGACATCGGCTGCTGAATTAATCACAGCGGACAACCTACCACCAAACAGACCTGGACCCTTGTCAACTCCTTTGCAACAGAGAGCAGGGGTTTAGACACTAAGGGTGAACGTGAAAGCATGGAGATGACACCTGGCCCCTGACCAAGGTGGAACTGCCTGGAATAAGATGGGAGCCAATTCCACAGTGGACATGCTGCTGCTTTTCATCTCCACTATGACCACATGTTGCTGGTGGTTAAATACCCCACCTGGGTTCAGTCACCTCAGACTGTGCCATTGTCACTGAACTCAAGGACCAATTTTAGTTGTAGCCTTTTACTCTGTTAGTGTTTTCAGCCTGGAGAACAGAGCTAGTAAAATTCTTTTAAAATATTAATATTTTAATTCCATGCTTCACTAATGGCATGGAAAAGACAAGAGCTTTTAAGGCTCTGGCATGAAATAGGGAGACAGTGGTTACATTCCCATTTCATGCAGTCACTATTTCCCTCTACATTAAGCTGAGGAGTGTAGTGTTTCAGTGACATTTAGCATGGAACAGTGCTGGGTTCAGACCTGCCTTTCCCAAACCAGCTGACTTGTCAGGACACAGCCTACTGCCTACCTACATTACCTTAGGAAAGAAGACAACAGCGTTGAAAAGCATTCAATCCAAATTTGTGTTCTGTCTTCCTTGCACAAGTACCAACAGAATGAAATCCTATCACATTTCCTATAAATTTTGAATGCCATAAATTTTTCACGAGCAATTCTTTTTGAAGTGTTGGACTTTCTGTTCTGATTTTATATTCTACTCTCTGGGCTTTGTTGTATTTGAAATCAAGTTCACCTTTCAGAGGCAGCGATGGGTGAGGTAAGAGTCAGACTCTTACATCCTCCTCCCCAACACACACACACACACGGAGGCACTGTGTTTCCCAGTAATGGAGAAGCCAAGGGGAGAATTTCAGAGGTTTTTTTTTTGAGACGGAGTCTCGCTGTGTCACCCAGGCTGGAGTGCAGTGGCATGATCTCAGCTTACTGCAAGCTCCGCCTCCCGGGTTCACACCATTCTCCTGCCTCAGCCTCCTGAGTAGCTGGGACTACAGGCACCTGCCACCATGGCCGGCTAATTTTTTGTATTTTTAGTAGAGACAGGGTTTCACTGTGTTAGCCAGGATGGTCTCGATCTCCTGACCTTGTGATCTGCCCACCTCAGCCTCCCAAAGTGCTGGGATTACAGGCGTGAGCCACTGCACCTGGCCAATTTCAGAGGTTTTGAGGGAGCTAGGGTTTTCTAATTCTTCTATATCCTTGGATATCCCCATTCTTAATGTCAAAAATAATCTCTGGAGCTGGTTCCAGGAGTCTCAACCCATTTGCTACAGTACATGTACCATCTCAGGTGTCCAAAGGTGAATATTTCATTAGCTACTTCACAACTTCATACCCCTGCTGCTGTCTTTCCATTCTGGAATGTGGAAAGGAGTGGGACTCCTATTAACTGACCAGTAGTCAATTTCAACTACCCACAAATATGTGAGTGTCTTGTATCTGTAATCTCCTATCTGATGCTATTTTTGGAAACCAGTTAAGACTCTTTTATCCTAAACAAATGAACTATGTCACATTTCTGGAAAGCAATTATTGATGAAATACTCCCTGGAGGGTCTGAAGTCCCTGATATTGTATATTTAATGGTTATCCTCCTTTTAATAAAAGGTATGGGAAGAAATTTTAAATATTATTCCTAAATACCTTACATCAGATGAGCTAGAGTTAATTAAGTGGAACGAAGGATAATGAATTCAAGGGCATTTAAGAAAGATTAAAGAACCAATGCAAAATGTTTTAATCAGGAAAGAAGTCAGCAGCATGGCAGGAGCAGGGGGAGGAGGCGGTTGAGTACAGGGCAAACTTGAAGAAGGCAGGAAGGCATCAGACCACTCAGAACCTTACTGGTCAAGGTAAATGATACAGAATTCAACATAAAGCTTAACAGGAGACACTGAGGTTTTCAACATTTGACTTCTGTAGTAATCAGATTCGTGGCTGTGTATCTGTGTATTTAATCACCCTGGTCACAAAGTGAAGAAATAATGGACTGTGCAGGGAAGGCAAAATGTTACCTCTACATTTTCGGCTGGGCCTGAGAACGGAACAGATTAACAGGAGGAAAGCATACGCATGTATTTAATATAAGTTTTACATCACATGAAAGCCCCCATAATTAAAGGAAGACCTGAATATGCAGTTAGAGTTCAACACTCATATACTGAATTGGGCAAAGAGTCATACACTGTGAAAAGGTGAAAAAGTAAAAGGGCTTGGGCTAGGGTTGCTGGTTGAATGGCAAAGTGACTAGGAAGGTGAGGGTTAGTTTAACAAGTTTTTTGGTACAGATTCCTTGGCCTCAACATCATCCCCTCCTATCTTTCATGTTAAGAATGTTCTTTCTTCCTGGTATAGATAAGACATCTTTTATATGGGAGGCTTATTCCGTTTTTCAAGAAGACAAGGGGAAGGGTCAGAGTACTCCTCTTATACCTGCTATTGTCTTTAATGCCTCTAGCTCAAAATAATCCTTATGCCAAAGTGGCATATTTTGGGCGGAAGGTTAGGGGGCTTATGCTGCCACCCTCCAACAGTGTGGACAGAGTTGATGCGGAGAAAAAAGTTAGCTCAGGCAAGCAGTAGTTTAACTCGGATAATGATGATGGTGTTAGAAATATGGGGAAAGTGAGACATTTAAAAGGAAGTAAATCAAAGGACTTGGCAATTGATTAGACATGAGCAGCAATATGCAGGGGGTGGGGGGTGGTGATTAAGAGACTGCGACAGACAGACAAATAAGGAGGACCAAGTGGGAAGAAGATCAAGATTTACTTGGAGATTGGGAGTGCCTTTGGGACAGTAATCTAACCAAGAATATGCAGGGAGCAGTTGGATGTACAAGTCATGGACTCAGAAAATGGATCTGGATAAGAAGTACACCTTTGGGACATTTAGCATCACTGGAAGAATGAAAGTGCCTCCAATCCCTTGATATAGAGTTTACAATGAAAAAAGCAGAGAACATAGGATAGAGATTTAGGCAGCACACCTGCCTTGGGGGACTATAAAAGGTTGAGGGAGGCAAAATGCACTGATAAACCACCATCGGCATTAGACTAATGGCTGAGTAATCGTGTAAGTAACTGCTAGTAACAATGCTGTGGAGTATGTGCCTGGTACCACACCAAGTGCTGCTTTTTTCTTAATTCCGGTCTGATACTTGGGATGCCTCCCTGCTGCCTCGCTGCGGAGCGGGCCACTCCCCACTCAGGCAGGCCGAGGCAGAGCTCAGCGAGCATCGGATAAATTCTCTCCTTTGACCACTAGAGGGTGATGTGGATCTTTCTATAAAATATCTGCCGCTCATCAAGTGCGGACTCAAGAGCTTCACCGGGTATTTCAGATGAGATGCTTAGGTACGGATTGACCGAAAAAATTGCAGATATCCTGTAAGCCAATTGCTTTTTAAAATGGCAGGATCTCATCTTAACATTTTGTAATACCCTTAGCGTTTACCCATATCTGGCACCTGTAGTTGTGTGATTTCTACATAATTGATAAATACATAAATGAATGATACCGTGATTTCTATTCAACATTGTGCTGAATTTGCAACCAGTGAAACAAGGGGGAAAAGTTGAAAATGAGAAAGGAAAGAAAAATAAGTAAGTATTGGCGCATGACAAGTTTATTTATAGAGATTCAAAAGGGTCTAAAGAAGCAATGCATTATCAATAACAAAATGTAGTAAGTTTACTGAATTTAGCATAAATATAAAACATTATTTTATTTTCACATACTAGAAGCAGTTATGTTTCTTAACAAGAGAGACAATTTACAAATAATAATAATATAAAATATAAAATAAACACCTAAGAACAAATCTATTAGAAGATTAGCAAGACTATCATGCAGAAAATTATTACAATTTTAGGGGAATGAGGGCCGGGCGCAGTGGCTCATGCCTGTAATCCCAGCACTTTGGGAGGCCGAGGCGGGTGGATCATGAGGTCAGGAGTTCGAGACCAGCCTGGCCAATAGGGTGAAAACCATCTCTACTAAACATACAAAACAATTAGCCGGGCGTGGTGGCGCTCGCCTGTAGTCCCAGCTAGTCTGGAGGCTGAGGCAGGAGAATGGTTTGAATCCGGAAGGCAAAGGTTACAGTGAGCGGAGATCATGCCACTGCACTCCAGCCTGGGCGACAGAGCTAGACTCTGTATCTAAATAAATAAATAAATGTAAGGGGCGCAGTGGCTCACGCCTGTAATCCCAGCACTTTGGGAGGCCGAGGTGGGCGGATCACCTGAGGTCAGGAGTTCAAGACCAGCCTGGCCTACATGGTGAAACCCCGTCTCTACTAAAAACACAAAAAATTAGCCAGACGTGGTGGCGGGTGCCTATAATCCCAGCTACTCGGGAAGCTGAGGCAGGAGAATTGCTGGAACCCGGGAGTGCTGTGAGCTGAGATTGCACCATTGCACTCCAGGCAGCTGGGCGACAGAGTGAAACTCTGTCTCAAACAAAAAACAAAACAAAACAAAAAAGTCTGAAATAAGTAAAGATATACAACATGATAATGAAAAAGTGAATCCAATAATCCAATAGTAAGTTTATTTCAATTTCTGCAGTATTATCTATATATTCAATACCACAGTAATCAAACTACAAAATATTTATTTCATGAAATTTGGCATATAATCTAAAACTAAGTGAAAAAGAAGAACAAAAATAAGCATTATTTAAGAAGGACAGAAAGTGACGTGAATTGCTCTACCAATTATCAAATTATGTTATCACTCAGGATAATGAAAGAAGCGTGATTGGCCGGGTGCGGTGGCTCACGCCTGTAATCCCATCACTTTGGGAGGCCGAGGCAGGAGGATCACGAGGTCAGGAGATGGAGACCATCCTGGCTAACACAGTGAAACCCTGTCTCTACTAAAAATACAAAAAAATTAGCCGGGCATGGTGGCAGGCTCCTGTAGTCCCAGCTACTCGGGAGGCTGAGGCAGGAGAATGGTGTGAACCCAGGAGGCGGAGCTTGCAGTGAGCCGAGATAGCGCCACTGCACTCCAGCCTGGGTGACAAAGCCAGACTCCATCTCAAAAAAAAAAAAAAAAAAAAAAAAAGCGTGATTAAACAGGCAAATGGAAAAGAGAAAATGAAAAATAGACCCATGAATATATAGGAATTTCACATACGATAGAGGTGTTATTGAAGCTATATGGAGGAATTATATAACATACAATAAGTTATTCTGGAACAGGTGGTTATCCATACAAGGAAAGATGAATTTAAACCTTACTTCACAATATATGCCAAAATAAATCACAAGTGGATTAAATGCTTAAATACAAAATTCAAAATGTTAGGTGTGTTGGTGAATAATAAGGATTATATCTTCATGAAATTGGGCTATGGGATTTTTTTTATATAAAGAATTTAAAAACATGTTTACCCCAAATAAAAGAATAATGCATTCTACTAAATTAAGAAATCCAACAAAAAGTAGCACAAAGAGAGTAAAGACGTAAACCACAAACCGGAAAGATATTAGCAACACATATAGCTGACAAAGGTTGGGTATCCAGAGTCTATAAAGAACTGTTACAAATAAATAACAGCTAATCAACCAAAAAGAAATATGGACAAAGGGCAGTTTACAGGCAACACTGGTGGCCTATAATATATCAAATATGTTCAACCTTCTTAGCAACCAGAAAGAAGCAAACTAAAACTATATTGTACCATGATATAATATTAACAAACTAGACTGGCAAAATTAAAAGCATATTAAATAGCAAGTGTAGTCCTAGATGTGGAACATTTGAACACACTCATGAACTGTTGGTGGGATCATTTATTTGGCTTAATCACTTTGGAAAGCATTTTGTTATGTTATGTTATGTTATGTTATGTTATGTTATGTTATGTTATGTTATGAAGTTGACATGTTGACTTGAAGACTCAGTCTTTACATTGCCAGGTATGGCAACAATCTTGCACCTAGGTAAGCAGAGACATGTTCAAGAATACCATACTGTTTGTAGCAGCACAAACACCCCGGGAAAAATTAGTGTGTATTAATTCAAGAACAAATAAATTCTAGCCAATGAATATAACGTAATACTAGATACCAATGGAAGTAAATTGTCTAGATTATGTGTCAACATATTATCACAGACCTAATGTTGAATGAAAAAATAACATTACAGAAAATATATAAACTAGCTGATTCCTCTTAGACACATTTCAAAGACACAGAAAATTAAATACTACATAATTTACAGATTCTTGTGTAAATGCTAAAGACTGTAATGCAAAGCAAGTGAATGACAAATTTAAACTTCAGTTTACATCTACCTGGGCATGACAGAGGAACAATGAGGAAATCTAAAAGAGTAACATGGACTGAGAAATTTTCAGCAATAATCTAACTCTTAAGCTGATTGGTTCAGGCAAAGGTATTCATTTTATTGCTTCTATATATGCATTGCATATTTGTCATAAATATTGTTCTGTATAGTTCAACATTTAATTCTTTAATGTAGCCAGACGCGGTGGCTCATGCCTGTAATCCCACCACTTTGGGAGGCTGAGGTGGGCGGATCACTTGAGGTCAGGAATTCAAGACCAGCCAGTGACATGGTGAAAGCCTGTCTCTACTAAAAATACAAAAATTAGCCAGGTGTGGTGGTGGGGGCCTGTAATCCCAGCTACTCGGGAGGCTGAGGCAGGAGACTGCTTGAACCCGGGAGGCAAAGGCTGCCGTGGGCCGAGATCACGTCATTGCACTCCAGCCTGGGAGACAGAGCAAGATCCGTCTCAAAAATAAATAAATACATAAATAAACAAATAAGAAAAAATTACTTAATGTAAAGCTGCTGCTATGTGATTTTATAAGTGTGTCAAAAGCTACTATCTGTAAAGACTGAGTTGTATGATTCCTTACCTGAGATGGAAGGGAGGAGGGGAAGAAGCAAACTGACAAGTCAAAAAAGTAAATAGAGTGTAAATTAGTTCAACCATGTGGAAGACAGTGTGGCGATTCCTCAAGGATCTAGAACCAGAAATACCATTTGACCCAGCAATCCCATTACTGGGTATATACCCAAAGGATTATAAATCATTCTACTATAAAGACACATGCACATGTATGTTTACTGCAGCACTATTCACAATAGCAAAGACTTGGAACCAACCCAAATGCCCATCAGTGATACACTGGATAAAGAAAATGTGGCACATATACACCATGGAATACTATGCAGCCATTAAAAAGGATGAGTTCATGTCCTTTGCAGGGACATGGATGAAGCTGGAAACCATCATTCTCAGCAAACTAACACAAGAACAGAAAACCAAACACTGCATGTTCTCACTCATAAGTGGGAGGTGAACAATGAGAACACATGGATATAGGGAGGGCAACATCATCCATGGCGCCTGTTGGGGGATGGAGGGGTAGGGGAGGAGGGATAGCATCATCCACGGCGCCTGTTGGGGGATGGAGGGGTAGGGGATGGAGGGATAGCATTAGGAGAAATACCTAATGTAGATGATGGGTTGATGGGTGCAACAAACCACCATGGCGTGTGTATACCTGTGTAACAAAACTGCACATTCTGCACATGTACCACAGAACTTAAAGTATAATAATTTTTTTAAATAAACGTATGAGTGATTTTACTTAAAAAAAAATAGCAAAACAGTGAGTCACAGAAAAAAAAAACTAAAAGCATGCTGAAACTTACACTATTTTTAACAGCTAAAACAAAGCCTGCCCTCCTACATTCTATGAAATTGAAATGATTCTTTCCCGTGTACAGAGCATCTACAAAGGCTATGGGAAGTGATCATGTCACAAGCAGGTTGCTGACGGGGGCGGAGGAAGCGGGTGAGGAAGCCTTACAGAAAAAGCTACCACCACGATTTCTGTATGAGCCAACCATGTGCCTCAGACTTCTCTGCTGTGTGGCCCTTTCTTTCTGGGGAGCAGGTAAGTCCCTGTTCTGAACTGGTGAATTCCAGTTCCAAGACTCTCTCCTGTGGCTGCAGTATCATGCTCCCTCCTGAGCTTTTTCTCCTTCCTTCACAGCCTCCATGGACACCAAGGTCACCCAGAGACCTAGACTTCTGGTCAAAGCAAATGAACAGAAAGCAAAGATGGACTGTGTTCCTATAAAAGGACATAGTTATGTTTACTGGTATCATAAGACGCTGGAAGAAGAGCTCAAGTTTTTGATTTACTTTCAGAATGAAGAAATTATTTAGAAAGCAGAAATAATCAATGAGCAATTTTCAGCCCAATGCCCCCAAAACTCACCCTGTACCTTGGAGATCCAGTCCACAGAGTCAGGGGACACAGCACTGTATTTCTGTGCCAGCAGCAAAGCCACAGTGCCGAATGTTAGCCCTTCTTAGAACACAAACTCATTATGGACCCAGCTCAGGAAATAAGTGTATGTCAGGTTGGTACACACTATAATAACAGAAAGCCAACTTGAAAGACAATAAATCAGAAGGAAAAACTTGTAAATAACAGCTCTAAGTGAGCAAAAAACAAAGGGGGAGGGATATTTAAAACAGCTGATGGGGACAAAACCCCAGGGAAGGGGGCAGAAGGCATAAAAAGCTCGGATTCCTCCGTGTTCACGACATTAGTTAAGATATACTAAGCTACCTTCTCTCTCTCTTTTCATGTGAGCTTTAGGGATTTCTAACAATCTTTATTTAAAGAATGGGATTCTGTGCTTTTCACTTGGTAAAGCTGTGAGTTCAGAAATAAGAATGACAAGCAGATCAACTGTGTCTTTCAGGTAGACCCTGATCATCTGACTCAGCACATTTCCTTGAACTAGAGACAGACTCTAAAGGGCTTTTTGACTGCTTCTCACAGCTCTTCCTGCCATAGAAGCTTAGTGGGAACCATTAGCAATTCCCACCCTCTGGAATGATACAATCACAAAAATTTTTAAAGCACCTTTATTGAGACATAAGATATATGTAGAATAGGTAGGCAATAAACATATGCAACCGATGCAATAAAACACACCCTCATTGTAAGTGTGTATACTTCAACAGATTTTAACACATTTTTATATCCATGTAACCATGATGACAATCAAGATACGAAACATTTTCATCATCTCAAAAAGTCCCCCACATCTCTTTATTGAGGTCTCGTTAATTTCTCTCAGCGTTGCTTTGTAGTTTTTATTATAGAGATCTCATACATATTTTCCTAAATTTTATTTTAATAAATTATAAATGTACTCAATAAAAATATTTTCTGCCAAGATTTCACATCAGCCTGATTCAGCCTAATTCAATTTCATCTTTACATTTTTCAATTGACATCTCTACCTCAGCACATTACATAAAAATACCTTCTCCAGAAATTGCATATGGTTTGGAGCAACCATATGTGAGCTCACAGCATCAGCCTCATTTATCATGTGAACCAATCAAGGGTTAATGCCGCTCTGTTTCCAGGTAAATTATACTCATTCACATGTATTGGAAAAGCTGTGAAATTTCTGCAAGGTGTACTTTAAGAAGAGGTATATTTTGTTAATGAAAACATACCTATGAGTTAAGATTAATTAAAGGGAATATTTTGCAGTTAAGTACGTGATTTGGAATGAGGGGTTGGGTGTTGCAGCCCTGCTGGTCAAGCCTCTGAATTCCATTCTTGTTTCTCCCATAGGCCACCTTCATCAGGTCTACAGTTCTACAACACAGAGTGTCAGTAGTAGGGAACGTTGTTCATGTGAGAACAGGGAATACTTGGGATTCTGTAGTTTCTGCTCAACTTTGCTGTGGACTTAAAATTGCTCCAAAAATACAATTCACTAATTTAAAAATGGATACAAGTATTCAGATGGAGAACTACCATATTGGAGGCACGAAATGGGAACATACTGTTGAATCTGTTGCAATACAGGAAGGGTGTTTAATGACAAACTTTTTCATTAGGACACTATTTAACACTGACTACAACGAGGATCTTAAATACAGTAGAACTGTTTAAATTCTATCATTAAGAATAGTGTATATATTACCAATATTGGGATCTGAGGTGTCTCAGAATTAGTAACACATAGTACTGTAGAGATTATTTTAAAACATAGTGTGGAGATAGTTTTGTGATTCCATTTTAGGAATACTATTTCTGATTACATGATTTCTTAGCGTAAAGCCTCACTCTTTCATGAAAGAGAGTATATACTATCATACTATATCCCTGTAGTTTTCTATTCCAATAATGCTCTTCAGGAACAAAATATACATGATAATCATGATGATGATATGGATACTGATGAATATAATTGATAATGCAGACAGTATGTAGAAAGATAGATGATAGAATTTGTACCATGTTTCCAGGACTAGAATACAATCATGGTAAGTATAATATAAAACTTGTTATAATTGAAGTCTGTAAACAGTCTAAAGAAGTAGTTTAATTTTTTTTCCCTTGACACCTTGACAAATCTGCAAACGACACATATAGGCTAAGTACTTCCGAGGCTATATGAACTTCCTAAAAAACATTTCCTCTCTGTGGATTCCAGCATAATGCATATTCTCTTCTAAGGCAGAAGTTTTTAACCTGGGATCCATGGACCTCCAAGGAATGCACAGATAAAATTCAGGGAATCCATAAATTTGAATGGGAAAATAGATCTTTATTTTAACTAATCTCCAACTGAAATATACCTTTCCCTCTATGATACAGTGAGTAAACCATAATAGTTTTAGTAATACCAGTGACAAAATCAATAGCAGAAATCACAAACATTTGCTTATATGTTGCATAAATGACAGTTGATATAAAAGTCAGATATTTTCATATCACGTTACATGCAGTAAATATATCTTCATCACTATGTTGAAATCGTGACAGTTTTCAGATTCACCAGGTTATATTTTATTTCATGAAATTTAAAAGTGTTCCTATATTAATATATGAAAATTAAAAAAAATTTGATGTCTGCATTTCAAAATAATTGTTTTTCTATATTCTAGTTTATGCATTTAAAATATTATCCTGAGATGGGGTCCTTAGGATTTACCAGTCTGACAAAGAGGTCCCTGGTACAATGTGAAGAACTCCTGGACACAGAATTAGATCCTCAACGCAGGCATGATTGACAACCTGAAGCCTAGATTCACACATTGGAAGCAACCATGTTGGAAGCATTCTTTCTCAGCGTTTTACCCACACTGCTGCACCTCTTAATGCTTCTCACTTTAAATAATTACTTTGTATTCTCTCTCTCTCTCTCTCTCTTGCTCTCCTGCTCCTTTTTTTTCTCTCTCTGCCTTCTGTTTTTCTTCTAGAAGGAAATAGCAACAGCTTCTAAACCCCACCAGCTTGCAACCAAAAGTTTCATCACGAAAGCATCTTTTAACGGCAGATAACCTCAGAACAACATTTGTCTACCAAAACAAAAGCATTCATTAAGAAATCATCGGAATTGAACAATGAGAACACATGGACACAGGAAGGGGAACATCACACACCAGGGACCGTCGTGGGGTGGGGGGAGGGGAGAGGGATAGCATTAGGAGATATACGTAATGCTAAATGACGAGTTAATGGGTGCAGCACACCAACATGGCACATGTATACATATGTAACAAACCTGCACATTGTGCACATGTACCCTAAAACTTAAAGTATAATAATAATAATAAAACAAATCATCTAGGATCCTATTTTTATTTACTAAAACTATTGGGAAGAACCTATGTTATACAGTGAATTTACACTCATACAAATTTCTACTCAGTGTTGGAAAATGATACTTTAGTCAGCTGGTACAACCCTATGACCATAAATGTCTGATTTCACTTGATATAGTATTGACTTCCTAACTTCCTGTGAGTTAGAATATCAGGTCCAGAAAGTAATAAGAGCAAACACAAATATAGTGTTTCTCATGTACTAAGAACTGTTCTAAATGCTTTATTTATGTAATGTTCAGCACAGGTTTGGGGGTAGTTACTTATTATCTCAATTTTACAGGTAAAGTCAAATTGAAGAGAGGCTCTGTAACTTTTACAAGGTTACATAGCTGCTAAATGGCACAGACAGGACTAAAGCCCATGCCGTCTCCCAAGTCCCTGCCCTAATCCAGTGTCACTAGGGGAGGGGCACTTCAGACGCTTTGCTATTCCTAAAATTACCGGAGTAGCCCCTACCCCATCTCTACTGTATTAATTATTTATAGTAAATACAGAGGGTGTAGAGAATTGGTTCTTTAAAAAAAAAACAACCACAAAAAACTAAACTTCCAAACCCCTTCTTGTGTTTAGTTGAGCACAGGTGCATGGTACTCTGTGTATGACTCTGACCAGGAAATGAGGGATTGGCTCTTCTGACCATGCGGGCAGGCACTTGTCCATTTAGAAGGGATATAAAAAGCTTCTATAAGCAGAAGAGGAGGTGCATGTGACTTGATCTCTCTCATTCTTAGTCTCACCATCTGCAAAATCACCTGTGACAATCAGTCATCATGTAGCAATGACAAATTCTTTATATTAAGCCCTGGGAAGGGGCTAGATCTCAGCCCCTTCCCTTGGCCTCTCTCTCTCTCAGAGCCTGTGTCTGTAACTTCAGAGAGATTTCATCGCTGCCATGGGCAGCTGTGTCCTCTGCTATGTGACCCTGTGTCTCCTGGGAGCAGGTGAGCTCAGCACCTGCTGACCAGTTGGTCAATTCCTATCCTGGCCTTGCCAGGCCCCTCCCTGGCCAGCACCTCCCTTCTGGGCATGATCTCTAGCCTTTGTCTCTTGGACCCTTGGATGCTGACATCTATCAGACACCATTCCAGCTCACTGGGGCTGGATGGGATGTGACCCTGGAGTGGAAACAGAGTTTGAGACACAATGACATGTACTGGTACTAGTACTGGCAGGACCCAATGCAAAATCTGAGACTGATCTATTACTCAAGGGTTGAAAAGGATATTCAGAGAGGAGACCTAACTGAAGGCTACAGTGTCTCCCGAGAGGAGAAGGGGCTGTTTCTTCTCATGGTGAAGCTGGCCCACACCAGCCAAACAGCTTTGTCCTTCTGTCCTGGGAGCACACCACAGTGGAAGCACAGCCGTTGTCTCTCTGTGCGGAAAGGTATCCTAGCCCTACAGCCCCCACCACATCCTCTAGTTTAATTTTTTCATTTTTAATATTTTCTTCAGATTTTCCTATGTCCTGTTACTTTTGCAAACACAAAGGATACAAAACTGAAAAGAAAATAGATCCTTTATCCAAGGAGCTAAGAGTCTAGCAAGAAAGTAATTATAATGGAACGGAAAATATAATATATAATACTACAATCAGAAGTCATTTGGGAGCTTAAGGGAGGACGCGCACAATTCTGTCTGACTGAATCAGAGAAAGCAAAGGGGAAGTCACATTAGAACTTCACCAGATAGACCTGGTTCTGAGTAGAGCATTCTGGGCAAAGAGAACAACTTTTGCAAAGGCATATTAAAGAGTGTGACACTTTGGGGAACAGTTTACAAAGAGAAAGATGATCATCAATGTATATGAATCAAAAGAAATGGAATATATCTGAGGAAGTAGACAGAAAGGAGTTTTTGAAAAAGTTGAGTTTTTGGTTCCATGAATATATTAAGTATGAAAGTCCTTTGTAGGCTGTTGCTCAAAAGAGAGAGCTGAAGCTTGATTGTTATCAGCAGACAAGCAAATGATACAATTTTTCAATTTTCCTCACATAACTTTGATCATTTACAAAGGGCACAATTTCAAACAATATGAAATCATGTTAGCAGTAGCAGTTCCCATTTGGGATAACAGGGTTCAATTGTCTATGGAACAATCAGGTAAAAACTAGAAGTGCGCAACTGCATAGACAAGATGTGAAATTGAGAAGCCATAAAGCTGGACTAGAGGTTGAGATGCTGCAGATTTCAGCATGTCAATAATTGAACTGTGGGGACAGAAAATTCCATCCAAATATAGATTTAGATCACAGAGATCAAATGCATGGGAATTAAGACTGTGGTATTCTGGTTCCTTATGGAGATTAAAGAAGCCTGAGAGTGAGGAGTGATTAGAACATGGGATGTAAAAACAAAAGAGGGAAAGAGAGAGAGTGAGAGTTTTGTTTTGTCTGATATTTCTAAGAAAATTAGGGAAAAAAATAAAGGTAACCCAGGCAGAAGAAGCCACAAACACTTCTTGGGTAACAGGGAATAGTCGGTAAAATGTTATATGTTAGTTTACTGAGGTGAACAGAACCTTTTCCATGAGGTTCCATTTGGAAAGATACAAGACTTAGCTAAGATTCCAAGAAATCACCAAAGTAGGAAATGAAAAACCTCCATGAATGAAGTTGCATGAGTCTGCCTACCAGTGGATAAAGGATAGGATAAAAGAATAGCTGCAAAGGATAAAAGAATAGCTGCAAAGGATAAAAGAATAGCTGAGGCACTAAAGTAGAAGCTCCAAGTGAGAGGACTAAATCTAACAATTATTATAAGACAATTATTATAAAATCACAATAATAAAAGTGGTATAATATAGGGGCATTGATATATAAATAGATCCAAGGAAAAAAATACATGTGCATAAACACACAGCAATGGTACTGCAATAATCAAAGAATATATTTTTCAACAAATGGTGATGGGAAAATTGGGTATCTATATAAAGGAAAACAAGTGCAATTGGACACATCTCAATACATAGCCAAAATCAATCCCAGCTATATTAAAAGCATAATTGTAATAAAATCATAAGGCTTCTAGAATACTGTATAATATAAGAGCACATCTTCATGGCCTTAAAGCAGGGAAAGATTTCTTATTCCCTCAATCAGTAGGGAACAGATTGATAAAAATGGCTATATAAAAATTGATATTGAATTTATCAAAGTTAATTATATAAGAGTGACAAGATTGACTGTATAGTGACATATCATTAAATATCTATATATTTATACCAAATTAATATCCCTATCTATATTTATATATTCAAGAAAAGCTAGTATATATAATTTATTTTTTAAAAACCTAGAAACTAATTTTTCTACAGGTCAATGAGAAAAAGGTAACTGTCAATAGAAAAAGTGAGTGAAAACCATAAGCTCCTAGCAAAATCTCACTGGTCATTAAACATGTAAATGTTGCTAAATTTAATAATCAGGGAAATAGAAATTGAGTCCAATGAAATATATACCCACCAGAATCTCTACGATGATAAAAATAGTAATCTATCAAGTGTTGGCAAGGCAAAGTGTCAACAAGAATTCTCTGAATCACTGGCTAGAGTGTATATTGGTAGATCTATGTTGGAAAACAATTTGGTATTATCTGGTAAAGTTCAAGATGTGTGTACCCACTATCCATCAATTCCACCCTTGAGAAAGGCTTTTCTAGAGAAACACTTCTATGAAAATCAGGACAAGGATATTCACTGTAATACATCTGTAATAGCAAAAATGTATAAAATATCCAAATGTAACTTAACAGAACAGTAAATAAATTATGGTTTATTATTATAAAGAAATTACACAGCAGTAAAAATTCATGAACTAAAACTAAACACACAAACATGACTGAATTTCACAAATTTGAAGAAAAATTACATTACAGAAGAAAGGTACAGTATTGTCTCGTTTGTATAAAGTTTGGAAGCATGTAAAACTAAACACTATTTTGTTTGCTTATGTACCTATGTGTTAAAATACAAAAGAGAAGCAAATAAATATAAAAGCAAACACCTCAGTAGAGTTACAGAACAGAAGCATGGGATCTGGGAAAAGAAATAAGAGCTTTCAAATATTCTGGTAATATTTTATTTCTTGTGCCAAGTTGTTTTTTTAAGTGATCATTTTGTTGGTATGTTATCAAGTTATTGTCTATATATTCAAAGACAATCTTTGTAATGTGGAGGAAACAACCTCACTGAACAATTAAATAAGTAAGGAGAAATCTATGGATAGATATAAATTAAACGGTTAACATTACTTACCTGAAATGAGGATGAAATGGAGGAAGAAAAAAGTAAAAAAATGAATAAATCACCAAATATGCACTATTTAAAATAAATAGTTACAGAGAGAAAAGCAAAAAAGGGAGGTTATCTAAAAGAAACACTAGTAAATGAACAAGCTAAAATACACCAAAAAGAGCTAAAAGGTGAAGTATTTTTGAAAGCAGTGGCTAGTTTCAGAATCATAAAAATAGCAATTACAATAGAGATCTATATTATACTAAAAGATAATTAGATAATTAATAGTCAGAAGAAATGTCCAGTCTTGAGTTAGAAACTGATGCTCAAATTAATGGCAAAGGACATTTTTGAAACAACTGTAAAACTTTGCATAAAAGCTAAATAGTAGATAAGATGAAAATGCATTAATGAGAAAGGATGATGATCATTAACTGAAAAAAAAGCTTATCAAACAGAATTTCCAGAATATTGTTTATAATAAAAAATAATGTGTCTATATATCTACACATTTATATATGGGGAGAGAAGGATCTAGAAAGACTCTCACTAATGTGTTAACAGTGATAATTGCTTTCTGGCAGTGGTATATTTTTATTTTGTTATTTTATTTTCTAACTTTCTAAAATATCAGTGCTTTGCTTATATTAGCAAAAATAGACATAAAATATTTTAAATGAATACAAAATAACTTAGTTATATTTACTGAGTTAGGAATAAAAGCTTTTTTTCCCGATACCATGAAGTGTTTTTGCTCAGAAACATGAAGCAGTAACATGATGATTATGAGGCTGTGGAGCAATCACGTCACAAGAAGCTGCAGACGGGGATGAAAAAGCTTTGCGACGTCAACGCGACCACGGGCACCAGGCTCCTCGGCTGTGCAGCTCTTTGTCTCCTGGCAGCAGGTGAGCTCTGAGCACAGAAGAAAAACCCTTGTCCTGGGCTGGCCAACCCCCAGATCCAAGCTTTGTTGTTGTTGTTAAGGTCTTTCCTGGACTCTGTCTACAGCATCTGTTTCTTTCTCTTACAGGCTGTTTTCATGCCAAAGTCACACAGACTCCAGGATATTTGGTCAAAGGAAAAGGAAGGAAAACAAAGATGTATTGTACCCCCGCAAAGGGACATACTTTTGTTTGTTGGTATCAACAGAATCAGAATAAAGAGTTTATGTTTTTGATTTCCTTTCAGAATGAACAAGTTCTTCAAGAAACGGAGATGCACAAGAAGCGATTCTCATCTCAATGCCCCAAGAACCCACCCTGCAGCCTGGCAATCCTGTCCTTGGAACCGGGAGACACCGCACTGTATCTCTGCGCCAGTAGTCCGTACACAGCACTGAAATGTCAGTTCCAGTTAGCACACAAACTTGTCACAGACCCAGCTCAGGAAGCAGGTGATGTATTAGGTTGGAAGGGAGTAACAGAAAATAACTGGAGCCAGCTTAAGCCACAGTGGAATTTAACACAAGGATAAACGGTGTTTAACAGAAGTCAAGAGGTGATGGACAGACAGTTCTGAAAAGGCACCACTAGGGCCAGGCTCTAGAATGACTATCTCTCCAGCTCTGATTTTTATTCAGTTTTGCTGCTGCATGCTTTTCTCTCCCTGTACACCATCCCTTTTTCTCCAGGCCTCGTGGTGAGGATGAGATGGTCACTAAAGATTACAAATTCAGTTGCCATCATTTCCCTACAGTGACAAATACCACCCCAGCTCTTTCTAAGCCTGAGTTCAAAATCCCAGGAGAAAAAAACAGATCGGTCATGATCCAGCCATGAACCTTCTCATAGAGCACTCAGCAGTAGGCATGTATGTATGTATTTAAAATCACATAAATGTTACTTTTCCACTCAGCTCAAGCAAGGGAAATGCTCTGTTTTTCAGTATGTACATTCGGTCTGTTGGTTCTATATGATAGAGAGTACTCATACCCGTTTCTTTGGAAATACATACCCAGATTTTGTCTGGTTTCCTGCCAGAATTGAAAATTATTGTACAAATACCTTCATAGACTTGTATGATTGCTTTATAGGATTATATACCCAGAGCAAGTTGTGATTGCTGAGACATGGAATTCTATGCATATTTCATCTATCTAAATACCACCACGGGTTCTTCAGGATCACCATATACATCTGCAATCCCACATAAAAGTGAATAGGGTGTTTTCCTACATCCTAATATCTCCTTTAATCCTTATCCAGTGATCTAGATTGTTCTCAGTCTAGCAATGTAAAGAGGTTCCAATCTCTCTCTCTCTCCATCCCCTCAGCCCCGCTCACCCAACACCAGAATATCATCAGTGTTTACCATAAAGATACAGGTGACAATTTTTAAAAAACTAAATAAAACCAATAATTTAAAGGAACTGAGAGATTACTTTATACTACTATAATAATAAGTGGCAACAATCTAGAAAGCTGAATAATGTTCTCTCCCTCCTTTTCTTTCCCTTGCATTTTTCTAACTACTAATGAATTTGAGCACTTCTTCATGTGATAGTGGTCCTGGATTTCTGTTCTCAAAATGGCCTATCCATATCCTCAGGCAAATTCTCTATTGAGAGTTCTGTATTTTCCTCAACAATTTGTAGGAAGTCCTAAGATATACAAGATATTAGTCTCCTTTTTGAAATTTTAGGCACTGGAAATACCACCATCCAATATGGCACCACCCCTGTCCCAGACTTCAAAGAATCAGTAGATATGGGAGGAATCAGGTGGTCTCTTACCTTAGCAGGTGCATGCATGTTATCTCCATTATGTGAATGAGACTTCTATCTTTCACTTCCACTCTGCTGAGTGCTCAACATGCTGTCTCTTCCATTATTACTCATGTCTTTAAGCAGCATAGAAAAGTTACCAGCCATGGCTGTCCCCAAACTACTGTCACCCATCGATAACCCTTTCCATCCAGAACTGCTGAAAAAATGCTTCACTCCATTTAGCTGTGCTTTTTTACAATCTGGGGTAAATTTGATTCAAATTAATTTTCATTGCTCTAAGTAGATTATGCTGTCTGGTTACAGCAAAGGACAGAAAAACTTCACACATCTTTTTGGAAGACTTAATACTTGCCCACACATTATCTCTTTTAGGGCCAAATTCCATCCACTGCAAACACCAGTCTCCTTGAGCTCTTGATATGACAGCTGATCCATTTTGATTCCACAAATGCTTGCAAAGCAACTCCCATTCACTGAGACATATAGGCATTGAGAAACTTTCAGCTACACTACATTGAATTTTGGTTTCTTGGGAAAGGGAGAAGAGTAAAAAGAACCATAAAAATGTATTTCAAATAATGTGTATAAGGATGACAAAATATAGATTACTTTCATGAAAAACATTAGAACATTATATTCTCTTTGGGAGTGATTTATCATTGGATAAATTAAAACAAATTCCTGAGGAAGTCTGGGAAAAAATAAATTTAGGAAAACAAATTTTAAATGACATCCTGAAAACCATCAGGGTTTACCATAAAGATAACAATCTAAAAAAATCCAGTGAACAATTTAATAATGAATGAGAAAATATGAATACAGAAAATTCATATGAATATGGAATGAAATATTAGTAAAAATGTGTTTGAGAACACTTACAAATGAATTTTGTTGTCCAATTTGATTAAGAGTCTAGTCAAAGTGTTACTCTTTTAAACTACTTATAATGGTGTCAGTTTGACAATATGGAACAAAAACCTTTAAAATGCTTATTTTTGGGATTTGGCTTTAAATCAAAAGAGATAGTTATTACTGTACTTGTCCTATTGCCTTAAGCCACTATAAAACTTGAAAAAATTATCAGACAACTATTTTCAGACATCAGACAACAGGCAGTATGGGGTCGCCATCACTGAGAAAGAGGAAAACTAGAAGGGGAATTTCACTATTGTCCTAAGACTCTGCCTTGGTATAATTTCTGGGCCGCAGCTCCAGGATATGAAGCCCAAGCAGGGGGCAGTGGTGTCTCCAGCATAGGGAGGCAGAGATTGAGTTCAGAGCTGTGGACATGGCTGATAGTGATAGGGATAAGCTACTGCAGAGAAGGAAGCTATGCAGAATAAGACCTCCAAATATTGTATGAAGTCCCCTTAAGTCTTTGGTCAAAAACTTAGCAGCAATTGCATAGGAAAAGCCTCCATAAGACCTAGCAGAGAGCAGTTGCTGGGTAGCTGTGAGAGGAATGGAGATTCTGACAGTCATACTGGCAAGGGAGACAGGAATCCTGACCGGGCAGAGCTAAGAGGCCTTGCTGAAACCCCTGGGAATGCAGCTGGCACCACATAGGGGTCACATCTCAGGAGAAGGACTACCAAAGTCCTAGAGTAAACCACTCCAGAACTGCCCTAACAAAGCTCAGCAAGTCTCAAAAGGATCTCACTGATCTGCCAGTTAAGTTTGCTGCCTTTTGAAGAAAAATATCTCAGCACTCTCTAAATAAAGGCAAATATATATATAAATATATACATATATAATCTGTAGATATATATGTCTGTAGAGACAGATGTATCTCTAGAGTGTCAACAATGTAGCATCTACAATTTTGATCTTGAAATGAAAGAAATATTAGACATGGGAAGAACTAGGAAATGTTACACATGGGGAAAAAAACAATAAAAACCAACTCTGAAATAACAAAAATGTTGGAAATTTCTGATGAGAATTTTTAAGCAGCTATTATAGAAATATGTTCAAGAATTTGGAGGAAAGTATGGTCATGATTTAATCAACTGATGAAATTGATTAATCCATAAAAATCAAGACAAAATGGGGAAAGACACAAATTACAATATCAATGATGAAGGAAAGCATATGTCTGTAGATACAAAAGACATTAAAATAGTGACAGAATATTATAAGTATATGCAATACATTCTTCAACTTAGATGAAATGAAATTATTTGAATAACACCATTTACCAAAATGATTCAAAATGAAATAAGAAATGTAAAGAACTTCAAATGAAGGAAGTTAAATTTTTTTTTATCAAAAACCTTCTCTCAAAGAAACTCCAGACCTGAATTATTTCTTCATGAATTCTATAAAAAAAATTAAGGAAAAAAGACTATCCTTCTTAAATAAACTTTTTCAGAAAATAGAAGAGGAAGAAACACTTCACAACACTTTTATAAACCCAGCAGAACCCTAATGTCAAAATCTGTCAAACGCATTACAGAACAGTATCTTTTATGGCTGCAAATGAAAGAAAACTTTTCACAATATATGAACAGATTAAATCCAAATATGTCTCAACAAAATACTGACAAACTGAATCCAGCAGCACATCAAAAAGCTTATCCTGGGATGCAAGGCTGGTTCAACATATGCAAATCAATAAACATAAGTCATCACATTAACAGATATAAAGACAAAAATCACATGATTATCTCAATAGATGCAGAGAAGGCCTTCAATAAAATTCAACATCATGTTCAAATCTCTCAATAAACTAGGTATTGAGGAACATACCTCAAAATAATAAGAGCTATTTATGACAAACCCACAGCCAATATCATACTGAATGGGCAAAAGCTAGAAGCATTCCCCTTGAAAACAAGCACAAGACAAGGATGCTCTCTCTCATCACTCCTATTCAACACAGTATTGGAAGTTCTGGCCAGGGCATCAGGCAAGAGAAAGAAATAAATGGTATTCAAATAAGAAGGGAGACAGTCAGATTGTCTTTGTTTGCAGATGACATAATCCTATATCTAGAAAACCCCACTGTCTCAGCTCAAAAGCTTCTTAAACTGATAAGCAACTTCAGCAAAGTCTCAGGATACAAAATCAAAGTGCAGAAGTCACAAGCATTTCTATACATCAACAACAAGCAAGCGGACAGCAAAATCATAAATGAACTCCCATTTGTAATTGCTACAAAGAGAATAAAATACCTAGAAATACAGCTAACAAGGAAAGTGAAGGACTTCTTCAAGAATAACTACAAACCACTGACTGCTCAAGGAAACCAGAGAGGACCCAAACAAATGGAAAAATATTTCATCCGTATGGATAGGAAGAATCAATACCATGAAAACAGCCATACTGCACATAGTAATTTATAGAGTCAATGCTATTCCCATTAAACCACCATTGACGTTCTTCACAGAATTAGGAAAAACTATTTTAAAATTCATATAGAACCAAAAGAGAGCTCAAATAGCCAAGACAATCATAAGCAAAAAGAACAAACCTGGAGGCATCATGCTACCAGACTTCAAACTATACTATAAGGCTACAATAACCAAAACAGCATAGTACTGGTACAAAAACAGACACATAGACCAATGGAACACAGCAGAGAACTCAGAAATGGATCACACACCTACACCATCTGATCTTCGAAAAACCTGACAAAAAAAGCAATGGGGAAAGGATTCCCTATTTAATAAAAGGTGCAGGGAGAACTGGCTAACCATTTACAGAAAATTGAAACTGGACTTCTTCCTCACACTTTATACAAAAACTAAATCAAGATATATTAAGGACTTACATGTAAAAGCCAAAACTATAAAAAGCCTAGAATAAAATCTAGGCAATATCATTCAGGATATAGGCACAGGCATAGAGTTCATGATGAAATTGTCAAAAGCAATTACAACAAAAGCAAAAACTGACAAATGGGATCTAAAGAGCTTCTGCACAGCAAAAGAAATTATCATCATAGTGAACAGGAAACCCACAGAGTGGGAGAAAATTTTGTAGTCTATCCATCCAACAAAGGTCTAATATCCAGAATCTACAAGACATTCAAACAAATTTACAAGTTAAAAAAAAACCCTATTAAAATGTGGGCAAAGGACATGAACAGACACTTCTCAAAAGAAGACATTCATGCGGCCAACAAACATACAAAAAAAAAAAAAAATCTCAACACTGCTGATCATTAGAGAAATGCAAGTCAAAACCACAATGAGATACCATCTCATACCAGTCAGAAAAGCCATTATGAAAATGCTGGCAAGGTTGTGGAGAAATAGGAATGCTTTTCCACTGTTGGTTAGAACCTAAATTAGTTCAACCATTGTGGAAGACAATGTGGTGCTTCCTCAAAGATCTGGAATGAAAAATACTATTTGACCCAGCAATCCCATTACTGGGTATATACCCAAAGCATTATAAATCATTCTATTACAAAGAAACATGCATGCATATGTTCATTGCAGCACTATTCATAATAGCAAAGACACAGAATCAACCCAAATGCCCATCAATGATAGACTGGATAAAGAAAATGTGGTATATATACACCATGGAATACTATGCAGCCATAAAAAGGAATGAGATCATGTCCTCTGCAGGGACATGGATGAAGCTGGAAGCCATTATCCTCAGAAAATCAACCCAGGAACAGAAAACCAAACGTTGCATATTCTCACTTATAAGTGGGAGCTAAACAATGAGAACACATGGACACAGGGAGGGGAACAACACACAGTGGAGCCTGTTGGGGGATGGAGTGGGGGGAGGGAGGGCATTAGGAAAAATAGGTAATGCATGCTGGACTTAATATCTAGGTGATGGGTTGATAGGTGTAGCAAACCACCATGGCACACATTTACCTGTGTTACAAACCTGCACATCCTGCACATGTACTCCAGAACTAAAAAAAAAAAGTAGAGTTGCTATAAAGTACATCTATTGGGGGGGGGGGGGCGAGAACTAGATAATTCACTCAAATTTTGATTAGCAAAATCTTCCAAAAATTAATTTTCTTCAAAAAATAGAAAATATACGTTTGGATCAAAAATAAATAAGTAATAAATCCAAATATGTATGAATATATCTATATATTTGTGTGCATATACATATGTGTATATGTGAACAATTCTACAATATGACTAAGTGAGTTTATTGCGGGAGAAACAGTGGTTTAGCATTCCAAAATCAATATACTTCACCATATCAGCAGAATAATGAGGAATAATCACTTGACCATCTCAACAGATGCAGAGAAACCTTTGACAAAATCAGTACTAAATCAAAAGAAACACTATCAGTAAACTGGTAAGACAGTTATCTCAATCTGATTAAAGTTATAAATGAAAAATTTACAAATAACATCTGATCGAATAGTGTGTTGAGCACTTTCCTCCTATAATGTAATAAGACACAAGCCATGAAGTTTACTCATTACTTTTTACTTTAATTATAGATGAGGTCTCACTATATTCCCCAGGTGGGACTTGAATTCTTGGGCTTAATAAATCTTTGTGCTACGATGCTCACTATTTTTATTCAATATTATATTGGAGATCTTAACCAGCGTGATAAAGCAACAAAAATAAAAGTTTTAAACATTGAAAAGGAAGAAGTAAAAGTACAATTATTTGCAGATTACATGATTGTTTAGATAGAAAATCGTAAGAAATCAAGGAACAACAACTAGAAATAATTAGTGAATTTACCAATATCACAGGATACATCAATATTTTAAAAATCAAATTTTTTTTACCAGTTGCAAACAATTGAAACACAAACTTCAGAAAATAATACCATTTACAATAGTACCAATAACAAATTACTTAAGAAAAATTTAGCAATAGATGTTCAATTAAAAACAACAAAACTCCACAAAGAGAAACTAAAGAAAATATTTTTAAATGGAGAGATATATCATGCTTATGGATTGGAAGTTTCAATGCATTAAGATGGTAATTCTCAGCAAGTATGTTGGAAAACCTGGATAATCATATGGAAAAAATGATCCTTCACTGCCACCTACCACCATAAATGAAAATTAAATTGAGATGTTTCATAGATGTAATTATAAAAGCTGAAACCACAAATGTTCTAGAAGAAAATATAGAAAAACATCTTTGTGAGTTGAGAGTAGGCAAAATTCTCTTAGGACACCAAAAACTCTAAGCAGTAGTAAAGAAATAAAATTACTTATCCTTTGGCAGCCTTTTATGCCAGAGGATGTGTGTTATACAGATCAATAACTCACACATGGAATGAGGGGTTCAACAGTCCTTAGAATCACATACATACGCACAGCACACAGATGGACATGGTCTGTGGGTAAGACGAAGAAGTCTGTGTTCTGCCTATGGTAGAGTATAGGTCAGAGCAAAAGTAGATTATAAATACGATTTGAGAGGTGCGTGAGCCAGCCCAGAGTAGAGAATATATCGGCCTGTGCCGTTAAGAACCCTCTCATTTGACCAGAAAGTGGGATGTCTTTTTCAATTTCCTTCCCATGCAAATGTGTGTCCCCTCCATTCATTGCTCTGATAATGCTCACTCACTCCTCCTCGGGCATAGATTCTGCTCCCAGAATGATTTCTGCTTCTCCTTTCCTTGCTCTGCACCTACAGACTTCTGTCAGAAATGCCCAGGAAAATGGTCTCTCAACC
This sequence comes from Pongo abelii, assembly GCF_028885655.2. NCBI lineage: Eukaryota > Metazoa > Chordata > Mammalia > Primates > Hominidae > Pongo > Pongo abelii. The sequence goes on along the minus strand of NC_071998.2, from coordinate 24,294,109 downwards.
ACTAGATATGAGTCCTCTCTTCTCTCAGCTAATGTGATCACCACGAATAGTTCATATTCAGCTCCCAAATATTCCACTCAGATTACTGCCCACAGCAGGGGACAGCAAAACAGCATGTTTACTTTAAGAAATGCAAATAAGGGCAATGATTTTTTTTTTTTTACATTGAAGACAAACCCAAAATAAAAGTTCTTATGATCATTGTCTTGTTTATATTCATCAGACCCCTGGCTAAGCCATTTACTGGAACAAATCCACATTTTTATTCATATTGCTAACAGAGAACTCTAACCAGAAAAAGGGAGGGGACACTGGAGTATGTCATCTGGAGTGTAGACAATGGCTGTAAAATGTGGTTGGGGGCGGGGCGCGGTGGCTCAAGCCTGTAATCCCAGCACTTTGGGAGGCCGACGCAGGCGGATCACGAGGTCAGGAAATCGAGACCATCCTGGCTAACACGGTGAAACCCCGTCTCTACTAAAAATACAAAAAAAATTTAGCTGGGCGTGGTGGCGGGCACCTGTAGTCCCAGCTGCTCGGGAGGCTGAGGCAGGAGAATGTTGTGAAACCAGGAGGCGGAGCTTGCAGTGAGCCGAGATTGCACCACTACACTGCAGCCTGGGCAACAGAGCGAGACTCCGTCTCAAAAAAAATAAAATAAAATAAATAAAAAATAAAAAAAAATTTGCTTGGGTACTCCTAAATAAAGCAACAACTATTCAGAATTACACAGAAGAGGCAGAAGTGGTGAAGGAGGTGGCAGATGAACAAAAGAGGCCATGAGGAGTTGGTAATTGCCAAAGATGACTCATGTGAGGACACAAAGGCTCATTATTTTATCAAGCCTACTTTGTATATGTTTGAAATTTTTAGAATTAAAAGTAAAAATATCTAAAAATAAGACTTTACCAATTTGACATGCAGCAGGAATGATTAGGGTAGGATGCCATGGTGTACCCATGCATGAGGGAGAGCCAGTGATATGGACAGGAGACAGAAGTACTGGGTAGAAAGGGTGGTTTCCCAGCAAAGGACCCACCCTCAAGCCTGGAGACCTGCAGCTGTAAATGGGGACAGGCATTCCTGTTTTCATCCCCAAAAAGTTGTCTTTTGACCCACCATGCCCCCTTTCTTGTACCCAGGTAAACCCCAAACCCCAGGCTTCAGAGGCAGACAAGCAGGCTAGGAGACAAGCAGAGGGAGGGTGAAACGACATGGCAGAGAAAAAGAGGAGGAACGTCTGAACCCCGAGAGGAGCTCAGCTGGGGGTGGTCAGAGAAGAGTTCAGTCCCTGGATGGCCAAACTCCAAGGGGAAGATCTTCTTCTCACCCCATCCCCCCTTCCAGCTCCCCATCCAACCCACTGAGAGCCACTGCCACCACTCAATAAAACCCCACATTCATCCTTCAAGCCCGTGTGTGACCCAATTCTTCCAGGACGCTGGGCAAGAGCTCAGGATACAGAAAGCTGTCACACTGGCCCTCCGTCTTTGCAGAAAGGCAGAGGGTCCACTGAGCTGGTTAACACTCAAGCCGTGCGCAGATGGCAGAACTATCTGCACACTTGGGCTCCTGCATCTGTCCATCTGCGTGCTCCCTTTCCCCTCAGGGGTTTGAGCCCCTGCAGCAAAGAAAGAGGTGAGCAACACTCCTGTCGCACGTCCTTCCAGGGGGGTCAGGGAACTCTCCTTTTTCACCAGGACAAGCACAGATCTGAAGCAGCAAAGAGCCAGTTGTTTATTACATTGGACAATGTTTCACACTATCACTATAACTGTTCTGTACTTGCAATCTGTTGTGTTAAATATTAAACTCTTTCCTCCTAAAGTCAGGAATAATTTATTTAGAATAAAATGAATTATTTAATGAACCACTGTATTTTCAGCTAATTCAAAATAGGAATGAAGGTGTTAAGTGCTTCTTTGAAGCACATACCCACATTAAACTAACACCTTTCTACAATAAACCAATATTTTTAATAAAGCTCTGTGCCCAGAAAACACTGACCAGAAAAGCAGGAGCCACTAAAATATAGGAGCAATTTGAAACAAAGTTAGGAACCCCGTCATTCTTAAAACAAAAAAGTCTCAAACTTTACAGAGAATATATTCAAATTGCATAGTTTACCAAGAACTGACTTAGAATAAATGATTAAGCGCAGAAAAAAAAGGAGAACAGTTATATTGTCCTATCATTCAAGGGAGACTAGACTCCCTTTATTCAAAATTCAACTTGGTTTTGAATTTTCTCCAGCCTACTTTATCAGGAGGATGATGTCTCCTTGAACAACTGAAATAGATATGCCCTGAGAAAGGGGAGAGATACAACTCTCTGGTGGTTGTCAGTAAAGCACCAGAAAGAGAAGAGAAGCAAGTAGAAGAATTTCAGCATCTGCTAAGAACACATAATACATAAGCCTACATGGCATCTTTAAGACCCAGTACCTTGGGAGGGACAATGACATCACTTCCTGAATCCTCCTAGTTTTCTATTTCCGTGCCCTGCTTCCCTCAACATCCAGAGCTGGAAACACCTCCATCATTCCTCTTCATGCCATGGCCTCCCTGCTTCTCTTCTGTGTGGCCTTATGTCTCCTGGGAACAGGCGAGTTTGGAAAACAGATGGGGAAATCACTGCCTTAAATTTTCCAGGTTCTGGAGTAAGCCTATCCATAGAGATTGCAGCTTGAAGACATTTACCAGTCTCTGTCTTCAGTTTTTGTCTTATTTCCCCACAGGGTCCATGGATGCTGATGTTACCCAGACCCCAAGGAATAGGATCACAAAGACAGGAAAGAGGATTATGCTGGAATGTTCTCAGACTAAGGGTCATGATGGAATGTACTGGTATCGACAAGACCAAGGACTGGGGCTACAGTTGATCTATTGCTCCTTTGATGTCAAAAGATATCAACAAAGGAGAGATCTCCGATGGATACAGTGTCTCTCGACAGGAACAGGCTAAACTCTCCCTGTCCCTAGAGCCTGCCACCCCCAACCAGACAGCTTCTAGGTTACTTCAGTGCCACCAGTGATTTGCACAGTGCTTCTTGGCCACCTGCTCTCTACACAGAAAGACAGACACATGAGTGAGTTGTTTGCTCTGAAGGGTACCTGGATGTGGTTTGTGGGATGTGGGGTGTTTAGAGCTTTCAGTGGTCTTAGGTAGTGTGAGCTAAGGGCCACTTTGGATCAATGTCCCCAAGCCATGTGATGAATCTGAAACCACAGAACCAATCTCCCCCATTTTATTTTTCCTAGGGAGCTAGCCCAATGGTGATCTTTCAGGAGAATGAACTTGAGCATTTGACAGAAGCTCATGATTTTCAACAAGAGCATTTCTTATAAGCTCAATACAACGTAGTTTTTATAGTCCCTTTGCCATTATCTCCACCCGCTTTGCAATATCCCACACTTTGTTCTGTTCCCACAGACAACTCTTTTATCCTGTCTAACCTTTCTCTGCCCCAGTTCTTCCAAGCTCAGCTCCACCATTTAGCTCTATATTTGATTGCCTTTCTACTAAAAACAAAATAACTAGCTTGTTTTCTAAAACTTCACTGTAAGTAAATTTAATTATCATTCAATCTGACTCAGAAGTTAAAGTTCAAGTATCAGAGACTGTGATTTACAAAAGTAATTTTTCATCTACTACCCCACACTTTGATCTCTGCTGAGATTCATTTTAACCTGCAGATGCAGACAGACTTGCAATATTATCTGGATGTACTGAATTTCAAAAAATAAAATTCCCTGTCCCCAGTATGGGGTCAAAGCTAGGAGCTTGGAGGTGCCCATTTTCTTTCCAGGCACTGGAATAATTCCCTGGTTCCCCTGCCGTGGGAGTTCTTTTAGGAGCCAGGGAGGCCCAGGCACATTGATCAAGGACTGCCAGAGCTTGATGTAAAAGTCTTCCTGAGAGACAAGTTGATGTCGTCCTCCTGGGTTTTGTCTTCTTGTCACATAAGCCTCAATTATTTCCGCAAAAGAATCCATGGGACTTGGTGACTGTTCAGAAAGAAAGAATCCAACTTGTTCCCTTTTCTACCTGTTCTCATGTGAAAAGAATGTTACGCTTAGGGATTCTTTCTCATCTGCTTTCTATTTAAAAAGCAGGTTTCTCCAGAGTTTTGTTTCCTGCTTTCTATGCACACCTTGTCAAGTCTTATCAGCAATAATTCTTTCCTCATAAGCTATTAACTGTCCCAATTAATTGTCTCCTGGACATTTCTGATAGATTTCCCCATGATTTTTCCTTCTGCCCTCCTTTTCCCTCAGTATACATATTTTTCCTCCACCTTCCCATTCATTGTCATGACAACTTCTTTCATAGGTTCCTGCCTGGCGAATTCAACTATCTACTGGACACTTCCAGCTGGATGCTCCATAGGCGATTCAAACTCAGTTTACCCCCGAAATGAACTGTCTCTCCATCCTTGCACTTGCCCATTTTGGCCACACACTGTATTTCTATCTCAGTGATTGGAACAGCCATTCTCGGTTCCTCATTTTTGCTATGCTTCATATTAAATCAGTTTCTAAATCTATTACTTCTATATCCCACATTGTCATGGTTTGTGTTCTCCAAAAGCAGATTTTGAGAGGGAAATTAGTGTGCGAGAAGGTTTGTGGAAACTGCCCTTGCAGTCCACGTGGGCAGAGGGAAATGGGGCAGAGGGAGAAGTTGGGCCTGTGCTGTATCCTCAACAAAGTCCTTCACTGACCCCACAGGGGGCTCTGAGTCTAGATGGTCCTTTAGCACCATCCCAAGGTGAGATGGCAGGTCTTATGCCTACTTTCCTTGTAACCATGTCATTATATGTGAGTTGCTCTGAGAAGCACTCATGAATTTAATGGTGAGGAAGTGTCTCTTTAGAACAAGGCCATTCACAGAGAGATGTCAGCATCACAGTTTCTGATACACACATATTTGTCTGATTCAGCTACCCCTCTCCCTCCTCATTGCTTCTACCTCAGTGCAGACCCTCATCATCCATTGCCTAGAAATAAATGCAATGCCCTCTCCCTGGTTTACTAGCTTCTTACCCCTTTCCCTTACCCTATTTCTCACATTGCCACCAGCATGACCCTGTACGATGTTCCTCACACAACACACAAAGCCCTTCAGAAATGGTTCTCAAACGAAACATCTGGCCAAATTGCCCGAATTCACTCCAGCACATTAGACTGTAGTTCAACTGAACTTTTTATATTTCCCTGAATATACCACGCTGAATTGCACAGGTGTACCTTTGCCAAAGCTCTTTCCTTCATTTGAAATGAGCTTCTTTATTCCCTTTTTGTCAAAACTAATTTTTTAATTTCAACTTTTATTACAGATTAAAGGGCACATGTTGTGCAGGTTTGTTACATGGGTAAATTGTGTGAAGCTGAGACTTCAGGTTCCAACGATCCCATCACCCAGGCCATAAGCATAGAAACCAACAGGTGGTTGTTCAGCCCATGCCCTGCTCCCTCCTTCCCCTGTCTAGTGAACCCCAGTGTCTATGGTTTCTATCTTTACAATCATGTGTATTCCATGTTTAGCTCCCACTTAAAAGTAAGAACATATGTGCCACATTTTCTTAAAGAATACTATGCAGCCATAAAAAATGATGAGTTCATGTCCTTTGTAGGGACATGGATGAAATTGGAAATCATCATTCTCAGTAAACTATCGCAAGAACAAAAAACCAAACACCGCATATTCTCACTCATAGGTGGGAATTGAACAATGAGAACACATGGACACAGGAAGGGGAACATCACACTTCGGGGACTGTTGTGGGTTGGGGGGAGGGGGGAGGGATAGCATTGGGAGATATACCTAATGCTAGATGACGAGTTGGTGGGTGCAGCGCACCAGCATGGCACATGTATACATATGTAACTTACCTGCACATTGGGCACATGTACCATAAAACCTAAAGTATAATAATAATAATAATCATCATCATCATCATCATCATCATAAAAAAGAAACAAACAACAACAACAACAACAACAACAAAAAGTAAGAACATATAGTATTTGATTTTCTGTTCTTGCATTAATTGCTTAAGATAATGTCCTCCAGCTCCATCCATGTTGTGTAAAGGGAATGATTTTTTTTTTTATGGCTGCATGGTATTCCATGGTGTATATGTACCACATTTTCTTTATCCTATTCACTGTTGATGGGTGCTTAGGTTGATTCAATGTCCTTGCTATTGTGAATAGTGCTGCAATGAACATAATGGGTACGTGTGTCTTTATGATAGAATAAATTATTTCCCTTTGGGTATATACCTGGTAGTGGGATTGCTGAGTCAAATGGTAGCTCCATTTTAAGTTCTCTGAGAAATCTCCAACTGCTTTACACAGTAACCGAACTGGTTTGCATTCCCACCAACAGTGTATAAGTGTTCCCTTTCCTCTGCAGCCTCACCAACATCTATTGTTTGAAATAAATCTTGAGTGCCTGGCTAATCCTCACATATACTTTAATTCTCAGGTCAAAGATTATCTATAACAGTTTTTACAACTTCTGTAGACAAAGACTCAGCTTTTCTCTTGTGTGTGATAGTTTATGCATTTCAAACTTATCATAGTTGTTATGTTCCTTCATATTTCTTTTCTTTAGCTTTTATTTTAGGTTCATGGGGACATGTACAGGTTTGTTAAACAGTTATGTGCAAACTGTGATGATGACTGCATTCTTTTTATGGCTGCATAGTATTCCATGATGTATATGTACTATATTTTCTTCATCCAGCTTACTGTTCTGGCCTTTTAGGTTGATTCCATGTCTTTGCTATTGTGAATAGTGCTGCAATGAACATCTGTGTGCATGTGTCTTTATGACAGAATGATTTCTATTCTTTTGGGTATATACACAACAATGGGATTGCTGGGTCAAATGGAAGTTCTGTTTTAAGTTCTTTGAGGAATCACCATACTGCTTTCCATGATGGCTGAACTAATTTACACTCTCACCAGCAGCATAGAAGCAATCCCTCTTCTCAGCAGCCTCGTAAGGATCTGTTATTTTTCGACTTTTGATAATAACCATTCTGACTGGTGTGAGATGGTATCTCATTGTAGTTTTGATTTGAATTTCTCTAATGATTAGTGATGTTGAGCATTTTTTCATATGCGTGTTGATCACATGTACACCTTTGGTTGAAAAGTGTCTGTTAATGCCCTTTGCCCACTTTTTAATGGAGTTATCTGTTTTCTGCTTGTAAGTTTAAGTTCCTTATAGATTCTGGATATTAGACCTTCGATGCATACACAGTCTGCAAATATTTTCTCCCATTCTGTAGATCGTCTATTTACTCTGTTGATAGTTTCGTTTGCTGTGCAGAAGCTCTTTAATTCGGTCTCATTTGTCAATTTTTGGTTTTGTTGAAATTGCGTTTGGTATCTTCATCATGAAATCTTTGCGAAGTCATATGACTAGGATGGTATAATATTTCCTAAGTCATCTTCCAGGGGACTTATAGCTTTAGGTTTATATTTAAGTCTTTAATCCATCTTGAGTTGATTTTTGTATATGATATAAGGAAGGGATCTAGTTCAATCTTTTGCATATGGCAAGCCAGTTATCCCCAGCACCATGTGTTGAATAAAGAGTTCTTTCTCCATTGCTTCTTCTTGTCAGCTTTGTCAAAGACCAGATGGCTGTAGGTATGTGGCATTATTTCCTGGCTCTGTATTCTGTTCCATTGGTCTATATCTGTTTTTGTACAGTACCATGCTGTTTTAGTTACTGTACCCTTACAGTATAGGTTAAAGTTGGGTAACATGATGCCTCTAGCTTTGTTCCTTTTGCTTAGAACTGCCTTGACTATTCGGGCTCTTTTTTGGTTCCATGTGAATTTTAAAATATTGTTTTTTCTCATTCTGTGAAAAACATTGTTAGTAGTTTGATAGGAATATTAGGTTAATGCAAATGTATTTGCAGTTTTTGCATTGTTGAAATTTGCCATTTGGTATTGAAATACATTCTTAAGTAAATGTGGTTATGTTATACGTCATTTTAATGCACATTTTCACTCTATGTTTTTTGCTAATTACTTATTACTTGCTACTTATTTGGTATTTATTTTAGACTATCCACATGGTGTTAGACAAAAAGCAGATTCAAGCGATTTTCTTATTTGAGTTCAAAATGGGTCGTAAAGTGGCAGAGACAACTCGCAACATCAGCAACGCATCTGGCCCAGGAACTGCTAATGAACATACAGTGCAGTGTTGGTTCCAGAAGTTTTGCAAAGGAGACAAGAGCCCTGAAGATGAGGAGCATAGTGGTGGGCCATCAGAAGTTGACAATCACCAGTTGAGAGTAATCATCGAAACTGATCCTCTTACAACTAGGCGAGAAGTTGTCAAAGAACTCAAGGTTGACCATTCTACAGTTATTCAGCATTTGAAACAAATTGGTAAGGTGAAAAAGCTTGATAAGTGGGTGCCTCATGAAGTGAGCAAAACTTTTTTTAAATTGTCATTTTAAAGTGTCATCTCTTTCTACGCAATGAACCGCTTCTTGATCAGATTGTGACATGCAATGAAAAGTGGATTTTATATGACAACTGCCAACAACCATCTCAATGGTTGGATCGAGAAGCTCCAAAGCACCTCCCAAAGCCAAACTTGCACAAAAAAAAAGGTCATGGTCACTCTTTGATGGTCTGCTGCCAGTCTGATCCACCATAGCTTTCTGAATCCCAGCAAAATCATCACACCTGGGAAGTATCCTCAGCAAATTGATGAGATGCACCAAAAATTGCAATGTCTGCACCTGGCATTGGTCAACAGAAAGGACCCAATTCTTGTCCACAACAACACCTCACCGCAGGTTGCACAACCAATGCTTCAAAAGTTGAATAAATTGGGTACAAACTTTTGCCTCATCTACCATATTCATCTGACCCCTCACCGACCAACTACCACTTCTTCAAGCATCTTGTCAACTTTTTGCAGGGAAAATGCATCCACAGCCAGCAAGATGCAGAAAATGCTTTCCAAGAGTTCGTTGAATTCTAAAGCATAGATTTTTATGCTACAGGAATAAACAAACTTATTTCTCATTGGCAAAAAAAATATGTTGATTGTAATGGTTCCTATTTTGATTAATAAAGATGTGCTTGAGCCTAGTTATAACGATTTAAAATTCACCAAAACTGCAATTACTTTTGCACCAACCTAATACCATCGAATCTATATTGCTTTGGGCAGTATGGCCATTTTAATGATATTGATTCTTCCTATCCATGTGCATAGAATGTTTTTCCATTTGTTCGTGTCATCTCTGATTTCTTTGAGCAGTGTTTCGTAATTCTTGTTGTAGAGATCTTTCACTTCTCTGGCTAGCTGTATTCGTAGATATTTGTTGTGTGTGGCAATTATGAATGGAATTATGTTCCTGACTTGGCTCTTAGCTTGTATGTTTTTAGTGTATTGGAATGCCAATTTCTTAATGTTGATTTTGTATTTTAAAACTGCTGAAGTTGTTTATCAGATCAAGCAGCTTTAGGGCAGAGACTATGGGGTTTTCTAGATATAGAACCATGTCATCTGCAAATAGGGATAGTTTGACTTCCTCTCTTCCTATATGGATGTCTATTTCCTCCTTCTGCCTGATTGCCCTGATCAGGACTCTCAGTACTATGTTGAATAGGAGTGGTGAAAGAGGGTATCTTTGTCTTGTGCTGGTTTTCTTTTTATACTGGCTCTTCACAAGGCTATATATTCTTTAGTTAAGAGTAGACATCTCGATGGACCAGTGACTATCACCCTATTAACCAGTCACAGGAGCACTGCCGTGCATTTGGTATTTTAACTTTCGGGTATGCTATCACATCACAGAAGGCCTGGTCCCCTCCCCATCACCTGCAGCCGGACCTGTCTTTGATTCCTACCAATCACCTATATTAGTTGTGCCTAAATTCAATACTCCAACTGGGCATAACCACCCTAAGATGCTAATTAATTCATACTTGAAGGACATAACAGTAATTAATAGACAAACACACACAACCGCTCCCCTTATTGGACTTTTAAAATAAAAATCTGCAACCCCCCCTCCCCCATCTCTGACTTCATCAACCCAGGAAAAAAGACACCTTGCCAAACTCCAAAAACAAGTAAGCCTTCATTCAACTCTGCCAGAGCCCAAAATATTTGTATTTTAGCTTTGGGTATCCCCAACAGCTACCCCTCAACTAATGCAAATTTTTTAAAGAAACTAAGCCCCCACCAATCTAATTCTACTTTTACAACAATTATATCTAATATGCACGCCCATCCGTTACTAAGCCCATACCCTAAATTTACACACCCCAAAAGGCATCACCTGTTACTTTGTACTACACCAACCACTCGCCAGTACTAACATCTACTCCACCAACTCCTGCTAACTCAACTTTAAATCCCTGAACCCTACAACTGTGAATATTGCCTGTATCTTCTTCTATACTCCAATTTTGCACTTAACATATATACACAGTTAATGTAGCTTAATTATTTAAAGCAAGACATTGAAAATGTCTAGATGGGCTTATACAGCCCCATAAATAGACAGGTTTGGTCCTGGGCTTTCTATTAACTCTTAGTAAGATTACACATGCAAGCATCCCCATCCCAGTGAAAGTACCCTCTAAATCACCTTGATCAAAAGAAGTAAGTACCAAGCACGCACAACTGCAGCTCAAAACACTTTGCCCAGCCACACCCCCACGGGAAACAGCAGTGATAGATCTTTAGCAATAAACAAAAGTTTAACTAAGCTATACTAATATCCAGGGTTGGTTAATTTCATGCCAGCCACCGCAGCCATACAATTAACCTGAGCTAATAGAACTCGACATAAAGAGTGTTTTAGATCTATCCTTAACAATGCTAAGCTTCATTTAGGTTGTAAAAAACCCTAGCTGAAATAAAATAAACTACGAAGGAGGCTTTAATACTTCTGAAGACACAATAGCTAAGACCCAGACTAGGATTATATACCCCCCAATACGCTTAGCCCTAAACTCCAATAGTTAAATCAACAGAACTATTCACCAGAACACTACAAGCAATAGCTTAAAACTCAAAGGACTTGGCGGTGCTTTATATCCCTCTAGAGGAGCCTGTTCTATAATGGATAAAACCCAATTTACCTCACCACCTCTTGCTCAGCCTATATACCACCATCTTCAGCAAACCCTAGTAAAGGCTGCAAAGTAAGCACAAGTATCTATGTAAAAATGTTAGGTCAAGGTGTAGCCCATGGTGGTAAGAAATGGGTTACATTTTCTACACCCAGAAAATCTCACAACAACCCTTATGAAATCTAAGGGCTCAAGGAAGATTTAGCAGTATATTAAGAGCACAGTGCTTAATTGAATGAGGCCATAAAGCACACACACACTGCCTGTCATCCTCCTCAAATATTACTTTAGAGATTAACTAAAACCCCTACTTATTTATATAGAGGAGACAAGTCATAACATGGTAAGTGTACTGGAAAGTGCACTTGGATGAACCAAGGTGTAGCTTAACACAAAGCATCTGGCTTACACCCAGAAGATTTCACCATAATTTGACCACCTTGAGCCAACTCCAGCCCTAAACTTAACTAATAGTACTACCAAATAACCTTAATCAAACCATTTACCCAAAAAAAAGTATAGGCGTTAGAAATTTTACCCTGGCGCAATAGACGTAGTACCATAAGGTAAAGATGAAAAAGTTAACCAAGCATAAAATAGCAAAGATAGACCCTTATACCTTCTGCATAATGAATTAACTAGAAATATCTTTACATAGAGAACCAAAGCCAAAGCCCCCAAAACCAGACGAGCTACCCAAGAACAGCGAAAAGAGCACACCCATCTATGTAGTAAAATAGTGGGGAGACTCATGAGCAGCAGTGATAAGCCTATGGAGCCTGGTGATAGCTGGTTGTCCAAGATAGAATCTTAGTTCAACTTCAAATTTACCTACAGAGCCACTTAATCCCCCTGTAAATTTAACTGTTAGTCTAAAGAGGGACAGTTCTTTAGACATTAGGAAACAACCTTCATGTAGAGAGTAAAAAACGTGATCCCCATAGTCGGCCCAAAAGCAGCCATCAATTAAGAAAGCATTCAAGATCAACATCCAACCACTCTAAATTCTAATCACACCACTGAACTCCTAACACCACATTGGACTAATCTATTACTTTATAGAAGCAATAATATTAATATAAGTAACATGAAAATATTCTCCACTGCATAAGCCCACATCAGACCAGAATAACCCACTGACAATTAACAGCCTAATATTAATAAACAACCCAACAAATTTATTATTACCTATACTGTTAATCCAACACAGTCATGCTCTAAGGAAAGGTTAAAAAAGAAAGGGAACTCGGCAAATTTTACCCTGCCTGTTTACCAAAAACATCACCTCTAGCATTATTAGTATTAGAGGCACTGCCTGCCCAGTGACATATGTTCAACGGCCACAGTACTCTGACCGTGCAAAGGTAGCATAATCACTTGTTCCTTAAATAGGGACTTGTATGAATGGCTCCACGAGGGTTCAGCTGTCTCTCACTTCCAACCAGTGAAATTGACCTGCCCATGAAGAGGCAAACATGAATAAATAAGATGAGAAGACCCTATGGAGCTTTAATTTATTAATGCAAACAAAGCTCAAATAAGCCCACAGGCCTTAAACTACTGTCCCTGCATTTGGTTGGGGTGACCTCGGAGCATAATTTAACCTCCAAGCAACCTATGCTAAGACTAAACCAGTTTAAGCGAATTACTATACATATATTGACCCAATAATTTGATCAACAGAACAAGTTACCCTAGGGATAACAGCGCAATCCTGTTCTAGAGTCCATATCGACAATAGGGTTTACGACCTCGATGTTGGATCAGGACATCCTAATGGTGTAGCTGCTATCAAGGGTTCATTTGTCCAATGATTAAAGTCCTACATGATCTGAGTTCAGACCGGAGCAATCCAGGTCTGGTACATGTGTATTTAAGTCCTCCACACCTCCCATCTACAAGTCTCTTTAGAACAAAGAAAATATGTTTGGTTAAGAGAAGGCTGGAAAAAGAGGGGGTTTTACTGGACAAAAAATGTATAGAGACTTATGTAGCAATTATTATCTGATATTAACATCTGATGGTAATACATGATTGAGAACTAGAGTGAAGAGACATAATCCCAAACATACATGGGAGAATGTTCGGGAAATCAAAGCTATTTTCTTAATGGAATCTGAGTTTTGAGAAAGAAGACATGCAAAGGAGGATGTATATATATGAAAATATATGAAATATTTGTTCTGTTTTAATTGTTAACACAAATTTATATACTCATATATTGAAATGAGTCTATAATATATTCTAATTAGAATATTTAATAAGTTAAGTTTATGGCTGGATCCTAGTTTTAGTATTACAGGCAAAGAAGCAGAGTTAGAAGGAAGGAGGGGAATGAATTACGCATGCTGTATTTGAGGGTCTTTGGAACTTCTAAATGCTGGTAGAGTACACAGTTGGCACTCTGTATCAATGGGGTCCTCATTTGCAGATTTAATCAACCTCAGATGAAAAATATATTTTAAAAATTACAAAATAACAACACAACAATAAAAATACAAAATTTAAAACAGTGAGGTATACCAACTATTTACATGGCATTTACATTGTATTAGCTATTAAAAGTAATCTAGAGTTGATTTAAAGTATATAGGAGGATGTGTCTAGGTTATATGCAAATACTATGCCATTTTATATGAGAGATTGAAGCATCAGTGGATTTAAACTAATCCCCCATGAGTAAGTACCGAGGGACCACTGGGTTGAGAACATGGTGCTGAAGCTCATAAAAAGCCCTTGCTGTGGGATTCAGACATAAGACACTGCATAAAAGCTCAACACACATGCCCTATAGTCAGTGTCTGTGATTCTCTGGAATCAAACTCTATTCTGTGAAAACAGGAACCGTGATGGTACAGGCTATTCTTGGCATGGGAAATGAAACCTCAGAGGTAATCCTACTTCCATGTGGTCCCAGAGCCCTGAGCTAGGAGATGTTTATCACTATTTGGGAAACCAGAACCCTCAGTCTTTCTCCCTTCTGCCTCATCCATCTGAAGACAGGTGAGTCCTTTGCCATAATATGAAGTCTTAATTTAGCATTGCCACATTCTGGCTCCAGATCTTTCCCTCCTGGCTGAATATTAAGACTGCATTTTGTCTCTTGTCCTTGGTATCTCTTCCCTATGCAAACTTCATGAACACTGGAAAGACTACAATGTCCTGAGGATCAAGAAGCCTCCATTGAGAAAGGGTGTAGAACAAAAATGTATAGAGATATATACAAGAATTATATATAATAATGTCTGTCTCTGTAATTATTCACACTTAGCAATTCCCAGCACCTTCTCCAGAGACTGTCCTATCTAAATCAGAAAGGTAGTCTTTGGGGAAAGTGTTTTCATCAATAAAAGGCAAGCTATGCATGAGCTATTCCTGCACTGGGCAGTAAGGAAGACAGTTACCTCTGCCTTCGAGTACCCCTTCATCTGACTAGGACCTGAGACTCTCTCATATCTACTTCCAAGCCCAGGTTGAGCACTTCTCTTATTTTCTTTCTTAGTTGCTTCTACTGTGAGGTACAGATTTTACATCCAGTCACTGCTGAAGACTTTCATCAACTCATCACTCATCCTTAAGTCATCTCACACTGAGAGCAACTGGGAGCCTCCCACTTTCCTGTTTCTTTAAAATTTGTCATAATCTCCCCAAACCTCTAACACCTTTTTCTTCAGCAGGGGGCAGTTAAATTCAATCTACTTTTTCTGTTCTCAGCACTTACTATTAAGACCAGATTTCATAGTAAGGTCTAAGGCCAAATCTCATTAATTATTTTAATGGTTACTTTTGTCTTAATGGAGCCACTGATAGGACAAGAGTATTTCAGGGTTTGGTAAATCAAAACTGTTATATTCCTTCATGACACATGACAGAGGAAGAGTTAGCAGGGGCCCACATGTGTTACATGTAAGTACATACAGACTTGAAGACATGGTGTTCAAATAGTAGAGATATAATCATAAAAACCCAAACCCCATGTCAGCATCATGTGAACAAAATTTTAGTAAATACCAACAGTAGATCTTAGTGAACTAGGGCAAAGGAAGTGGACAAAGCTGGGAGAAATTCTGGGATTCATCTTTGTATCTCACAATCAAAACCAAAGACTTTTCTGTTAAGAAGAAATGGGGGAAAGGGCGGAGGGAGAATGGCACTTGGTTTAAACATTGTTTACTGCAGCAGCACCCAAACCATTTTCAGCAGTATTACCAAAGCATGTATTGGATTGTATTTTCTGTTCTGTCATGATTGATAGTGAAATTAAAAGGCAGATGGACTAAAATCATCCTAGGCAAAGGCTAAGTTGATTAAGCTGATAAAGCCTGAACACCAAGTCAATGAAAAATGAGACTGAAAAAGTTATTATCACACAATAATAACACCATATTTTCTGAGGACCAATGAATCCCAGTTACTGCTCCAAGCTCTTTATATGTCTATATAAATAGATTGCCCCGTTTAATGCTAACAAGTTCTCCTGCTCCTTGTCTGATCAAGCCACGCTGTTCACTGGTTCTCTCTTCTGCATGTTCTTCTCTCTTGGGTTTGCAGAGTTCATTCCTGTTCATCCTTCAGAACTCAACTCAAATGCCGCTTCCTTTCCCAGCCTTTTTAATTAGGTAAAATTCCACTATTACAGGCATTCAAAGCTATGTAGTTTTTATGTTCATAGCTTATAAAATAGTTGCAATGGAATGTTTTGTAAGAATATTAAAGACTTGAGTTAAGATAAGCAAAGCATGAAGCCTACTTTAGATGAGGGAAGTGAACAAAAATATTAGTCATTTGATGGGTTAAAAGGATATAGATGAAACTGTTTCAACAGGATGGCTGTGGGACCCAGGAAGTTTGCAGGGGCTGTGTCATCACACACACACAATGACTTTATCAAGAGCCCATCCTGCTTCCCCACTACTGGGAGACATCCGCTCTAGCCCCAACTGTGCCATGACTATCAGGCTCCTCTGCCAAGTAGCCTTTTATTTTCTGGGGGCAGGTAAGTAATAGGCACAGTTCATTCCAAAATCTAGAAGGAACACTTCCTCTGTGTTGGGTTTGTGCATGGCTCAGCCTCAAAGTTCATCATGAACTCTGTTGCCAGTTTTTGTCTCTTCCCATAGGCCTTATGGAAGCTGACATCTACCAGACCCCAAGACACTGTGTTATACGGACAGGAAAGAAGATCACTCTGGAATGTTCTCAAACCATGGGCCATGACAAAATGTACTGGTCAAGATCCAGGAATGGAATTACACCTCATCCACTATTCCTATGGGTTAATTCCACAGAGAAGGGAGATCTTTCCTTTGAGTCAACAGTCTCCAGAATAAGGATAGAGCGTTTTCCCCTGACCCTGGAGTCTGCCAGCCCCTCACATACCTCTCAGTACCTCTGTGCCAGCAGTGAATACACAGTGCTATATGGATACCGACACTCTGCACAGAAAGGGTCGCCTCTAAGGTGAGGACATCTTGCCTTCAGAAACCTTATCTTAAACTACAGAAACCCCTGCAAATCTTCCCAGACTCCTCAGCCTTGAGGGACCAGTGTGCTTCAAGTAACAGTCTGGACTAAAGACTATCTCTGGCTCAGTCTCTAACAAGCTGAGAAATGACCCAGCCCCATAGTTATCCTGGCTGACTTCTTCCTTGCATCTAGTTATTGCTGTTCAATTGAGCTTGCACAAATTTTATCCTTCAAGATAAATGTGATGATATTTGACAGTTGCCTTATGGCTAGCTGAAGAAAGTCTTTGTCAGCTAAGAAACAGGAAAAGGATCCTTTGACTTTCTGCACAGGCTGTCTTTATCTCTGGTTCATGGTTCGTTCCTCATGTTAAACTCGTTCCTTCATACACAGCCACACAAAGTCCTTGCCCTTACCTGACCCCAGTCCTGCACCTGATGACTTCAGTTCCTCAATCTATGACTTTGAACTTGGAATAAATTTTTATTTTCACGTGAAATAAGTGATTAATGATTATTTTCACTAATCTCCCTCTAAATAAATGTAATTTGAGCTAAATCTGCATGAGGTCTAAGGAAGAGAAAAGGCTCCAACTTTGTCAAAGAATAGTCTTCAACAATGTCCCTGGATTCAGCCCTAAATCTCTTTGGAGACTACCCTTACCAATGGGAGACTATCCTACAGATAGATGATTCTTCTGTCTTGGATATACTGAATCTCAGGGAAGTGTTCTCTATCCACATGAGATCAGACCTGGGACCTTGAATAGATTGATTTATTTTTCACAAAAGCGTAGACTACTGTGGGGCCCTGGGTGCTGAGCTCAAATGTGAAACTTCTGTTTTGAGGTTACCAAAAAGTAAAGTCACAGAGTCTTTGCCCTGGTTTTGCCTCCTTAAAAAGTAGCTTTAATATGTTAGAAAAGAATCTAGAAAACATAATACATATTTTATTGTAAAAGTCATTGCTTGTTCATTCTTCTTTTCTGTTTGTATTCTACAATACTAGCCATTCCTCACTCTTCTTTGTGGGCTCTTTCTATTCTCATTTTCCTTATTTTGTCCTTACTTCTGGACTTTTTATTCTTTTCCTCTTAACCTATGCATACATCTTAGACAATATCATCTAATCTATTACTTGAAGTATATATCTCATTACTTTCAAACTTATTCTCTAGCTGCCTACTAGATATTTCCATCTCTATATTTCATAGGCTCCTCAACTCAACTTGTCCCCAACAGAGTTCATCATCCTCCCAATACCATGTCTTCTTTTGGAGACACCATCATCTACCTTGGGAGGCTCATCTCCAATGGTCAGGTGTCCTTAGCAAACACCTAGAAGATTAAAAACCCCTCCTTACTGAACTCTTAGCCTCGTGCCTTACCCTTCCGGCCTTCTTGCAAAAGTGATATGCATCAGAGAGTTGGCCCTCTGTATTCACAAGTTCCACATCCCTGGATTCAACCAACCACAGATCAAAAATATTTTTTTCAAAAGTTGTGTCTATACTGAACACATACAGACTTTTTTCCTTGTCATTATTCTAAACAATACAGTATAACAACTATTTACATAACATTGTATTGTATTTGGTACCATGAATTTTTTACAGATGACTTAAAGTATTTGGGAGTATATGCAAAGATTATATGCAAATACTATAACATTTTTTATCGGGGACTTGGGCATTTGTAGATTTTGTTATCCTTGGGAGGTCTTGGAACCAATTCCCCAAGATACTGAGGGATAACTGTAGACAAAGGTGATCATGCTACTGGATCCCCTCACCATTTCTCCATGCTTCTTCTTCATATTCAAGATAAAATTTAAATGTCTTCACCTGGCTTAATGGTATTTTGTGATCTGGACTCCAGAAATTAGCTTATCTTGAACACCTTATCCCAGCTATTTTTCATCCTGGCAATCCTGAACTTCTGACCATTTTCTATAGTCCATGTTCTCTTACCCATCTGAGACCCTGTACCTGCTGTCCCTCTATCTCTGAAGTCCGCACTTCTTGTCTACAGGGCTGACTCCTACTCCAGCATCTCATTAATCACTATGCTAACACAAGAAGTCTTCATCTGCTTCAGTTTATTCCTGTCCTCCAACTGGTGGTGTGGGAGGGTCTCTTCATCACCATCCTCCTTATTTTCTAGGATATATCTCTTTTTGGTGCATGGTTTTCCTGGGGCATTTTGATTAAGAATGGTCACATGGTATAAATCAGACAGAAACAAAACAAATCAAAGTCTCTGAGTGGGGATGGATGTCACCCCTGCTGGGTATTTTTGGATGTCATGCTGGAAGCTGATCCAGTGCAATCCTCCTTGTTCTCTGATGAAAGGAAGTTCTAGCTTTGACCCTGGAACAGATCATGATGAATGCTTCCTGGAAAGATGCCATGTGAACTGTGGGGTTCAGAGTAAAGAAATAAGTGACATGTTTATGTTAATAGATATTACTTATATATGAGCAAACCTGGTCTTGCTTTATTATAAAAATAGCAGCTATTGCTCAGTTTTATAGATTTATTGAAGTATAATTTACATGCCATAAAATTCACTCTCTGTAAGGTACTGTTTAATGATTTATAGTAAATTTATTGAGCTTTACAAGCATCCCAAAATACTTTAAAACATTCCCATTGCCCCCAAGAGATCCTTTCTGCCCTTTAGCAGTTATTCTCTGAGGTTCCCCACCCCAGGCAGTCCCCTATCTACTCTTTGCCTCCATAGATTTGATTTTTTTTTTCTTTTGAGATGGAGTCTTGCTCTGTTGCCCAGGCTGGAGTGCAGTGGCATGATCTCTGCTCACTGGTTCACACCATTCTCCTGCCTCAACCTCCCAAGTAGCTGGGACTACAGGTGCCCACCATCATGCCTGGCTAATTTTTTTGTATTTTTAGTAGAGACAGGGTTTCACTATGTTAGCCAGGATGGTCTCAATCTCCTGACCTCATGATCCGCCCACTTTGGCCTTCCAAAGTGCTGGGATAACAGGCTTGAGCCACCATGCCCGGCCCACAGATTTGATTTTTCTGAAAAATTTATAAAAACAGAATATTACAATATGCAGTCTTTGTTTCTGACTCCTTTAAGTTTGCCTAACAATTGAGGTGTTCATTCATGTTGTAGCATATTTCAGTTATTTGCTACATATTTGTTGCAGAAAATTTTTTCATTCTATGGATATAGCATATTTTATGTATCCACTCATCAATTTTTGGACATTTGGATTGCTCCAGTTGTTAATCTATTATGAATAATGCCACTATAAATGTTCTTATATAAATCTTGTTGGTCCATTCCAAAATGGCCGAATAGGAACAGCTCTGGTCTGCAGTTCCGAGTGTGATCGATGCAGAAGACAGGTAATTTCTGCATTCCCAACTGAGGTACCTGGTTCATCTCAATGGGACTGATTGGACAATGGGTGTGGCCCATGGAGGGTGAGCTGAACCAGGGCGGGGCATCGCCTCACCCAGGAAGCACAAGGGGTCGGGGGAGTTCCCTTTCCTAGCCAAGGGAAGCCATGACAGACTATACCTGGAAAATCAGGACACTGTCACTCAAATACTGGGCTTTTTCAACGGTCTTAGGAAACAGCACACCAGGAGATTACATCCCATGCCTGGCTCAGTGAGTCCCACGCCCACAGAGCCTTGCTCACTGCTAGCGCAGCAGTCCAAGATCGAACTGTGAGGTGGCAGCCTGGCTGGGGGAGGGGCCTCCACCATTGCTGAGGCTTGAATAGGTAAACAAAGTGGCTGAGGAAGCTCAAACTGGGTGAAGCCCACCGCAGCTCAACAAGGCCTGCCTGCCTCTGTAGATTCCACCACCGGGGGCAAGGCATAGCTGAACAAAAGGCAGCAGAAACCTCTGCAGACTTAAAAATCCCTGTCTGACAGCTCCAAAGAGAGCAGTAATTCTCCCAGCATGGTGTTTGAGCTCTGAGAACGGACAGACTGCCTCCTCAAGTGGGTCCTTGACTCCTGTGTAGCCTAACTGGGAGACACCTCCCAGTAGGGGCCAACTGACACCTCATACAGCTGGGTGCCCCTCTGGGACGAAGCTTCCAGAGGAAAGATCAGGCAGCAATATTTGCTGATCTGCAATATTTGCTGCTCTGCAGCCTCCACTGGTGATACCCAGGAAACAGGGTCTGGAGTGGACCTCCAGCAAATTCCAACAGACCTGCAGCTGAGGGAGCTGACTGTTAGAAGGAAAACTAACAGAAAGGAATAGCATCAACATCAACAAAAAGGACATCCACACCAAAACCCCATCTGTAGGTCACCATAATCAAAGACCAAAGGTAGATAAAACCAAAAAGATGGGGAGAAACCAGAGCAGAAAAGCTGAAAATTCTAAAAACCAGAATGCCTCTTCTCCTCCAAAGGATTGCAGCTCCTCACCAGCAACCGAACAAAGCTGGATGGAGAATGACTTTGATGAGTTGCCAAAAGTAGGCTTCAGAAGGTCGGTAATAACAAACTTCTCCAAGCTAAAGGAAGATGCTCAAACCCATCACAAGGAAGCTAAAAACCTTGAAAAAAGATTAGACGAATAGCTAACTAGAATAAACAGTGCAGAGAAGACCTTAAATGAACTGATGGAACAGAAAACCATGGCACAAGAACTATGTGATGCATGCACAAGCTTCAGTAGCTGATTCAATCAAGTGGAAGAAAGGGTATCAGTGATTGAAGATCAAATTAATGAAATAAAGCAAGAAGAGAAGCTTAGAGAAAAAAGAGTAAAAAGAAACAAACAAAGCCTCCAAGAAGTATGGGACTATGTGAAAAGACCAAATCTACATCTGATTGGTGTACCTGAAAGTGACAGGGAGAATGGAACCAAGTTGGAAAACACTCTGCAGGATATTATTCAGGACTTCCTCAACCTAGCAAGGCAGGCCAATATTCAAATTCAGGAAATATAGAGAACACCACAAAGATACTCCTCGAGAAAAGCATCCCCAAGACACATAATTGTCAGAATCACCAAGGTTGAAACGAAGGAAAAAATGTTAAGGGCAGCCAGAGAGAAAGGTCAGCTTACCCACAAAGGGAAGCCCATCAGACTAACAGCTGATCTCTCGGCAGAAACTCTACAAGCCAGAAGAGAGTGGGGGCCAATATTCAACATTCTTAAAAGAATTTTCAACCCAGAATTTCGTATCCAGCCAAACTAAGCTTCATAAGTGAAGGAGAAATAAAATTCTTTACAGACAAGCAAATGCTGAGAGATTTTGTCACCACCAGGCCTGCCTTACAAGAGCTCCTGAAGGAAGCACTAAACATGGAAAGAAACAACCGGTACCAGCCACTGCAAAAAACATGCCAAATTGTAAAGACCATTGATGCTAGGAAGAAACTGCATCAACTAATGGGCAAAATAACCAGCTAACAGCATAATGACAAGATCAAATTAACACATAACAATATTAACCTTAAATGTAAATGGGCTAAATGCCCCAATTAAAAGACACAGACTGGCAAATTGGATAGAGTCAAGACCCATCAGTGTGCTGTATTCAGGAGACACATCTCACATGCAGAGACACACAGAGGCTCAAAATAAAGGGATGCAGGAAGATCTACCAAGCAAACGGAAAGCAATAAAAAAGCAGGGGTTGCAATCCTAGTCGCTGATAAAACAGACTTTAAACCAACAAAGATCAAAAGAGACAAAGAAGACCATTACATAATGGTAAAGGGATCAATTCAACAAGAAGAGCTAACTATCCTAAATATATATGCACCCAATACAGGAGGACCCAGATTCATAAAGCAAGTCCTTAGAGACCTACAAAGAGACTTAGACTCCCACACAATAATAATGGGAGATTTTAACACCCCACTGTCAATATTAGATCAACGAGACAGAAAGTTAACAAGGATATCCAGGACTTGAACTCAGCTCTGCACCAAGCCGACCTAATAGACATCTACAGAACTCTCCACCCCAAATCAACAGAATATACATTCTTCTCAGCACCACATTGTACTTATTCCAAAATTGGCCACATAGTTGGAAGTAAAGCACTCCTCAGCAAATGTAAAAGAACAGAAATTATAACAAACTGTCTCTCAGACCACAGTGAAATCAAATTCAAATTAAGGATTAAGAAACTCACTCAAAACTGCACAACTACATGGAAACTGAACAACCTGCTCCTGAATGACTACTGGGTAAACAACAAAATGGAGGCAGAAATAAAGATGTTCTTTGAAACCAATGAAAACAAAGACACAATGTACCAGAATTTCTGGGAAACATTTAAAGCAGTATGTAGAGGGAAATTTATAGCACTAAATGCCCACAAGAGAAAGCAGGAAAGATCTAAAAGTGACACCCTAACATCACAATTAAAAGAACTAGAGAAGCAAGAGCAAACACATTCAAAAGCTAGCAGAAGGCAAGAAATAACTAAGATCAGAGCAGAACTGAAGGAGATAGAGACACAAAAAACCCTTACAAAAATCGATGATTCCAGAAGCTGGTTTTTTTAAAAGATCAACAAAATTGATAGACCGCTAGCAAGACTAATAAAGAAGAAAAGAGAGAAGAATCAAATAGATGCAATAAAAAATGATAGAGGGGATATCACCACTGATCCCACAGAAATACAAACTACCATCAGAGAATACTATAAACACCTCTATGCAAATAAATTAGAAAATCTAGAAGAAATGGATAAATTTCTGGACAAATACACCCTCCCAAGACTAAACCAGGAAGAAGTCGAATACCTGAATAGACCAATAACAGGCTCTGAAATTGAGGCAATACTTAATAGCCTACCAACAAAAAAAGTCCAGGACCAGACGTATTCACAGCCGAATTCTACCAGAGGTACAAAGAGGAGCTGGTACCATTCCTTCTGAAACTATTCCAATCAATAGAAAAAGAGGGAATCTTCCCTAACTCATTTTATGAGGCCAGCATCATCCTGATACCAAAGCATGGCAGAGACACAACAAAAAAAGAGAATTTTAGACCAATATCCCTGATGAACATCTATGTGAAAATCCTCAATAAAATACTGGCAAACCAAATCCAGCAGCACTTCAAAAAGCTTATCCACCAAGATCAAGTGGGCTTCATCCCTGGCATGCAAGGCTGGTTCAACATATGCAAATTAATAAACATAATCCATCACATAAACAGAACGAAAGACAAAAACCACATAATTATCTCAATAGATGAAAAAAGGCCTTTGACAAAATTCAACAGCACTTCACGCTAAAAACTCTCAATAAACTAGGTATAGATGGAATGTATCTCAAAATAATAAGAGCTAATTATAACAAACCCACAGCCAATATCATACTGAATGGGCAAAAACTGGAAGCATTCCCTTTGAAAACTGGCACAAGACAGCGATGCCCTCTCTCACCACTCCTATTCAACATAGTGTTGGAAGTTCTGGCTAGGGCAATCAGGCAAGAGAAAGAAATAAAGGGTACTTAATTAGGAAAAGAGGGAGTCAAATTGTCCCTGCTTGCAGATGACATTACTGTATATTTAGAAAACCCCATTGTCTCAGCCCAAAATCTCCTTAAGTTGATAAGCAACTTCAGCAAAGTCTCGGGATACAAAATCAAAATGCAAAAATCACAAGCATTCCTATACATCAAGAATAGACAGAGAGCCAAGTCATGAGTGAACTCCCACTCACAATTGCTACAAAGAGAATAAAATACCTGGGAATTCAACTTACAAGGGATGTGAAGGACCTCTTCAAGGAGAACCACAAATCACTACTCAATGAAATAAAAGAGGACACAAACAAATGGAAGAACATTCCATGCTCATGGATAGGAAGAATCAATATCGTGAAAATGATCATGCTGCCCATGGTAATTTATAGATTCAATGCCATCCCCATCAAGCTACCAATGACTTTCTTCACAGAATTGGAAAAAACTACTTTAAAGTTTATATGGAATCAAAAAAGAGCCCACATTGCCAAGACAATCCTAAGCAAAAAGAACAAAGCTGGATGCATCATGCTACCTGACTTCAAACTATACTATAAGGCTACAGTAACCAAAACAGCATGGTACTGGTACCAAAGCAGAGATATAGACCAATGGAACAGAACAGAGGCCTCAGAAAGAACACCACACATCTATAACCATCTGATCTTTGACAAACCTGACAAAAACAAGAAATGGGGAAAGGATTCCCTATTTAATAAATGGTGCTGGGAAAACTGGCTAGCCATATGTAGAAAGCTGAAAACTGGATCCTTCCTTACGTCTTATACAAAAATTAATTTAAGATGGATTAAAGACTTAAATGTTAGACCTAAAACCATAAAAACCCTAGAAGAAAACCTAGGCAGTACCATTCAGGACATAGGCATGGGCACAGACTTCATGACTAAAACACAAAAAGCAATGGCAACAAAAGCCAAAATAGACAAATGGGATCTAACTAAACTAAAGAGCTTCTGCACAGCAAAAGAAACGACCATCAGAGTGAACAGGCAACCTACAGAATGGGAGAGAATTTTTGCAATCTACCCATCTGATAAAAGGCTATTATCCAGAATCTACAAAGAACTTAAACAAATTTTCAAGAAAAAAATCAAAGAACCCCATCAAAAAGTGGGCAAAGTATATGAACAGACACTTTTCAAAAGAAGACATTTATGCAGCAAACGACACATGAAAAAATGCTTATCATCACTGGTCATCAGAGAAATGCAAATCAAAATCACAGTGAGATACCATCTCACACCAGTTAGAATGGCAATCACTAAAAAGTCAGGAAACAACAGATGCTAGAGAGGATGTGGAGGAATAGGAACACTTTTACACTGTTGGTGGGACTGTAAACTAGTTCAACCATTGTGGAAGACAGTGTGGCGATTCCTCAAGGATCTAGAACTAGAAATACCATTTGAACCAGTGATCCCATTACTGGGTATATACTCAAAGGATTACAAATCATGCTACTATAAAGACACATGCACACGTATGTTTATTGTGGCACTATTCACAATAGCAAAGACTTGGAACCAACCCAAATGTCCATCAATGATAGACTGGATTAAGAAAATGTGGCACATATACACCATGGAATACTATGCAGCCATAAAAAAGGATGAGTTCATGTCCTTTGTAGGGACATGAATGAAGCTGGAAACCATCATTCTGAGCAAACTATCACAAGGACAGAAAACCAAACATCATATATTCTCACTCACAGGTGGGAATTGAACAATGAGAACACTTGGACACAGGGCGGGGAATATTGCACACCGGGGCCTGTCATGGGGTGAGGGCATGGGGGACGGATAGCATTAGGAGAAATACCTAATGTAAATGACGAGTTAATAGGTGCAGCAAACCAACATGGCACATGTATACATATGTAACAAACCTGCATGTTGTGCACATGTACCCTAGAACTTAAAGTATAATAATAAAATAAAAAATGAAATAAATAAATATTTGTGAAGTTATAAACTTTTATTTTATTTGGTAGGTATCTAGAAGTGGAATTACTGAGTCATAGGGTAAGGGTATAATAAATTAAAAACAAAAACAAAGAAAACTTGTAAAATGTTTTCTGAATTGGCTATTTCATTTTACATCTCTATCGTCAATGTGTGAGGTTCCAGTTTTTTCACATCCTCTCCAATACTTGGTCTTTTTTAATAATCATCATTCTGGCAAATGTGTAGTGTCATCTCACTGTGGTTTTTAAATTTTGTTTCTCTAATAACTAATGATATTGAGCATCTTTTGTTTGCTTATTGGTTATTCCTATATGACCTCTGATGACATACCTATTCAAACCCTTTACTCATTTTAATTGGATGGTTTGTCTTTTTTTTTTTTTTTTTTTTCTTTTATTATTATTATTATTATTATCATTATTATACTTTAGGTTTTATGGTACATGTGCGCAATGTGCAGGTAAGTTACATATGTATACATGTGCCATGCTGGTGCGCTGCACCCACCAACTTGTCCTCTAGCATTAGGTATATCTCCCAATGCTATCCCTCCCCCCTCCCCCCACCCCACAACAGTCCCCGAAGTGTGATGTTCCCCTTCCTGTGTCCATGTGTTCTCATTGTTCAATTCCCACCTGTGAGTGAGAATATGCGGTGTTTGGTTTTTTGTTCTTGCGATAGTTTACTAAGAATGATGATTTCCAGTTTCATCCATGTCCCTACAAAGGACGTGAACTCATCATTTTTTATGGCTGCATAGTATTCCATGGTGTATATGTGCCACATTTTCTTAATCCAGTCTATCATTGTTGGACATTTGGGTTGGTTCCAAGTCTTTGCTATTGTGAATAATGCAGCAATAAACATACGTGTGCATGTGTCTTTATAGCAGCATGATTTATAGTCCTTTGGGTATATACCCAGTAATGGGATGGCTGGGTCGAATGGAATTTCTAGTTCTAGATCCCTGAGGAATCGCCACACTGACTTCCACAAGGGTTGAACTAGTTTACACTCCCACCAACAGTGTAAAAGTGTTCCTATTTCTCCACATCCTCTCCAGCACCTGTTGTTTCCTGACTTTTTAATGATTGCCATTCTAACTGGTGTGAGATGGTATCTCATTGTGGTTTTGATTTGCATTTCTCTGATGGCCAGTGATGGTGAGCATTTTTTCATGTGTTTTTTGGCTGCATAAATGTCTTCTTTTGAGAAGTGTCTGTTCATGTCCTTCGCCCACTTTTTGATGGGGTTGTTTGTTTTTTTCTTGTAAATTTGTTGGAGTTCATTGTAGATTCTGGATATTAGCCCTTTGTCAGATGAGTAGGTTGCGAAAATGTTCTCCCATTTTGTAGGTTGCCTGTTCACTCTGATGGTAGTTTCCTTTGCTGTGCAGAAGCTCTTGAGTTTAATTAGATCCCATTTGTCAATTTTGGCTTTTGTTGCCATTGCTTTTGGTGTTTTAGACATGAAGTCCTTGCCCATGCCTATGTCCTGAATGGTAATGCCTAGGTTTTCTTCTAGGGTTTTTATGGTTTTAGGTCTAACATTTAAGTCTTTAATCCATCTTGAATTGATTTTTGTATAAGGTGTAAGGAAGGGATCCAGTTTCAGCTTTCTACATATGGCTAGCCAGTTTTCCCAGCACCATTTATTAAATAGGGAATCCTTTCCCCATTTCTTGTTTTTGTCAGGTTTGTCAAAGATCAGATAGTTGTAGATATGTGGCATTATTTCTGACGGCTCTGTTCTGTTCCATTGATCTATATCTCTGTTTTGGTACCAGTACCATGCTGTTTTGGTTACTGTAGCCTTGTAGTATAGTTTGAAGTCAGGTAGTGTGATGCCTCCAGCTTTGTTCTTTTGGCTTAGGATTGACTTGGCGATGCGGGCTCTTTTTTGGTTCCATATGAACTTTAAAGTAGTTTTTTCCAATTCTGTGAAGAAAGTCATTGGTAGCTTGATGGGGATGGCATTGAATCTGTAAATTACCTTGGGCAGTATGGCCATTTTCATGATATTGATTCTTCCTACCCATGAGCATGGAATGTTCTTCCATTTGTTTGTATCCTCTTTTATTTCCTTGAGCAGTGGTTTGTAGTTCTCCTTGAAGAGGTCTTTCACATCCCTTGTAAGTTGGATTCCTAGGTATTTTATTCTTTTTGAAGCAATTGTGAATGGGAGTTCACTCATGATTTGGCTCTCTGTTTGTCTGTTATTGATGTATAAGAATGCTTGTGATTTTTGCACATTGATTTTGTATCCTGAGACTTTGCTGAAGTTGCTTATCAGCTTAAGGAGATTTTGGGCTGAGACAATGGGGTTTTCTAGATATACTATCATGTCATCTGCAAACAAGGACAATTTGACTTCCTCTTTTCCTAATTGAATACCCTTGATTTCCTTCTCCTGCCTAATTGCCCTGGCCAGAACTTCCAACACTATGTTGAATAGAAGTGGCGAGAGAGGGCATCCCTGTCTTGTGCCAGTTTTCAAAGGGAATGCTTCCAGTTTTTGCCCATTCAGTACGATATTGGCTGTGGGTTTGTCATAAATAGCTCTTATTATTTTGAGATACGTCCCATCAATTCCTAATTTATTGAGAGTTTTTAGCATGAAGGGTTGTTGAATTTTGTCAAAGGCCTTTTCTGCATCTATTGAGATAATCATGTGGTTTTTGTCTTTGGTTCTGTTTATATGCTGGATTACATTTATTGATTTGCGTATATTGAACCAGCCTTGCATCCCAGGGATGAAGCCCACTTGATCATGGTGGATAAGCTTTTTGATGTGCTGCTGGATTCTGTTTGCCAGTATCTTATTGAGGATTTTTGCATCAATGTTCATCAAGGATATTGGTCTAAAATTCTCTTTTTTTGTTGTGTCTCTGCCAGGCTTTGGTATCAGGATGATGCTGGCCTCATAAAATGAGTTAGGGAGGATTCCCTCTTTTTCTATTGATTGGAATAGTTTCAGAAGGAATGGTACCAGCTCCTCCTTGTACCTCTGGTAGAATTCGGCTGTGAACCCATCTGGTCCTGGACTTTTTTTGGTTGGTAGGCTATTGATTATTGCCACAATTTCAGCTCCTGTTATTGGTCTATTCAGAGATTCAACTTCTTCCTGGTTTAGTCTTGGGAGGGTGTATGTGTTGAGGAATTTATCCATTTCTTCTAGATTTTCTAGTTTATTTGCATAGAGGTGTTTGTAATATTCTCTGATGGCAGTTTGTATTTCCGTGGGATCGGTGGTGATATCCCCTTTATCATTTTTTATTGCATCTATTTGATTCTTCTCTCTTTTTTTCTTTATTAATCTTGCTAGCGGTCTATCAATTTTGTTGATCCTTTCAAAAAACCAGCTCCTGGATTCATTTATTTTTTGAAGGGTTTTTTGTGTCTCTATTTCCTTCAGTTCTGCTCTGATTTTAGTTATTTCTTGCCTTCTGCTAGCTTTTGAATGTGTTTGCTCTTGCTTTTCTAGTTCTTTTAATTGTGATGTTAGGGTGTCAATTTTGGATCTTTCCTGCTTTCTCTTGTGGGCATTTAGTGCTATAAATTTCCCTCTACACACTGCTTTGAATGCATCCCAGAGATTCTGGTATGTTGTGTCTTGGTTCTCGTTGGTTTCAAAGAACATCTTTATTTCTGCCTTCATTTCGTTATGTACCCAGTAGTCATTCAGGAGCAGGTTGTTCAGTTTCCACGTAGTTGAGCGGTTTTGAGTGAGATTCTTAATCCTGAGTTCTAGCTTGATTGCACTGTGATCTGAGAGACAGTTTGTTACAATTTCTGTTCTTTTACATTTATTGAGGAGAGCTTTACTTCCAAGTATATGGTCAATTTTGGAATAGGTGTGGTGTGGTGCTGAAAAAAATGTATATTCTGTTGATTTGGGGTGGAGAGTTCTGTAGATGTCTATTAGGTCTGCTTGGTGCAGAGCTGAGTTCAATTCCTGGGTATCCTTGTTGACTTTCTGTCTCGTTGATCTGTCTAATGTTGACAGTGGGGTGTTAAAGTCTCCCATTATTAATGTGTGGGAGTCTAAGTCTCTTTGTAGGTCACTCAGGACTTGCTTTATGAATCTGGGTGCTCCTGTATTGGGTGCATATATATTTAGGATAGTTAGCTCTTCTTGTTGAATTAATCCCTTTACCAATATGTAATGGCCTTCTTTGTCTCTTTTGATCTTTGTTGGTTTAAAGTCTGTTTTATCAGAGACTAGGATTGCAACCCCTGCCTTTTTTTGTTTTCCATTTGCTTGGTAGATCTTCCTCCATCCTTTTATTTTGAGCCTATGTGTGTCTCTGCACATGAGATGGGTTTCCTGAATACAGCACACTGATGGGTCTTGAGTCTTTATCCAATTTGCCAGTCTGTGTCTTTTAATTGGAGCATTTAGTCCATTTACATTTAAAGTTAATATTGTTATGTGTGAATCTGATCCTGTCATTATGATGTTAGCTGGATATTTTTCTCATTAGTTGATGCAGTCTCTTCCTAGTCTCGATGTTCTTTACATTTCGGTATGATTTTGCAGTGGCTGGTACCGGTTGTGCCTTTCCATGTTTAGCGCTTCCTTCAGGAGCTCTTTTAGGGCAGGCCTGGTGGTGACAAAATCTCTCAGCATTTGCTTGTCTGTAAAGTATTTTATTTCTCCTTCACTTATGAAGCTTAGTTTGGCAGGATATGAAATTCTGGGTTGAAAATTCTTTTCTTTAAGAATGTTGAATATTGGCCCCCACTCTCTTCTGGCTTGTAGGGTTTCTGCCGAGAGATCCGCTGTTAGTCTGATGGGCTTCCCTTTGATGGTAACCCGACCTTTCTCTCTGGCTGCCCTTAACATTTTTTCCTTCATTTCAACTTTGGTGAATCTGACAATTATGTGTCTTGGAGTTGCTCTTCTCGAGGAGTATCTTTGTGGCGTTCTCTGTATTTCCTGAATCTGAATGTTGGCCTGCCTTGCTAGATTGGGGAAGTTCTCCTGGATAATATCCTGCAGAGTGTTTTCCAACTTGTTTCCATTCTCCCCGTCACTTTCAGGTACACCAATCAGACGTAGATTTGGTCTTTTCACATAGTCCCACATTTCTTGGAGGCTTTGCTCGTTTCTTTTTATTCTTTTTTCTCTAAACTTCCCTTCTCGCTTCATTTCATTCATTTCATCTTCCAGGGCTGATACCCTTTCTTCCATTTGATCGCATCGGCTCCTGAGGCTTCTGCATTCTTCACGTAGTTCTCGAGCCTTGGTTTTCAGCTCCATCAGCTCCTTTAAGCACTTCTCTGTATTGGTTATTCTAGTTATACATTCTTCTAAATTTTTTTCAAAGTTTTCAACTTCTTTGCCTTTGGTTTGAATATCCTCCCGTAGCTCAGAGTAATTTGATCGTCTGAAGCCTTCTTCTCTCAGCTCGTCAAAGTCATTCTCCGTCCAGCTTTGTTCCGTTGCTGGTGAGGAACTGCGTTCCTTTGGAGGAGGAGAGGTACTCTGGTTTTTAGAGTTTCCAGTTTTTCTGCTCTGTTTTTTCCCCATCTTTGTGGTTTTATCTACTTTTGGTCTTTGATGATGGTGATGTACAGATGGGTTTTTGGTGTGGATGTCCTTTCTGTTAGTTTTCCTTCTAACAGACAGAACCCTCAGCTGCAGGTCTGTTGGAGTACCTGGCCGGCCGTGTGAGGTGTCAGTCTGCCCCTGCTGGGGGGTGCCTCCCAGTTAGGCTGCTCAGGGGTCAGGGGTCAGGAACCCACTTGAGGAGGCAGTCAGCCGGTTCTCAGATCTCCAGCTGCGTGCTGGGAGAACCACTGCTCTCCTCACAGCTGTCAGACAGGGACATTTAAGTCTGCAGAGGTTACTGCTGTCTTTTTGTTTGTCTGTGCCCTGCCCCCAGAGGTGGAGCCTACAGAGGCAGGCAGGCCTCCTTGAGCTGTGGTGGGCTCCACCCAGTTCAAGCTTCCAGGCTGCTTTGTTTACCTAAGCGAGCCTGGGCAATGGCGGGCGCCCCTCCCCCAGCCTCGCTGCCGACTTGCTGTTTGATCTCAGACTGCTGTGCTAGCAATCAGCGAGACTCCGTGGGCGTAGGACCCTCTGAGCCAGGTGCGGGCTATACTCTCCTGGGGCACCGGTTCCTAAGCCCGTCGGAAAAGCACAGTATTCGGGTGGGAGTGGCCCGATTTTCCAGGTGCCTTCTGTCACCCCTGGAAGGGGAACTCCCTGACCCCTTGCGCTTCCCGAGTGAGGCAATGCCTCGCCCCTGCTTCGGCTGGCGCACAGTGCGCTCACCCACTGACCTGCACCCACTGTCTGGCACTCCCTAGTGAGATGAACACGGTACCTCAGATGGAAATGCAGAAATCACCCGTCTTCTGCGTCGCTCGCGCTGGGAGCTGTAGACCGGAGCTGTTCCTATTCGGCCATCTTGGCTCCTCCCCCCCGGTTTGTCTTTTTATTTAGTTTTAACTGTCGCTTATCAGATATATGACTTTCAAAAATTTTTTCCTGCTTCATGATTTGTCTTCTCATTTTCTTAACAGGTGACTTTGAAGATAAACCATTTTTTATTTTGATGACATCCAATTTTTCAATTTATCTTTTATGAATTATGCTTTTCCTGTTACTTCTAAGAAACAACTAAGCCATAATTTTTTTTCTGTCTTCTTCTAGAAGTTTCATGGTTTTTGCTCTTATATTTGGTGTACACCATGTTCTGAGTTAATTTTGGGGTATGGTGTGAGGTAATGATCCAAGATCATTATTAATAGTATTAGTATTTTTGCATAGTGTAATTTCTGTACTATTTGTTGAAAATAATATTATTTCATCATTAAACTGACTTTACACCATATTCAAAAATGAGTTAACCATAGTGGATGGGTTTATTTCTGATGTTTGTCTTCTATGTTCTTTTTTTTTTTTTTTTTTAGCATTACAAAATATTTTATATTTAATGAGAAAAAAGAAGCTTGCAGGCAGCACATGAAGCATCCACAACAGGTATACGATTGAAAACTAGTAAAATAAGTGTAAGTTGTTGATTGATGTAGGTACTAATAGCATCTGACTTTTGGCACTGGCCTTGATTACACAGGAGATGGAGAAGTCATTACAATTAAGAAAACATATTTAATAAATCATTGTCAATTTTTATAATGTTTCAAGCCCATTCTTTGTTGATAGCCTCCACATTTATATGGTTAAGTCATTGTTGCTGTGTTTCTTATCTATGACATTATTTTTATATCCCTTCCTTTGTGGATCTTAAGATGTCGCAGAAGGTTCATTCCTGTACCCCAATACAGATTCACTTCCTTTAGCTGCCTTTTCTAGCACCAATATGCTTTAAAAAAAAATGCGCAAACAACAAGCAGTGACAGCGGCCAATTCCTCGAATGTCCAGATTAATAACTGTAGCATGCTAAAGAAAGGTGTGTGTAAACAGCTGGAGATGGTATATGGTCCAGAGTCCAGCATAAAATTATTTCCTTTCTAAGCATTCCCTCCATTCCCCTAACCCGAATACATGCATTAGAATGCAGCAAAACCCTTCGGAAACTTCTCTTAGCCAACTGCAAACTTATCTGTTGTCACAAGTGGAAAGGGGTAGGATGTGAACCAGTATATCACAAAGCTCTTCAGCCACTTCAGTTGGTGACAGAACACAAAAGGAAAAAATTCCTACGTATACACATCAGTCTGTCTCCACTTCTTATAAAACTGGAATAAAATGGGAAAGTGCCATCTTTATTAATCCTAATTGAATTTTAAATGTCCTTTTGACACAAAAAGGTATATACATGACACAGCTACACAACCTTTTTTCAACTGGACAACAAGTGTCGAAATCCTGTGGATGTATAGGGTAAAACAAGATTGGTCAGGAATTGTTCCTATAACTGGTAATCTGACACAATGTCCTATTGCCATTAAAAAAAAAAAAAGATCCATTTTCAGTTTATTCAAGTTTGTTTTCATGGTGTTTTATCCCTCTTGATAAAAAAAAATTCAGACTTTTGTAATTTGTGTATGCTGATCTTCATCAAAAGGTTCATTCTCTGGATCAGAGTCAGTGGTGTCAGAATATCTATAATGATCAGGTTCATTGTCACTAACATTTGGTGTTACAGAAGTTGAACTGCTAGCTTCTGGATTTGACGGTTCCTCTACTGTTTTTGTGAAGTACAGCTTCACCTTAAAATCTGGAGAAAAGCATCGGTTGGCTTTGTCTTTATTTGCTTTGTCAAGATCATTTTTTGTTAAAGTACTAGATATTCCTTGTCATTATCTGCACGCTCTATACTGCAAATGCTATCAATTTCTTGATCACATAGACTTCCATTTTCTACTTTTTCTGAAGTTTCCTCTGGTCCTGGTATGAAGAACGTATTTACCCAAAAGTGAAACATTTTGTCCTTTTTTAGCATCTTGTTCTGTTTGTGGAAGAACTCTACTTTGATATCACCACACACAGGTAATGGCTGAGGGAACTCAAAGTACATGAACTTGTCTTCCTGTCGTGTGGGTACTGAATTGGAGGAATATATCTTCACCTTTAGCTGGCAGACCACAAACTGAGGATTGCAAGTTCCGCCACTGAACATTGGAATAGTTTCAAACATCATCTTGTGAAACAACAGTGCCACTGGTCTATAATCCAGATGATTCTTTAACAGGTAGCTATAATAATACACATAGCGCCTCTGACTGGGAATAGTTACTCCCTTTTTGTCTCTGGTCATTACTTCCCCATAGAAATCTAGGGCCTCTTGTGCCTTTAAAAATTTGCCCCGATGTAATAAATATGCATAAATCATTACACCAGTTCGTCCCTTTCCAGCTTTACAGTGAATTGCTGCAACATGATTGTCATCTTCACTTAGCCATTGGTCAAGATCTTCACAAAAGGGTTTGATAAGTTCTAGCTGTGGTGGGTTATGGTCTTCAAAAGGATATTGTGCAACTCTGCAATTAAATTTGGTGGTGTCATAATGTCTCAGCACAAAGATTGTATATCTTGTAATGGTTTTTATGCGTTGAATCCAAAAACCTTACTACATCGTCAATATTGTTCCTGTATACGCCTTCAAGTCTTTCTGCAGGAAGAGAGAGATGTTATGCAGGAAATCCCATAACAATAATGTTTAGATAAATATAGGTCAAGTCTAAGTCGAATCCATCCTCTTGATATCTCCTTTTGTTTCTGCTAACGATCTCTTTGATGATGGCTGTCATGTCTGGGAGCCTGTGGCTGAAGAAAAAGGAGGAGAGAGATGGCAGAAGCTGCTGGTGGCGGGGTTCTTCTGCAGGATGGAAATGGCTCTGAACTTGGCGGTAGCTGATGCCCCTCGCTCTGCCGCCGCTTGGCTCTGGACCGCAGCCGGGTAATGGCTGCTGCGGCGGCTGCTGGATGGTTGCAGCGACTGGGCCTGCTTCTCCTCAGCAGCCAGAGGCCTGGCAGCGGCGGCAGCGGAATGGGGAGAAGACGAATAATCCTCCGAAAGGCTGCCTCCTCCAGCGGCCTCCGGAGCCCAGGCCACGGGGGGTGCGGCGGCGGCGGACGGGAGGTTTAAAACCGGCCCGGGTCCCTGGATGTACCGCCGCCGCCGCCGCGCCTCAGCCGGCTCCCGCCCGAGCCCACGGCTTCCACCTTCCCTTTCAGGAGAAGCCGAGCAAGAGGCTGCACAGTTAGAAAAGACGAAGAGGAGGCGAGAAACGCCGCCGCTGCCGCCGCCGCAGGCCGGCCGGCTCCCCGAGGGCGCTGCCCTCGCGGCTGCTCATAGGCGCTGCGAGGGGCTTCGGGTCGCGGTCGCCGCCGTCTCTCATCTCCCTCGCCTGAGCCCGGCCTCGCCTCACAGCGGCTCAACTCTCAAACTTCCATCATGGCTGCAGCTTCTGAGAGGAGCGAGTCGTCTAGGTTCTTAATCTATGTTAATCTTATGTTAATACCACACTCTGTTGATTATTGCAGCTTTATCGTATGTTTTAAAATTGGCTAGTGTAAGTCTTTTAATTGTGTTTTTCTTTTTCAAAATTGCCTTGACTATTCAAGTCCTAGGTATCACCATATAGGTTTAGGATCAGCTAGTCAATCTCTACGAAAGGTATTACTAGAATTTTGACAAGGCTTGCCGTGTACTTATTGATAAATTTGGAGATAATTTCTATCTTAACAATACTGAGTCCTCCATGATCATGGAATGTTTTTTCCATTCTTTTTGATCTTTTAAAACTTATCTCAACATTTTATATTTTTTCTATGTATAGGTCTTATATTTCTGTTGTTTAATATATTGCAAAGTGCTATTTTCTATGCTGCAACTATAAAAATATTTTTCTTAATTTCACTTTTGGATTATTACTAGTATTAGAACACATATGATTTTTGCTATACATACTGTATCCTGAAATCTTGCTAAATGGATTTGTTCTAGAAGTTTCTTCGTAGATTTCACAGGAGTTTTTTTGTTTTTGTTTTTGTTTTTGTTTACATACAGGATCATGTAGTCTGAGATTAAAAAGAGTTTTACTTTTTCCTTTCCAACCTGGAAGCCTTTTACTGCAATTTCTTATCTGACTATACTGTCTGATATCTCCAGTGCAATGTTGAATAAAAGTAGTGAAAACAGACATTGTTACTTTGCTACCAATATTATAGGCAAAGCATTCAGTCTTTTGAAGCTTTCATGTTTAAAGTGAGTGTTTTTTTCATGCCGTTAATCAGGATGAGAAAGTTCAATCTGTTCATAATTTGTTGAGATTTTGGGTACAGGTTATTTTGTCAAATTTATTTTATTGCATACACTGAGATAATCTGATATGTTTTTTATTCTATTAATATGGTATATTATGTTAGTTGATTTTGGATGTCAAGCCAATCTTGCACTGGCAGGATAAATCCCACTTGGTCATAGTATATAATCTTTTTATATATTGCTAAATGAGGTTTGCTAATATTTTATGGAGACCATAGACATACTAGTTTGTCGTTTTCTTGTGATTTCTTTTATTAGTATCAAAGTAATTCTGACCTGCTGGCTGAATTAGTAAATTGTGGACTGAACTGGGATGAATTTAGGAATAATCTTATTCTTTATTTTTTGAAAGTTTTTTTTCATAGGAGTTGTATTATTATTTAAATATTTGATGGGATTTACCAGTAAAGTCAACTAGTCCTGAGCTTTTCTCTATGACATGGAGTGATAAACTATTGCTCACATGTTAAAGTCAAGCCATGGCCTATATTTGTATGACTCATAAACTAAGAATAAATTTTATACTTTTAAAGTGTTAGAAGATGGAAGAGGAGGAATAGGAGAAAAAGAACTGACAGAGGTTGCATATGGCCCAAAATATTTACTATCTAGCTCCTTACAGAAAAATTTTGCTGACCTCTGCTCTGTATGGTGTTATTTACTAAAATACTTCTTTACTTGTAATATGTCTATCCAGACATGTGGCTTTTTTTCTTGAGTTACTCTTATGTCTTTCTAGGAATATGTCTGTTTCATCCAAGTTGTCAAATTCATTGACATAGTGTTGTTCATAACATTTCCATATATTTCTATAGGGTTACTAATTGTATTCTTCATTTTCACTCCTGACTTTGCAATTTCTATTTTCTTGCTTTTTATCTTGTTCAGTCTGACTAAAGTGTTATCAATTTTATAGCATTTCAAGTAACCAGGTTGTAGTTCCATTGATTTTCTCCATTTTTCTATTCTCTATTGAATTGATTTTTAACTTGATCTTTATTATTTCTTCCTTATGTTTACTTTTGGTTGACTTTTCTCTTATTTTTCCAGTGTCTTCAGGTAGAAGTTTAGATTATAATGCAAACTTTTGTGGTTGTTTTCCTAATGTAGTTATTTAAAGCTATACATTTCCCTTTAATTATGGCTGCATTCCATGTACATCAATATATTTTTGGTTTTTTAGTTAAAAGCATAATTACTCTAGAAATTCCTTCTGAAGCCCACGAGTTATTTAGGAGTGTGATGTTTAATTTTCAAATATTTGTGATTTTTCCTGCTTGTTTCTGTTGTTTATTTCTAATTAAATCCCTCTGTGATGATAGAATATACTTTGAATTATTTTAATCCTCTTATCTGTACGTTATTATATAATATATAATCTATATGGGGAAATACTCTATGAGCACTTGAAAAACTGTACATTCTGCTGTTGCTGAATAGAGTGTTGTAAAATCATCAATTAAGTCAAATAGTTTTGTAGTGTTTTTCAGGTCTCTTTTACCCTTATTTACTTGCTGTCTAGTTGGTGTGATCAATTTTTCAGACTGGAGGATTTAAGTCACCAACTATAATTTTGATATATTTATTTTTGTTTCATTTCTGTCATTTTTACTTTATGTATTTTGGGACTCTGTTGTTAGGCTCCAGGACTTACTCCACAGTGCTGTACAGGCACATGGTTTCTACACTAAAAGTAACTAAACTTAGAGATTTGTGGGATGCCATCAAGTATACCCACATGTGTAAAATTGGAGTCTCAGAAAGACAGAAGTGCGAGAAAGATAAAGAAAAAATAATGGCCACAAACTTCTCAAAGTTGTTGAAAAATATTAATCAAAAGAACCTAGAACCTTAACATCTCTCAAACACAGTAAACACAAAGATATCTATGTCTAGATACATTATAGTTAAACCTCAGAAAGCCAAAATCCACAAATAATATACTGAAATCAATATTTGTTCTCAACAAGAGAAAAATGACTCATCATGTGAAAGAGAAGAGCAATACAATTAACCTGACTTTAAATCAGAAACAGTGGAGATCAGAAGATAATGGAGAGGCACTGAAAGAAAAAAAAAATTCCACCCAAAATTCTATATCCAGCAAAACTATCGTCTATAAATGAAAATGAAATAAAGACATTCCCAGATAAGCAAAAGCTACAGAATTTTGTGGTTAGCAGACCTGTCTTACAAGAAATATTAAAGGAAGTCATCAGGCTGAGAGAAAATGGCATTGTTAGTAACTAAAATCCATAGTAAGAAATTAAAAGCACCTTAAAGGATAAATATGTGTGAATAAATATAAAAAATACATACACACATACAAACACACATAGAAGGAATACATATTTTGTATATGTTTTTATAGCATTTAATATACATCAATCTGGGTGGGCACAATCTAATCAGCTGCCAGCATGGCTAGAATAAAAGTAGAAGAATGTGGAAGGACTAGACTGGCTAAATCTTCTGGCCTTCATCTTTCTCCCATGCTGGATGCTTCCTGCTCTCAAACATTGGATTCCAAGTTCTTCAGTTTTTGGACTCT
The DNA here is from genome assembly GCF_028885655.2 of Pongo abelii. Taxonomy (NCBI): domain Eukaryota; kingdom Metazoa; phylum Chordata; class Mammalia; order Primates; family Hominidae; genus Pongo; species Pongo abelii. The sequence goes on along the minus strand of NC_071998.2, from coordinate 24,254,733 downwards.
TGGACTTAAACCAGTGATTTGCCAGGGGCTCTTGGACCTTCGGCCACAGACTGAAGGCTGCACTCTCAACTTCCCTACTTTTGATGTTTTGGGACTCAGACTGGCTTCCTGGCTCCTCAGCTTGCAGAAGACCTATTGTGGGACTTTACCTTGTGTTTGTGTGAGTAAATACTCTCTAATAAACTCCTCTTCATCTGTCTTATTAGTTCTGTCCCTTTGGAGAACCCAGAATGTAAATTAGTACAACCATTTTGACAAACAGTATGGAGGTTCCTCAGAAAATTAAAAATAGAACTACCATATAATCTAGCAATTCCAGTTCTAGATATAAATCCAAAGGATATGAAATCTGTATGTTGAAGAAATATATGCACTCTTATATTCCTTGAAGCATTATTCACATAGCCAAAATACAGAATTAACCTAGGTTTCCACCAATGGATGACTAGATGAAGAATATATGATTTATATTCTGTATATGTATATATATATTCTCTATATGTATATGTGTATACATACACACACACACACACACAAAATGGAATACTACTCAGCCATACAGAAAAAGGAAATCATATAATTTGCAACAACATGGAGACATTATGCTAAGTGAAATAATCCAGGCACAGAAAGACAAATAATGCATGGTCTCACTTATTCATGGACTCCAACAAAGTCAAACCCACAGAAGCAGAGAGTAGAAGGGTAACTGCCAAGCACTGGGATGTGGTTTCAGGAAGGGAGGCATGGGAAATAGGGAAATGTTGGTCAAAGGTACATGTTTTAATCAGACAGAAAGAAGTTCAAGAGATCTATTATGCAGCGTGATTACTATGGTTAATAATATATTTACTCTTGAAAATTGCTAAGAATGTAGATTTTAAATGTTCCTACCAAAAAAAGTCAAAACAAAATGGTAAGTACGTGAGGTAATGCATATGTTAATTAGCTTGATTTAACTATTCCACAATGTATACATATATCAAAATGTCACAATATCACATTGTATACCATAAATATATATAATTTCTATTTGTCAACTTTAAATAAGTAAATAATAAAGTAATGAGATAGCTTTCAACTAAGCTTATATAGTGGTATAATATAAAAATTTTTGTAGTAACAAAATTATAGTAATTTTGGCTTATACTGAAATGTGCATTAAACAAGTGTTTGCATAAAATTTAAATTCAAATTACTACTGTTCACAGCCCACAGAAAGCAATGAAACATGTGTGCTTTACTCTTGGTACAGAAACAAATAGCTTGTACTCCTAAGGAAAAAAGAAAATTCCTGCCTTTTGATGAGAATTGTTTGAGTTTTATACTTATTTTATGGGGAGTTTTGCTGACCTCTTCATTCCACCATAGCTGGATATTCCTCCCTTGCACGTACTTTTGTTTCCTGGGGGCAGTGAGTCTTGGAAACATTTGTGAAATTCTTATTCTGAGTTTGCCTGGCCACAGCCCAGGTTCCTTCACGGACACTTCAGCATCAGGCTCTCTCCTCATTCTTTCTATCTTCTGTGCCCTCAGCTCATAAACCCCAGCTCATAGAAGCTGAAGTCACCTAGACTCCAAGACACCTGATTGTGGAGACAGGAAAGGAGTTCTCAGGATATGTGCCATAATTTCATATTGGTTTCTACAAGAATCAGGGTTGGAATTAGAGCTGATTCATTATTCAGTTAACGTTGACATTGTTGATTACAGACATATCCTTGCTGAAAATATTTCCCAGCAAAAAACAGAAGTTCCCTTTGGCTCTGAAATCTGCAAAGCCCTTTCAGATGTCCCTGTGTCCTTGTGCCGTCACTCCACAGCACTGCACAGGCATGTGCTTACCTCACAAAATGGCAGTCTCAAAGGGAGGAGTGTCCACCCACAAGAGGCGCCACCCTATGCTGAGAAAGAACCTTTCACAGGAGGAGAGAATAGACCTTTCCAGAACCTTTAACATGAGATTTTTTGTGTGTGAAGTCTGACCTGAGCAGCAACCTTGCATCAGACTTCAAAAGGCAATATTTCCTGTACCTCCTTGTGCTGTACAAGTGAGTACAGAAGTCGAGAAAACGTTCCTAAGTCTATGGCCAGTTCAAATGGCATCATTTTCTATTTCTGAGATTAAATTATATGTATTAAAATCCTTACTCTGCCCTTTCATGTTTATTGCTCCTCGGACAAGATATCCCCTCTTCAGGTCCCAAACACATTCATTGCAATGCCTTTCCTCATCCTTGTCCCAGTCCTGGCTCTCTAGCTTCTTGAGACAATAACCCACCCTAAGGTATGTTGTGACATGCATCTTCTGTGTCACTGGGATCCCTAAGTGGTACAAGCATTCACTCAATTGCTTTAGCTAGAGTCCCCAGAATATCATCACCTCTTCTGTCACACTCTTCTTCCACATTGGTCCATAACCACATCTTTAACATTTCTGTTTATTAAAACCTCTCAAATTCAACCACTATTTTCTATCTCAACCAATACTGCCTTAGCTCTGTCTTTCACCTGAATTACTTCAACCCTTTCCAAATATCCACCTACCTGATGTCTTACTCTCTGTTCTAACTCAGTTCATTCTCTGCAGCTGAAAACACTTCCTTTCCATTGACTTTAGGGTTATGACCAGTCTTCTTTATATCTAAATGATAGCCTGTAAGTTCTTTTTGTAAAAAAAAAAAAAAAAAAACTTCCAAACTACAAGTTCTTAAAACCCTCCATGATTTGGCCCTTGCATACCTATCCAGTCTTGTGAAATTCACCTACTCTTTACCCACTTTTTGCATACTTATGCTCTAATAATATTCATAATCCCTCAGCTCCATATGTACTTTCTCACTCACTCTTGATCCTTTACATATGCTGTTCACACTAGTTAGAATAATCTTTCTCTCCCTATTTATCTGTACTACTAATCCTTCACGTTTAAATGGCCTGAGTCTCTAACTGTGGTAAATACCCGATGGTACCCAGAGCTTCTACAATCATAGAGTATCACACACTTCATTGCTTAACTTATTGTGATAGTTTTTAAAATTATTAATACAAAATATGCTCAATGAGGCCAAGACCATGTCCAAGGTTTTAATTTTTGTATCTTCAACAGTATTACAGGCTCTGAATAAAGTAGGCACTCTATAAATATTTATTGAACAAACCAGGGTTTTATCAGTTCTTGCCTCTTTAGCTAAGATATGATCTCAGCTATCTAAACATTTCTCTCTCAAAAGTATTGCTGCAATTATTTAGAGATTTTCACATTGTGGTAGACTGAATAATAATCTCCCAAAATGTTCAGATCTGAATCCTTGAAAATTGTGAATATGTTCACTTACGTTGCTGAAAGGATTTTGCAGATGTGATTAAGTTAAGGATCTTGAAATGGGGAGGTTTTCCTTGATTAGCTGAGTGGGCCCAATATCGTCACACACTTTCCTAAAATATCTTACCAAAACCACACCACCTCTGTGAAGCCCTCTCTATTTTCCCAGACAGATATGGAGGTTTCTTTCTTTACGTGTTTATAACAAATTAAAGAAACTTCAACTTCTATCACTATGTTATGATATTTATGGTCATGTCTGACTCTTCCTAGACTAGAATGGTTTTTGAGGGATTGGACTATATGTTCATTTACCTTTGTAAACCCAGTATGTAGGACTTGGTACAATATATTGGATACAGGATTATAAGCCTGATAGGAGCGGAAACCTTTGTTGCTCATGCTTGTATCCCAGAATCTAGTACTATGTCCAGTGAGTGTAGTAAGAGTGAGGCAAGAGGATGCAAGTCAGAAAAAGGCTATGTGACAATAGAAGTAGAGATCAGAATGACAGACACTTTGAAGATGGAGGAAGGGCCCTGAGCCCAGTAGTGCAGATGGCACCTAGAAGCTGGAAAAGGCAAAGAAATGAATTCTCCCATAAAGCCTACAAAAGGAACACCACCTGCCAACACCTTGATTTTTAGCCCCAAAAGACTTATTTCAGACTTTTATCCTGAACAGGACAGAAGCAAAAAAATGGAATGGATCAACATAAAAGCAGAAGTTAATAAGGTAGAAAATTTTTTAATGATAGAACTAAGAAATAAGCAAATGAGATGATTGTTTGCCAGCCAAAAGACAGAGAGGACAAATATGCTAAAACAGAAGTGACAAAGGGAAGTATGATAAAGTCTATTTTTAAAAACAATATTTTGTATAATTCTCTGCAAACAACCTAAAAGCCTAAATGAAATGGCTCACATTATAAATTTAACAAAACTGACCCTAATGTGGATAAAAAGCCTAAACAAAACAATGACTACAAAAGAAATAAATACATTTGTAATAGAATTTCCTCACAGAAAAGTGCCAGTCCCATATAGTTTCTTTACAGGGATTTTTCCACACTTTTTAAAATCAGGAACTTTGAGAATACCTAAAACATTGCAAAGTATAGAACAGTGGGGGAAATTTCTAAGTTATTTTCATGACATGAGCTTAATATTTATAACAAAACTCAACAAAACTGCACCTTAAAAAAAAATCTATAGACTGGCCAGGCGTGGTGGCTCATGTCTGTAATCCCAATACTTTGGGAGGCCAAGTGGGGGTGGATCACAAGGTCAGGAGATCAAGACCATCCTGGCTAACACAGTGAAACCCCATCTCTACTAAAAATATAAAAAATTAGCCAGGCGTGGCAGCACGCGCCTATAGTCCCAGCTACTCAGGAGGCTGAGGCAGGAGAATCGCTTGAACCCGGGAGGCGGAGGTTTCAGTGAGCCAAGATCGTGCCTCTGCACTCCAGCCTGGGCAACAGAGCGAGACTCCATCTCAAAAAAAAAAAAAAATCTATAGACTTATATCACTGATTAGTATTGATAAAAAAGTATTCAATAATAGTGAATCAAATAACGACACTAGAAAATAATCTACAAATTGATGTTTGCTCCAGGATGGTAAGGGTAGTTCAATATTAGTAAAATTACTCATCAAATCCATTATATTAGTCAATGGGGTTGGCCTGAGCACTGGGAAAGGGGTGGGTAGAAAATACTGTCTCAGAACGGCATTGAGAGAGAACACATACTAATCCTATCTGGAAATTTACGCTCCTCTTCAGCCATTCACATCTCTTCTTAAGGATACTCTCCAGCTTTACTGAACTCTTTGCAAACTCCAAAAATATCGTATTCTCTTAGATGTTGCGTAGGCTGGTCCCCCAGCCTAGTGTACCAGGAAATTATTCATTTTCCTACAAATCTTACTTAAACCCACACTACCTCTGTGAAGTCCTTTCTTCCCAGGGAGATATGGAGGTTTCTTTTCCTATGTGTTTACAACAATTTAAAGTCTGTTACTATATTATGGTGTTTTGGTCGTGTCTGACTCCTTCTAGGCAAGTATGGTCTTTGAAAGATGGGACCGTAAATCTTTTTACCTTTGTAACTGCAGTAGTAGGACTAGGAATGATATATAGAATGCAGAATTATAAGCCCCCATGGGAGAAGAGACCTTCTTTTTGTTGTTCATGCTTGTATCCCAGAGTCTAGTACTGTGGTGCACATAGATGTATATTTACTCAATAATATGAAAGACCCAAATATGCCTTTATGGAATTGACCCTGCAGTTACACCTCACCATCTCCTACTTACCCAAGAATTATTTATTAACTATCCCATGTCTTAGGTCTCAACCCCCTTCCCTAGTTAAGAGTGGGCCCTGTTGCTAAGCAGGTTAAAATAGAAGGCTGATGAAGAAAATCTCTGTGGAAAATACTGAAGAGGAACACAGGAATAAAAATACCTCTACTCTGATGATGCCTTATATAAAGGCAGATGCAGTTGGCTTAAACTTCTACATTGGCTCATTTCTATGAAGGCCACACCTCTCAACTTCAGGGACTTCCAGTGAGGGGCTTCACAACAATCTCTGGAGTCAGTGCGGAGCTACTCCCTTGGCGAATCTCTTCACTGACACTCAATGGGCCATCAGGGTGGGCCTTCACATCTGCTAAGCCACAGGAATACACCACATCATGCTCCTGAGAGGAAGGGAAAGACAAAGGATCATAGGAAGTAAACCCCTTGAGGAAATTTCAATTTGGATCCCTTTTATTCTATTTATAACAAGGCTCGAGTAGCATATTTATTTTCCCCATCTCAGACCCTAACCTCAAGTGAACCTACTCCCAGATTCACACACATAAACATACGCACCAGCACCATCCCAGCAAGGAGGCAGCTGCAACAAAAAGCAGCAGGTGGGAGAATATTATATTACATATTTAACTACAGGATTACTCCAAGAATTGCATTCCCTAAAATTATTCCCTCCATTGGAAGCAGACTAGTAGCCAATAGGAAGAGAAATTGCTAAAACAAAAATGTGTTCAGTTGGATGAAATATTTACTTAAAACAGAAATGTATTTATGAAGACATAATTCTTCAGAATTGTAAGGTAAAAATAAAATCCTATACCCACCAACTGACTGAAAGGACCATCTCTGGGACAAGAGCACCCCAGAGTAACCTTGAACATTGAGTTCTTGGCTAGGATAGAATGGAGAGGTCAGACACACCTTATTATACCTCTCCCTTGGAGCTGTGATGAGGTTTTCTTCCCTAAAGGCTAAACACAAACCAGCCCTTTCAAAAGACTCCATCCCTAAAAGCAACAGAAAGTCTGATGCTGCCCCTCCTTTTTGCCTGGTAAGAGGCCACCAATCAAACGATGTTTCTGGCCAGACTAGGGAGGACGTGTAGTGAGGCTTTTGGTGTCCTTTGCTTCACCTTTTGATGTCAGAGAGCTGAAAACTCCACCCCCAGATCATGCTAACATGGCCATTTTTTTTACAGGGGTCCCATGAAGGAGCAGGAAACTCAATTGTGGATGCACACGTTTTTCCCTTTATTAATGTTCATGACTCCTCCTATAGCTTATTGAATATCTATATTTGGCCATTCCACTCAGCATGTATTTCTTTTCCCTTTGCCCATCCCTAGATGTGTCTGTTTCTGGCTTCTTGCCAGAGGCTGTGCTTCCCAGCCTGTCAGAATGGCCACACTGCAGGCTGCAACCCTTTATGAGAAATAAAGCTCTCCCTTCCAAATTTGAACTTCCTCATTCTTCAGTTAACAATATCATCATTCTTCTAAGAAGATACCAGTGAAATTTCAAGGATGATTCAGCACGATAATGAACTGTTTGTAATCATTCAAGATATACTAAATGCTGAAAGAAGTCAGTTTAGAAATAAGAAGTAGGACAACCAAAGGATGGAACTTAGAAGAGGACAAATAAAGGATTTTACAGAAGCCACTCATGAAAAGAGATCCACCAATTCTGAGATAAAAGAACTGGGTTTGAGTAAGCCACTTGTTATAAGAGTGCTCAAGGTTTTCAGAAAAAAATAAACAGAGCTAGTCAATGGTACCTGGTAATAAAAGATATTTTGAATTTCAGGCCATAGAGGGTAGCATGCTAAGTGTATTTTTAGTTTTGGGAATTAGAGTAAAATGAAAATAATTTCTGAAGAAGGCTCCAGCCAAACTCTAAAAAGAAAAAGAAAAAAAATGCAAGGTATAGAATATTTGAAAAATTTATTATTAATAGTTGAAAGTACATATTTTAGAACTGGACTGATCCAGTCACCATCTAGTTTTGCCATGTTACTTAACCTCTCTAAAGGTAGTTTCCTAGCCTATAAAATGGAAATAGTCACACATGGCTCCGAGAAGTTTTATTTAATTGAGAAAATGTACGTAAATGGCCTGACACAATCCCTAGCACAAGAATAAGACTCAATAATAACTAATGGTGGTAGCAGTAAGAGTGCTACTACTAGCTGACCATTCTGAAAGTTGAGCCTGAGTGAGTGATTACTATACACTGTGCAATTGTAACTTCTTAACACATTAATTCATTTAATCTTCACAGCAAATCCATAAGGTTCATACTTTTATTAGTACAACTTACAGAGAGTAAAACTGAAGCATTCACAGTTAACTTACTTGCCTAAAATGAGCTTAAGTAGCAGAACCCATATTTAAGCCCAGGCACTATCTCTCCAGAGCCTTCTTTGTTAGCCACTAACCTTGTGGTAGTGCTATCAAGTAAATGGGCTTGCTGTCTGATATGCTCAGAAGCCAATAACCATGGCACCAGCTTTTGAGAAAAGAAAGGTTTTACTGCAAAACTGGTCAGCGAGGAGACGTGAGCTGGCTCAAATCTGTCTTCCTGATTTGGGGTCTTGGACAAGTTTTAAAGGACTGAGAGAAAGGATTTAGTAATACTGGGTTGATAGAGTCTGACTGGAGGGCTTCAGATTTAACCATTTATGGTAAAGTAGGTTGAGGAAGATTTGAGCCCAGATCTTCCCGGCCAGGAACCCATTGCTTCTCAAAGAGTTTTGGCATCCAGGTTGCAGGCATCTTCCCGTCTTCTTGGTTCTGAAGGGAGGAATCATTCATTCCAGGTGTTGTTCGATGTCAAAGCTTTTGGCTCTGTTGTACCTACAAGCAAACTCAACATTTTGTTATCCACATAATAGACCCAGTTTGGGCTGATCCTGCAGTTACAAATCCCTCCCTTTTTGTTTAGTTTAGTTCTCAATCTTGAAGGAATTGAGTGTCTACCACTCTAGCTACTTTTTGTTGACAAGGGGCATAGGTCTGGGTTTGAGGAATGAAATTGTTTCATAATTAGTTGCAAATGTTCATGGGTCCTGGGTTGAGGTCAAACAGGTGGGTCAGGGAATTATTTTGATATTTAATAATTATTTCATGAGCAGGGGGAATTGATTTAAAAAGACAAGATAGACAGCAGGTAGAGACCTTGAGAGAAGGAAAAGAAATCTCAACACACACAGAAATATAATTTTTAGTTTAAGCAGACCCTCAAAAATAGATCTTATTCCTGATGAAAACATGTTGTTTACATATTATATCCAGGTTTATCAGAGAACACTAGATGGAGTCAAGTGGCTTTTGGTCTATTATTATTTGGGTCGGTCTCAACTTTTTTAGGAGTATTAATGTAAACACAGCATGACGTATTAAAGCATAAACACCTCTTTGTTTAGCTAGTATATAATCTAGGGTAATTTTATTATCTAGTATTACTTTAGCCAAAGCACCTGGCTCTCTCTGTTGAGCCGCCATGGCCATTGTGGTCTCCTTGGCAAGCTTTTCAGGGCAATGGAAAGGTTTTTAATCACATGTTTATGAGAAGCAACTCCCCACCATGGCAACAGAGTTTGTCTAAAGAAATATCCTATACTATCTGGTGGGCCACCTGGTAATATTTACCTGGGAGGAGGTTTAGCATAGATCTTTTGGCCATTATGAACAGTTTTATGGTGTTAGTCTAATGCCTAGCATCACTAATGTCATAGACAGAGAAAGGAGTGACTAAGTACCCTAGTAAACAGATGTCTTTTAGGCATCAGCTGTCAAGGCATTCATAGTCCCAGGGCTGGTCGTTTGTTTCATAGACAAAGACATATCCTGAGGAGGCACATAGAATACCAGATATATTAACATTTAAGTTCTCAGTTTGAGGAATTTTACTTAGGACTTGGTGAAAGTAGGAGCCAGAGTATAGAAGAGTCTAGAAGAAGTTATCTAACTTACAAATTGGTAGAGAAGAGGGCAGTCCCTGAAGGTATACTAGGTTCTTTTTATTTAAATCTTGACATAATCATGTAGATCTACAGTTTGAGGACACATCAGTGTATCTCTCCTGGACCAGAGGATAGAAAACAGGAAGTGGATAGTAGGTGTGTCAAGTAAACAGATGATTTCTGTTTCTGAGTTAGCCAATGTCTGGCTTCTGTGGGCATAGGTCCCTTTATCCTAAGTGTCTTTGAAGGGGATGTTAATGAAAAAACAGGGAACTAATGATCCTCCACCAGCAAATCTGACTTATACCTGTGAGTTTTTGATCATAGGTCGCCAGAAAATTAGGCACTTTAGAGAAGCTGATCACAGAGATAAGCCGCAGATCGGTGTGATCAAGTGCAGAGGAGGGTTTTTGATGACATCTCTAACATTTAGATCGATTTTGTGAGGTGGGTAGGGATTGGGACATTTTTATCAAGAAATTATCTTTTTGGCCAGATGTGGTGGCTCATGCCTGTAATCCCAGCACTTTGGGAGGCTGAGGTGGGTGGATCACTTGTGGTCAGGAGTTTGAGACCAGCCTGGCCAACATGGTAAAACCCCTTCTCTACTAAAAATACAAAATTTGTATTTCACTTGAACTCAGGAGGCAGAAGTTTCAGTGAGCTGAGATCGTGCCACTGCACTCCAGCCTGCACGACAGAGTGAGACTCTGTCTGAAAAAGAAAAAAAAGAAAGAAAGAAAGAAAGAAATTATCCTTTTATGTTGAGGTTAAGGCAAGCAAAAGGATATAAAAGGATATAATAGAGGAAAACTGTGGGCATTTTAAACAGAGGAAATCATTTTGTTTCCCTGAGAGGAGATATTTGGCTGATAGAAAGAAAAGGATCAGAAAAAAATAAACTCTACCCAAGGAAGGGCTATAAGGTCCTAAATATATTTTTGAGGTTAAATCAAGGAGGTAGAGATGATTAATTCAATAGCACAGAATAATATATACAACAACAAGGTAAAAATTAAGTTGCATTAATACAGGCCTCACCCGATATCTTGGGTAAGCTGTCTCCTTTAGTTGTCTCCTGTTTCTGCCCTCGTAGTTCCATCAGGTGGAGGCTGGTTTTAGAGACAGAAATGATTTTCACTTATCTGGAGAGCCAGGAGCCCTTCTGGTCTTATTGAGTTTTTTAAAAAGTAACTTAAGATCAGTTAGGGGTTTCCAAGTGTGTTCCTGGGTGGAAAAGCTGGTTGTGGGCCTCCACAGCCATCTAGTATATGGTCAGTCTGGTCCTTTGGTTTTTCTTACTTGTGAAGGGCATGACCTGTTTGGGAATTTTACAGGGACCAAGAGGAATCTTTTGAAAATGGGAATAACTTTTACCCATGAATGATGAATTTGGGGCCTCAACCCTTTTAACTTTATTGCTGAATGGATCACTAAAGGAACTTCATAGGGCCTAATCTATTTGAACTGTAGTTGGTCTTCAGGGTGGTGATTTTTCTAAGTCCTAAGTTGTACTCAGTTTCCTAGACTTAGACAATGTAAAGGAACATCTATAGGAAACATTAAAACAGCTAGAAGCGTAATTATGTATAGCAGACAAAGTTATACCCAGAGACTGTACACATTTTATAGCATCTAATGCATTTACCCATCATGATGATTTTCAATATTAAAATAATATTTAGTCTTAAGAAGGGTTGTCCCACATAGAATTCTGTAGGGGCTAAACTGGTCCTTGCTTTTAGGGGCCATTCTTACTCTAAGCAGGGCAAGTGGCAAGACCTTATCCTATGTTAAATTGGGTTTTTGACACATTTTGGCAAGTATATTTTATAAGATATTGTTTATCTTTTCAGTCTTTCTAGTAGACTGGAGCCTCTAAGAGATGCTTAATTTCCACTGTATCCTAAGAGCTCCATAAACTTCTTAGGTAAGTCTGGTATTTGTTGTCACTTTGAATGGAAACTGACAATCTGAAGTAAGGAATTATGTCTTTTAATAAAGCTTGAGTTACCTCAGATGCATTTTTTGTTTGACATGGAAAGACCTTGACCCATCTAGTGAAGGTGTCTACAAGTACCGACAGGTATCTATAGTTTCCACCAGCTCCTGGCATAACTGCAAAGTCTATTTGACAATCTTGCCTTGTTTCTCTTCCTCAGGTTTAGACCCCTTTGCCTGCTGGAGGTGGTCCTGTCTTTGGATTCTCTGTAGCACAAATAAGACAATTTTGGGTAATCTTTTGTACATGCAGCCTGACAACAAACTTCAGTAACTAATGATAGGTTGTGTTTCTTCTATAATGAGTTCTTTGATATAACTGGGAAATAATCCTTTATCAAAAGCTCAGGGACAAGAACTATTCCTTGTTCATTGTAAATCTAGACTTCTTTAGTTGTTTTATACTGTTCCCTATCCAAGTCTTGAGTATGAGTATGAAATCCCTACTGGTTTGCTCTTTCTAGATTTACCTTTGAGTACTGGGTTTAAATAAGGACAGATTCATACTTGGAATAAGTACCAGAGCCTTTGTTTTAGGCTCTTTTGTCCTAGCTGTATGTTTTTCTACCTGATCAGCTAGATTATTGCATTTAGTTATCTAGCTATCAGTCTTTTGGTGTCCTGGACACTGCATTATGGCCATTTTTTGACAGCAAAATTGGGTCTAATAAGTCTAATATCTCTCTTGTATGTTTAATTTTATTTTTTTATGAGATTAGTGAATCTCTGTCTTTTATATGGCTCCATTTACATGCACTACCAAAAAGACATATTTGGATTCTATATAAATGGTTACCTTTTTATTTGTCCTGAGGTGTGAAGCTCGTGTGAGGGCAATAAGTTCTGCCTTTTGGGCAGAGATACCTGGTGGGAAAGCCTCAGCTTTTAAGATTTTCTGGTAAGTCACTATGTGTTTATCTGGCTTTTCAGAGACCCTGATCCATGAAGCTGTTCACATTGGTAAACATTCCCAGGTCTGGGTATTTCAAAAACTGATTTGTCAAGTCAGGCCTGTTTTTATAGAGCTTCTTTAGGGATTTCAGTTGGTGTCTTTCTTCTAATTGTAATAAGGCAACTTGGAGGGTGCAGGCTTCTTTAGGAGACACTCTAATATTTATTCATTCTGGTGAAAAATTACTTGTGCATTTAATTTTGTTAGCAAGGCTTATCCCAACAAAGGTATTGGACATTCAGGCATATATAGGAAGCTATGTTTAAATAGGTTTTTCCTCTGTGGCATTTGAGTGGTTGAAGGAAAGGCTTGCAAGGATGTTTCCCCAGATATACCAGTAATAGCAGTGGTCTTTGGGAAGACAGGGACTTGTCTTATATTTGGGATAGTGTAGCTCCATGGTCAACTAGAAAATCTATACATCACTTTTCCACACCAATTGTCATCTGCACTTCTTTGTGGGAAACGTTGACAGAGCTAATAGAGTGTATAGAAGTCCCTGGGTCTCATCATTACTGGTTGCTATCAGTAAGCTGTGGCATGTGGTGTGTTGATCTGTGGGGAGTTTTATCTTAAAAGACCATAGACAAGTATCTTATTAAAGTTTCCCATTTTGTATAGAGTTTTATCTGAAATGACTGGAACAAGATCCTGTACAAACGAGGTGTTCTGGGTCTGTGGTGTGGTGATTATGGGGATTCCTCTTCAGAGAATCACCAATGGGCTAGATATTCCCTCTTACATGTCTCAGAGGGTCCTAAACACCAGATGGTACTGGGCCACTCGAGATGTTGGGGTTACCAAGATCCCTTATGTAGTCCTCCTGGATGAGCTGTTGAAGTTCTTTCTGACCCAGGAATGGGGGATTGGTTTATCACTTTACATCATAAGCCAATGGCCTCAACACCTCTGCCAGGCTCTTAGTCACCTAGGAACACCCTAAAGGGCAGGAGGAAGCAATGTATTTCATCTTTGGAATCCAAGGACTTTCATTTAAATAAACTTTTAATGAGGTTCTTGTCACAACCATCAAAAATTTTAACCTCTGTTAGGATGAATAATTATGCAAACCAAAAACTCAGAAACACAAAGGAAAACCAAAACCAAGCCAAATTGAGTACTCTAACAGTTACAGCACCTTACTATTGCACTTATTCTTTCAGACCCTAACCCAAAGCCAGGACTGAAATAATCTAACCAGGACCTCCCTAGGGTAGGATTCAAACCCATGAAGCTACACAAAAATAGGACTCTAATCTGCAGTCCTAGACCAAAGATAATTTAAGGTGTAGGCACATATTAACAAGGTACTGACTCCAAAAGACATCTTATCCAGAAGTAATTTCTTTCCTCAAAAGAGCAAGTAGCACTCAAAGGCCTGAAATGTCATGACAGAGAATAAGGACCTCACAGCTAAGCCTCTGGATAAACTGGTCTAGGTGGCCCCACTCAGGGTCAGTGAAGAAACTTCAGTTCCCACTGAGGGGCTACAGTGCCTTGGCAGGCATTGGCCTCACACTGGGCACCTATATTTGTTATCAAGCAAATGGGTTTGCACACAGAAGCCAATAACTATGGCACCAGCTTCTGAGAAAAGAAAAGGCTTTGTTGAAAAACCAGTCAGCAAAAAGAAAGGAGTGAGCTCAAATCTGTTTCCCTGATTTGGGGTCTAGGGCAGGTTTTAAGGGATCAGAGAGCAAGGGAAAGGATTTAGGAATGTTGATTTGGTAGGGTCTGATTGGAGGGCTTCAAATATGACTATCTATGGTAAGATATGTTGAGGCACATTTTAGCCCAGGAGCTTCTGGGCCAATGGACCCCTCACTACTGAAAGAGGTCCGGCTTTCAGGTTCCAGTCATGTCTTGGTCTTGTTTCTAAGGGGAGGAATCTTTGGTTCTGGGTATTGTTAGAAGTCAAAGCTTTTACTGTTGCACATGCCTGGGCTACGTGATTTGCAGTTATGTAGCTGTTGGCAGTGTGAGAGACAAGCGTTGTTTCTCTGGCCAGGAAGTAAATGAAAAGTGCTGGTATCAGAGATTAAATTAATCACAGCACCAAGCAACATCCTGCTTTTGGTGCTGCCATGAGCAACAGAATTCTCTGCTGTGTGATCATTTGTCTCCTAAGAGCAGGTGAGTCCTGGGCACAGGTGAAGAATCTCTATTACTGAATTCACATGATCTAACTATAAAATGTTTCTTCATAAAAGTCACATTAGTCTCCTCTTTCCCAGGCCCTGTGTTTATTTGATCACCCATTTTTCCCAACAGGCCTCAAGGATGCTGTAGTTACACAATTCCCAAGACACAGAATCATTGGGACAGGAAAGGAATTCATTCTACTGTGTTCCCAGAATATGAATCATGTTGCAATGTACTGGTATCGACAGAACCCAGGACTTGGACTGAAGCTGGTCTATTATTCACCTGGCACTGGGAGCATTGAAAAAGGAGATGTCT
Organism: Pongo abelii; assembly: GCF_028885655.2. Classification (NCBI taxonomy): domain Eukaryota; kingdom Metazoa; phylum Chordata; class Mammalia; order Primates; family Hominidae; genus Pongo; species Pongo abelii. Next base: position 24,239,707 of record NC_071998.2, on the reverse strand, counting down.
CTGAGAGGTATCATGTTTCTTGAAATACTATAGCATCTTTTCTCCTGACCCTGAAGTCTTCTAGCACCAACCAGATGTGTGTATCTCTGCGCCAGCAGTTCATCCACAGCACTGCATAGCCACATCCTCTCCACATAAAAAAAGGTGCATACCAAAGAGGAAAAGCCTGCCCTCAGAATTCCTCACCCCAAATAAGAGAAGTTACCTCACAAGTATTGACAAAAAGAGCCAAACTCTGTAAAATATTTGAAGAGATTTATTCTGAGCCAAACATGAGTGAGCATGGCCAGAGGCAGAGGCTCGAGGGCTTAAGAACGTGTGTCCAAGGTGGTCAGCCTACAGCTTGGTTTTATACCTTTTTGGAGACATCAGACATCAATCAATACATGTAAGCTGTACGTTGTTTCAATTTGGAAAAGTGGGACAACTCAAAGAGGGGGCTTCCAGGTCATAGGTGGATTCGAAGATTTTTCAGACTGGCAGTTTGTTGAAAGAGTTAAGTTATCGTCTAAAGATTTGAAATCAATATAAAGAAGTATCTGGGTTGTGGGGACCAAGGTTCTTATTATGCAGATGAAGCCTCCAGGGAGCAGGCTTCAGAGAGAATAGATTGTATTTCTTAATCAAACTTTTAAAAGGTGCCAGACTCATAATTCTCTTCTGGATCAGGGGAAAAACCTGAAAAGGAAAGAGAATTATCTACACAATGTAGATTTTCCTCATGATAGACAGCTTTGTAGGGCCATTTAAAAATATGTCAAAAAATACATTTTGGGGTAAAATATTGATTTTTTTCAGGGCCTGCTATGAGTCATGTTGGTGTCTTATTGCTACAAAGGGTCTGTTTTGTCACTCATAAGGTTTCCATTGTAATGTTAATGCTGGTTGGTTGTGCCTGAATTCTAAAGTGAAGAGGATATAATGAGGCATGTCTGACCCCACTTCCCACTAAGAACTGAACTGGTTTTTCATGTTAATTTTGGAATGCTCTTGGCCAAGAGAAGGGGTCCACACAGTTGGTTGTGGGGCTTAGGATTTTATTTTTGGTTTACACAAGATTATACCAAAGCCCTCCCCTAGGTTTGATATGCCCTGCTTCCCTCTTTCCATTTTTGTCCTTCTAGGACACCTTTTTGGTTGTTATTAAACCCTTCATTTCTTGTCAATATCCCACTAGACTATAGGGCATCAACACAATATGAACACTTGTCTTGGTTTATTTGTGCTACTATAGCAAAATAACTGAGATTGGATAATTTATAAACATGAACTTGTCACAGTTCTGTAGGCTCGGAAGCCCAGAACAAAGCACCTCAGGTTCAATTTCTGGTGAGGGCCTTGGTCTCTGCTTCCAAGATGGCACCTTGAGTGCTATGTCATCACATGAGAAAAGTGCCTAAGCTAGTTCCCCACCCTTTTATGAGTCACTAATCCATTCATGAGAGCAGAATCCTCATGACCTAATCACTTCCCACCTCTTAATACTGCCACAATGGGGATTACATTTCAAAATGAATTTTAGAAGAAACACATTCAAACCACAGCACATTTCTAGACAAACTTTCAGACACAGATGTAGGGAAATTTTAATGAAATTGAATTTTAACCAAATGAAGACAAATAACCCACAGATTTGCAAATACCCTTCAAAGATTCTTCAAAGATATCTCAATGGTTAATCACATTGTTTAGGAAAATGAGAACAGTGACAGCAAGACCTCCTCAGTGGTACAATGGCCTCAGCAGCAGTAAAAGAGGGTAGTAAACATTATGCAGACTTTGTGTGGGCTCAGGATCACCCACAGAGAAGAAAGTTATTTTGTATGTATGTGTGTAACTGTATGTTTAAGAGAAATGAACTGTTTATTTACAGGGATTATTGAGGAGCAGAACCTCACTTGGGTAGATGCAGGTGTAACTTTTAAGATCAATATCCATGGCTTTGAATAGATAGGCTAGAGATACAGCAGATTTACTGAGTAGTTCCCCAAAGATGCATGTTGGGTGATAACCACCTATATTAGGTTTCCAATTACTGCAAATTCAGTAGGTAGCAGTCCTTTCTCCTTTCTCTTATCTCACAGTTCTGTCTTATCTCACAATTGTCTTATCTCACAGTTCTGTATGTCTGAAGTCCAGGAAAGTGTGGCTGGATTTTTCTCAGGGTCTTATAAGGTGGAAATCAAGAGGTCAGCTGTCTGCATTCTCATCAGGAGATTGGCTCCTCCTCCTAGATTATTCCTAGTACCGGTAGAATTTGGTTCCTTGTGACAGCAGGTCTAGGGTCTCCATTTTTTATTGGCTGTCACAGACAGCCAATGACATTGGCCATTAGCTCCTTGCAGTTTCTTTCTGGTCCCCTTGATCTTCAAATGCATATCAAATCTGTCTCGTGTTTAAAATCCTGTGATACCCACTTCTGCTTCAAGACAGAAAACTCTGCATTTAAAGGGCTCTAGTGATTAGGTTAGGCCAACCTGAATAGTATTTATTTTGTCAAATAATGTAACATAGTCGCTGGAGTGGACATATCATATTTTTAGGTTCCACTCATGCTGAAAGTGAACGACATTATACATGGGCATAAGTCACTGGAGGTCATTCTTGGAATTCTGCCTACCATACCAATGGAGATCAAATGCCAGGAATAGAAATTCAGAGAGCATACAATTAAATACATTAAATTAGAATTCAAAACTATTCAAGAGATGGTTCAGAGTTTTGGCCAAGCAGTGGATCAAATTTTCTTACTACCGCCTAATCAAAGATACAGTATAGAAGTAAAATGAATTGATATTTATTAAAATGGAGCAAAGACCAGGTCTAGGAAGGAAAGGCAAGAAGGTAGAATAGATTTGCTCTTACTGGAAGAACACTGGAGATTCAAGACAAGAAACAGAATTGTTTTAGTCCCTGAGTTAACAAATAAAAGAAAGATGAGACCAGAACAGTTGTCAATGACGGAGCAGTGAAGTAGAAAGGAAGGATGGAGTGAATGTGGAGAGCACTTTTCTGAAGAGAATAAACTTAGTTGTCAGATGAAAAGAGATATATAATTAGCTTTGTCCTTACAAATTTTGAGGTAACTTACCATGGAAATACTTTTTCTTATCAGTTGATTAATCTGGGGGGAGGTAGCACAATCCTTTGAAATTCCAGTGAGTAGAAAACTAGGCTCGACCTCAAGATGAAGCCTCAAAAAAGAAATGTCTGTTAGAATACAGTTAACAGGAGAACACCTACTGTGACTTTATTATCAGCAAGTTGGTGAAAACTTCCTGAAGAAGAAATGTGGGATGATACAGAAACTGATTAAAGTCTCAGAACAGCAAATAGTTTCTCCTCTTGTGAATTAATTCACCTTCCACAATTAAACAGAGATAACTCAGGGTACCTCAAATACTGATGAGCTTCACAGAAATGAATTGCTACCTAATTCCATTGATGGAGAAAGATAAAACAATGAGCAAAGAAGAGGTACTTTCAGAAGGAAGAATTTTTGAGAAGGTAGCAGTCCTTTCTCCTTTCTCTTTCCATGAGGTAGTTGCTATTCATTACTCTATGACGGGGACTGGGAACACAAGAATCACCACTTATGGATTAATGAATTCAAGATCTGTACCTTCCATTTTGATCCAAATTTGAACTTAAATTTATTCAGGACACCAACTGAATACTTCTACCTAAAGGTAAAACTCGTATCATATTCCCCTCCCAAGCTGCATTTCCTCTGAGTTCCTGACTTGACGGAGTCATTTATTTGTACAATATATGAACACTGAGAGTCATGCCACATTTCTTTCTCTTTTGCCCTGGACATCCAATTTTTATGCAAGCACTTTCATTTCTAACTCCTAAATATCTTAGTTTACTATCTCAATCACTGCAACCACTGACACGTTTATGCCCTTTTTACTAGCTTACCAAATAAATATAAAAGATCTCATTAATCTCTCTAGTTCCTTATTAATCCTCATTTCATCTAATCTAGTATTAGTATTATACCCAAGTATAATCTTCCAAATTGCAAAAATCTGTTTCTATCACTCTTTCTGCAGCATCCTTCACTGGCTCCCCCATGGTCTACAATATATACAATCTAAGTTTATTAAAAAGAAAAAAACTTGTGACTATCCCTTAAATATTTTGAAAAAAGGAAAATTAGTCCTTTACTAGAAAAATAGCACTGTATTATAATGTCAAGTTCACACTAGAGTCTACGATGGTGTTAAAGAGCTCTATATTTTTCTTCTTGAGTCACTTTGATATCCTCCCACAGTAAGACCATTACAGTTGGTGTATTGGTCTGTTCTCACACTGCTGTGAAGAAATACCTGAGGCTGTGTAATTTATAAAGCAAAGAGGGTTAATTGGTTCACAGTTCCACATTGCTGGGGAGGCCTCAGAAAACTTACAATCATGGTGGAAGGCAAAAGAGAGGCAGGCACCTTCTTCACAGGGTGGCAGGACAGAGTGAGTGCCAGCAGGGGAAATGCCAGATGCTTGTAAAACCATCAGATCTCATGAGACTCACTCATTATCATGAGAACAGCATGGGGGAAACTGCACCCATGATTTAATTACCTACACCTGGTGCCACCCTTGACACCTGTGGATTATGGAGATTATAATTCAAGGTAAGATTTAGATGGGGACACAGAGCCAAACTATATCAGTTGGGTACTGAGAAGGACATACTGTATTAATCATGCCTTCTTATTGTCTGTATTTTCTAATGTTTTGACATCCAATTTTCCCATGTTTTGACATCTGGGGACTTGCTGATCTTGGAGGGACTGACCCTCTCAGGGTTAACTCATTCCTAGGGGTAGCAAACTGCTTTCCCTAGAGCATGCCTTTCATATCAAATCAACCAATCCAAAGCCTCTACTCCAAACCACCTTCTTTATTGAGCTCTCATACTCTGAACCCCTATTCTCCTACCCTAATTACCACAGGGCCAGGTACTAAACAACTTGAGATAATCCCTACACTTTGTAGCCTGCTCGAAAATTTAAACTAGCCAATGCTAAACCTATTTAGCCTGTGTACCCTGCCTCACTCATTTGTTCAGTGAAAACCACAATAAAGTTTCTTGCCAGTGTTTCCTGTCACTCCTTCTATCTTCTGACCCACTGTTGTGATTCTTATTGCTATGATTTTTTTCTAACTTGGTCTTGAGGTCTCTCTTTTTAGACTAGCCATAAACCAATATAGCCACTCTCTAGGAGACCTCTGACTTAGGGGAGGGGGAGTTAGATTCAGCTGTGAGTGTCAGGTGAGACACAGTGGAGGAAGTGAAAACAAAATGCATGAAAGGAAGAAATTTATTACTCGCAGAACCCAAAGAGGTTAGAGAGGCCCAAGAGAAGTGTGAAGATGGCACAGAGCTCATCCAGTTGAGGAGGGAAGAGAGGGTACAGGCAAGGGCAGGAGGGGGTGGGTGAGGGCCAGTGGAACTATTCCTTAGGCTTTCCTATGGGGGTTATGGGTCAGCTACTTTAAATGTTTCAGAAGGAGGAAACTTACTTGCACGACTCTAGTATTGGCCATTAGGCTTTATCATGGTCAGCAGCTCTGGAGTGTGTTGGGTTTTGGGTCGGAGGAATGAGAAATAGACCATATAGCCAACAACCACACCAGGAGAAGTTTTAACTGGGTCAAAGGTGACAGAGTATGACTCGGTTTCAAATAATTTGTTTCAGGCCTTAAAAAAAAAATTGGGGCCAGGCACAGTGGCTCACATCTGTAATCCCAGCACTTTAGGAGGCTGAGGCAGGTGGATCACTTTGAGGTCAGGAGTTCTAGACCAGCCTGATCAACATGAAGAAATCTCTACTAAAAATACAAAAATTAGCCAGGCATGGTGGTGCACACCTGTAATCCCAGCTACTTGGGAGGCTGAGGCAGGAGAATCACTTGAATCTGGGAGACAGAGGTTGCAGCGACCCAAGATCATGCCACTACATTCCAGCCTGGATGACAGAGCGAAGACTCCATCTCAAGAAAAACAAACAAACAAAAAAACTGGGCCTGTGTGGCCCTGCATAGTGTGTCATGCCCCTTCTTCTTGGGAACTGTAAGTAACAAACTGTATTTTCAGTGGCAGCTATCTCCTGATCCATTAGCTCTACCATACCTGAATAATAATTGCACTCATATTCTAAAACAATTGCTTCTTATGAGTAGGAAGAATGGGTCAGTGCTTCAGAATCCCAGACATGTCAAAAGGAAGAGGTGAAGAAAACCAAATGACCAGATCATACCCAGCCTGATTGAAACACACATAATATAATCACCCCTTTGTCTCTATGTGTTCACCAACTCTTCAAGTACACCTGTGTATAGTATGCTGACAAACTCTGTCTTCTTCAATCTGCTAAATCGTTTTCTACTTTCCTACATTGCTGTGGGCCAGGAGAGCCCTGGATGTAATGGAAAGTGGGGAGGGGTTAAATCCATCTAGGAAGGAGATGGGTGGGTAAAAAAAAATTGTGTAACATATACAAAGGTTTCTATGATTACAAGCCTACTATGAAATCCAGTCACACCTACCACTCACAGTCCCACTTACTTTGCTCTAAGCAACACTGATCTCCAAACATGCTGTACATAATATTTCCCTTACATGGCACACCTGCAAATTTATTCTGCACTTTCAAATACAATTTAAAACAATAGCACTACATGAAATGTGCCATTTTCCCAAGAAGATTGTAGACTCTTTCCCCTGTACTCTCCATACCTTACACAATTCTCCCTTTTTGCAAATACCAAATTATGTTTCTTGATATAGTGATCTTCCCATGGGCCTACAAAATCCATGTGGTCAAATGACATGCCTTTCCATTATTCCTTCCCTAGAATCTTTTCCTATGCGTGACATCCATGTTTAATGAATGATCAGACACAATATAGGAACAAGGATGCTAACTTTTATGTTTATGCCTCTATTCTCAGGGTCTGAAACCGCACCTGATATTTAACAGGTGTTCATTATGTGTCTGTTAAAGAAAAAAAATCATCAATGTCCACAATGATTTGATCCTGGGTTTGCCACTTCTCTCCTTCTTCCTCCAAAGTATATTTCTTAAATTTAACCACCCTTGCCTTCCTTTTCTAAGGGCTACTGGTAGGTAGGATAATGACTCCAAAAGGTGTCTATGTCCTAAACCTCAGAACCTGTAAATATGTTACCATACATAATAGAAGATAATTAAGTTTGTAGATAGTCTAGTGTGCTAATTAGCTAACCTTGAGGCAGGAAGATTATCCTGACTTATGCAGGTGGGCTCAGTGTAAACATATAGGTACTCAGAAGTGACTATGGTGAGAGTGATGTGAGAACTTTACCTGCTGTTGCCGGCTGAAGATAATGAAAGGGGCCACAAGTCAAGGAATATGGGAGGCCTCTAGAAGCTAGAAGAGAAAAAAAAACAAAACAAAAACATATTCTCTCCTAGAGCCTCCAAAGAGCAAAGTGCCAATGAGACCCATCCTGGACTTCTAACCAAAAGAATTGTAAGATAATAAGTTTGTGTTGTTTTAAGCCAGTAAGTTTGCGGTAATACAGTACAGCAGTAAGAGAAAACTATTAAAAGGCTCTATTTCCAAGCAGCTGAAAAAAAGCAGCTGATGAAGGAAGTTGCGCTGGGAAGTAGCCTAAGAGGCAAAAGTACAAAGGCAGGAGTTTTAATCAGATGATGCCACTTTTAAGGGTGGATTTGTCAGAGACATGTGAACCAGAGCAACTCCATCTTAAGTAGGAGCTGGGTAAAATAAGGTTGAAACCTACTGAGCTGCATTCCCAGATAGTTAAGGCATTCTAAGTCACAGGATGAGATTGGAGGTCAGCACAAGATACAGGTTGTAAAGACCTTGCTGATGAAACAGGTTGCAGTAAAGAAGCCGGCTAAAACCCACTGAAACCAAAATAGTCACAACAGTGACCTCTGGTTGTCCTCCCTGCTACATTCCCACCAGTGCTGTGACAGTTTACAAATGCGTGACATCAGGAAGTTACCCTATATGGTCTAAAAAGGGGAAGCATGAATAATCCATCCCTTGTTTAGCATATAAACAGGATATAACCATAAAAATAGGCAACAAGCAGCCCTCAGGGCTACTCTATCTATAGAGAAGCCATTCTTTTACTCCTTTATTTTCCTAATAAACTTGCTTTCACTTTATGCTATGGACTCCCCCTGAATTCTTTCTTGCTTGAGATTCAAGAAGCCTCTTTTGGGGTCTGGATAAGGAGTCTTTCCTGTAACAGCTTTCTGGTGATGATGAAGAGACTGTAGTGAGGAAACCCCAGAACCAAAGGATAACTTTGGGTAAGTGTTGGGATCGTGTAACATCTTCCTGGCAAACCCTGAAGGAATGATACTAAGGAGACCTCCCCCCAACCCAAGGAAATAGACTGCAGCACTGATTGGACAACTTTGGATAAGTGGTGGAGTACCTACTCAGGTAAAGAATGGGATTGGGATAGAGGCCCAACTTAGGGGAGTTAGAGTCTCTCCTAAGACAGAGTGGGTTAAAGGCCCCTCTTAATAAAAGGCAAGGACACTTGAATGACCTTGGGTTAGAGGCCCAATTTAGGAGGATTAGAGTCCCTTTCTAAGATTTAGGGGGTTAGTGGCCCCTCTTAGAAAAGTCGCTCTGGGTAAAGTCCCTTTGAGCTAAGAACGGGCTTTGCACTACGGGATGTTAACTGCTATTCTCTTTGGATTAATCTGCCTTGAACTCCTTGCTGACAGCTGTGGGTAACAGGATTAGGCATGTACAGGATCATGGGACATGGGGAACTATTTCTCCCTAAAACGGAAAACTTGAGAGCTGATGGGACTGCTGGAAAAGATCCTCCACTGTCAAGTGGCCACCTGAACTGTTCAGTGTCACTGCAATGGGTGGGTCTTTCTCTGGTGTCTCCGAGTGCCTCCCCTTCCCCACCCTGCCTCAGGCAATGCTTTCCTCTTTCTCTCTCTCCCTGTCTCTCTCTTTCTCTGTGCAAACTGGTTGAATTAATGGTAAAAATCACTGTTTATCTCCTATAAAGTTTTGATTAATGGAAGAAAGGACTTTTGATGCTAGACTTCAGCTGTAGCAAATCTGATGTGCTTTGTGTGTTTTTCTGTATTATTCTGTCATAAAGAGGGGTACCTTATGATAGAACACCGGCTTAGGACACCTGTAAACCGCTTTTCAAGGCAGAACAGCAAACTGGTCAGTTACAAACTTTGCTGCAGTTTCCTGAGAAAAATTGGATGAGATCTTTTTCTTGTCTTGCATGTCCTTGGGAGCTTGAAGCTGTAACCACGTGGCCATGTTTTCTCTTTTCACAATGGCATCCTGTGTTCAGGGTTCAATTTCTGCCTCAGGCGATGAATTGTTTTTTTATCTTCTTCTGTATATGTATTTACATGTATTATGTGTGTGTGATGTTTATTATGAAAACAGCATTGATTAATGGGTTTAATAATGAGAGCTTAAATCAAATATTTTGTCAGAAAAGTAAAAAGCATAATGCCTTTTAGTTCATGTGACTTAAGTAATTTTCCAGAAATAAAGACAGTTTTAAGGATTATCAGTAAAATAAAAATATCTTCAAAAATGTAAACATTTGGCTTAAATTAGGCAGGTCAGATATTAAGATTGCTAAATGCTTGAAGGTCATAAACTGCTTCTTTAACTTTTGAAAGCTGTTCAATTTGCCTACCTTGAAGCCATTAGATTCGAGATAAGACCTGGGGACATGTGGAGTTAGGCATGCCCCCAGCTATGCTGGAGTCAGCCTTTATCTGCACTTCTGCCTGGTGTGTCCCAGGCTAGGCTCCACACCTAGTACATAATTAAAATCCCAAACTTAGCAACTTTTGGTGAAAAACTTTGGTAAGAGTCAACATTATAACATGTAATTGATACTACTGAAGAACAGTTTTATATGCAATTATGTAAAGAAAGTGAAATGGCCATGCGCGGTGGCTCACGCCTGTAATCCCAGCACTTTCGGAGGCCGAGGCGGGTGGATCATGAGGTCAGGAGATTGAGACCATCCTGGCTAACATGGTGAAACCCCATCTCCACTAAAAAAAATACAAAAAAAAAAATTAGCCGGGCATGGTGGCAGGCAACTGTAGTCCCAGCTACTTGGGAGGCTGAGGCAGGAGAATGGCATGAACCCAGGAGGTAGAGCTTGCAGTGAGCCGAGATCACACCACTGCACTGCAGCCTGGGCGAAAGAGCGAGACTCTGTCTCAAAAAAAAAAAAAAAAAAAGAAACAGAAATGTATTTTTAATTAAAAAAATATATAAAGTCATGGGAATTTAGATTTTTGCCTAGATTAAAGCATTAAAGGATGGTTTCAAGTTAGGATGAAGCTGACTGTTCAAGAAAGCTGTGGAAGGGTTGTGAAAAAATAACTGTAAAAGAGATTCTGTGTGCAAACATTGGCTAAAATTAAAGGGGTATTATTCAGTTTTTCTGGAAACTGAACATTGGAATAAAAGCACTACTCTACTCTTTAACAAAAACTTGTAAAGGGTTATAAAAGGTTTATAAAAAACCTTACCTTATGGTCAATGTGATTAGGATTGAATACATTTGTCTATAAGGTTTTACTAAGAATTGGGTTTGACATCAATAATGCACAAATGCAACAGGACATTTGGCTTATTTAATATTAGAGTAATACAAGAAGCATTATCAAATACAAAATGGCATTTGGTTTTCTTAGGGCTGTATTTGTATAAATGTGTTATTGGTACATGTTCCAAAATTATAAAAAAAAACTTCTTTAATCCTGATATGACTTAGTGTGTGTGATTAATAATTGTTCATTAAAATCATTGTGTGCTAGAAGCAACCACATTTTTCTAGTCAATTTTGGCTTTAATTGCGGCTGTCCTAAGACTTTTCGTCATCCACAGACAATTGTTGTCTTGTTTTGGTTCTCTTTAAAAGGTGGTTTAGAATTAACTGTAGGACTCTACTGGTGTTTTAAATGCAGATTTCTGATAAGTTTGGACATTGTGACATCAGAACAGAGGGAAACCTTTCAGGACTCAGGGAGAGCTAAAATGTTCATAAATATCAAGCAGAACAGAAGTTAACTGCATGGACTAAACTAGCAAAAGTCTAAAGTAACCTTTTTAACCTTTTGTGTAAAATGTTGCTGATCTTTTGTGTTTCAGAGTCAAGAAAACTTTTGAGCTATTATAGCTTTTAGCAATTGAGTAAAGTATACTTGTATGAACAAAATTGAGAGCATATTTTTTTCTCTTTACCTGATTTCTCCAGATTTTGGAAACTAGTTGTGAGTATTCTTAATTTAGGGCAATATAGTTATTTGCATGAGTGTAATAAGAATCTGTTGGGTTTTGTTTTGTTTTCTTTATTATTATTATTATTGGTAACAAGACACGATTGGAGAAACTGATTATTTTACCAAGACTTTGATGGAATGGTATACTCTCCTTAAAGAATCAAACTTGACTTGCCAAGTCAATAAAAGCCCCTTGGGGAGCTGGCCTCAGACCTTTGCTACAACAGTCCCTGTATGTGATTTCTGACCTGTGGTAAGTAAATAATGTCACTTTCTAACAGATCCAGGAGCCCCAAGTTATCTTGGGACCCCAAGAGGAGAGGAATTTACTCAACTCATAGGTATTTGAGGGTACAAACCCATGGTAGGGCTTGGCTCAAAAAGAGTCTTATCTAAGATTCCTTCTAAGAAACAAAGTTCCATCAAAGCCAGTGTTAAAAGTCTATGTGAAAAATAATTATTCTTGCTGCACTTTATACAAATAATCAAGCCAAGTATAATAAAGCAAATTAGTCTTACCATGACTTATCTTTAGTGAAAATGGAAAACAGGAGAGAGAATATTATGTTTCAAGACCTATGTTACACTTGTTATTAAATTCTAGTCTCATCAGTTGTTAACTTTGTTTCTGCAGTTTAGGCTAACCCTGCTTATTCCTGTGAACCAACCGGTGATCTTTGTCTGCTACTCTGAAAAAACAAGACATTTTGGTAATGTAAAAATCTGGATCAGTATTCTAATTCTGGGCATGTATTGGAATTGGCTAACCACCTCATGTCAGCTTGGTTCCAGTACTTGCCCAGTTCATGAAAAGCCTTATAATTTAGTTTATTTGGGATAATTTTGCTTATTTTGTTATACTGCTGTTTTATTCTTTGTGTAGGAATGCAGACTAAGCTTACTAAATGTTTTCTTAAACTGAATACTTATTAGTCTTTCAGATATCACCTTTCATCAGGACTCAAGAGTTCTGAATGGCCTTCATCATACTGAAGCTTTCTGACTGAGCTCCTCTCTACCCTGAACACAAGAGACCCTAATAGTTAGGCATGAATATCATTGCCCCTATTCAGCCTGAAGAAGTTACAGAAGATGAATCTTTGTCCCCCTACAACCTTAGGGTTAAGGGTTCTTTTATAAAAGGAAGGGAGGAAATGTCTAAGACATGTGAACTAGAGCAACTTCATCCTGAAGAGGAGCTGAGTAAAATAAGGCTGAAACCTACTGGGCTGCATTCTTAGACAGTTAAGGCATTCTAAGTCACAGGATGAGATAGGAGGTTAGCACAAGATACAGGTCCTTAAAACCTTGCTGATAAAACAGTTTGCAGTAAAGAAACTGGCCAAAACCCACCAAAACCAATATGGCCATGAGAGTGACCTCTGGTCATCCTCACTGCTACACTCCCACCAGTGCCATAATAGTTTACAAATGCCATAGCAACATCAGGATGTAACCCTGCATAAATAATGCACCCCTTGTTTAGCATATGATCAAGAAATAACCATAATAATAGGCAACCAGCAGCCCTCAGGGATGCTCTGTCTTTGGAGTAGCCATTCTCTTATTCCTCTACTTTCTTAATAAACTTGCTTTCACTTTACTCAGACTCCCCATGAATTCTTTCTTGCACAAGATCCAAGAACCCTCCCTTGGAGTCTGATTGGGACCTTTTTCTTGTGACAGATTCTGCCAGTTTCTGTTCCTGGCAGTTTCCATTTCTACGAATTCCTCATCTCTATAGGTTTAGGATAAGAATGTTCCAGCAGGGGAGCATTACAGCTGTTTCAATCCTCAGGGAGACTACTCATCTTGGGAATAATTCCTTCCTGGAGTGACTGGAAAATAATTCCTAAAAGAAATTGAAAAGTCAAATTGTCGAACGGTAAATTCACCATCATGTTTACCATAAAGCATGTAGAGAAATGGAAATAGTTACACATCATGGTTGAGAGTGCAGGATTTGCAGTCAGACAGTTTCTGGCACTTAGTAGCTTTAGAAAGTGACTTGCACACGTATGTTTATTGCGGCATTATTCACAATAGCAAAGACTTGGAACCAACCCAAATGTCCAACAATGATAGACTGGATTAAGAAAATGTGGCACATATACACCATGGAATACTATGCAGCCATAAAAAATGATGAGTTCATGTCCTTTGTAGGGACATGGATGAAATTGGAAATCATCATTCTCAGTAAACTATCGCAAGAACAAAAAACCAAACACCACATATTCTCACTCATAGGTGGGAGTTGAATAATGAGAACACATGGACACAGGAAGGGGAACATCACACTTCGGGGACTGTTGTGGGGTGGGGGGAGGGGGGAGGGATAGCATTGGGAGATATACCTAATGCTAGATGACGAGTTAGTGGGTGTAGTGCACCAGCATGGCACATGTATACATATGTAACTTACCTGCACATTGCGCACATGTACCATAAAACCTAAAGTATAATAATAATAATAATAAAATAAAAAATAAAATAAAAAAATAAAAAATAAAAAATAAAAATAAAAATAAACTGTGTAAGTTGTAAAAAAAAAAAAAAGAAAGTGACTTAAGCCCTCTAAGCCCTCAGTTTTCACATCTATAAAATGAAGTAAATAATATAAGCCTCTCAGAATTAGAGTGAGGGTTGAATGAAATAGTATGTGAGTACTTTAACGCAGAGACTGGCACTGATATAAGAAAGTATTGTGATAGAAGCAGCAGCAGAGAAATATTTTGAATAGCTATATGCATGGCAATCTTTTAACCTCTTTATTCGTGGCAACTCATTTAATTACCACAACAAATTAAGTACTTTTATTATTTCCATTGTTATGGACTGAGCTATGCTACCCTCTTCATTTCATATGTTGATGTCCTAAGTCCCAGTGCCCCATAATGTGACTATATTTGGAGATACGGTCTTTACATCGATAATTAAGTCAAAATTAGGTCATTAGGGTGGGCCCTAATTCAATATGGCTGGTGTCCTTATCAGGAGGTTAGGACACAGACATGCAGAGAGGGAAGACCAGAAAAAAGGTATAGGAGAAAAAATGGTTATCTAAAAGCCAAGGAGAGAGGCCTTAGAGGAAGCCAACTCAACAAATTTTAAAATATGTATTTTGGAGAAAAAAATGTTAGAAAATATTTAGAACAGAAAAAAAAAATTTCTTCTAGAACTGAGCTGGTCTAAAAGTGCATATCTTGGTAAGGCTCTGCCAGGAAATGACCTAATCTGGAGAGAAGCTGTTGGGACACTCGTCTGGGTGTGGCCTGTGGCTCACAGGGGTGGGTATTCTCAGAAAGCACATGGGAAAATCACCGTCCTGGTGTGTCCAGGCTCTGGGAACAGGCTCTTCCTCGTGGCTTTCACATGGGTTTCCTGGTGGGCTATGTAGTCACTTTCTGCATCCTTCTTTTAAGGGCTCATGAATGTCACAGACCCTGAGATACCGGTCTCACTGTCCTCAACTATCAAATGAGGAGGTTGCACCAAAGAATCCCTAAAGCCCTTCCCACCTCTAATCTCCTATGGGACTGTCCATTCTTCTTAAGGATCATTATAGACACACAGCAGGGAACATAAACTAGACAAATTCTGAGAAACAGCTAAGAAAAGTACTACAGACCCAGCAGAGTGGGAGTATAAATTGGGCTTCGTCTGCCCCATTGCAACCTAGGCTTCCTTTGCCTTATGATTCGGCTCAATGGCATCTGTGACAAGGTGGCTTGAAGTTGACACCAGTGCATCCCTGGAGATTGGATGGGCTGGGCTCAGAATCCCATACATCCTTTTTTTTCTCACCCTATCCATACCCTCACCCTACTATAATTATGCATCCACTTGTTGAAAACAGCCCTAGCAAAGTAAATCTAGGCTCCTTAGGCCATGATTAAGGCCCCTTGAAGAAGTCAAATTACCTAAGAAACTCTAGACATGCACTCTCCAATATGCAAGCCACTAGTTCGTGTCTACTGAGCTCCTGAATTGTGGCTAGTGCTAATGGAGATGTGCTGTAAGCATGAAATGCACACCAGATTTATAAGACTTAGTATGAAAAAATATATTAAAACCATTAATAGTAAGAGATTATTTTTATATTGAAATGATAATTGTTAATATTGGGTTAAATAAAATATAGCATTAAAATTCATTTCTCCTGTTTTTACCTTTTTAATGAGTCTACTAGAAATTTTAAGTTTATGAATATGGCACACTTTATCTCTATTGGACAGCACTGCTATTTAGAGTATCACAATTTGGTATCTTTTGTGATAATAATAAATCATTTATCAAGGAGAAATACCCTAGAATTGGACACTCATCACCCATTATGTAACTTCAGCTAGCCTCTTGGTTTGTCCTCCTCTCTCTCATAGAATTAATAAAGCAGTCTATCAGGACAAAATGAATAAATATTGTCTTGTTTTTCTTTTTCATTTTTTCAAATCATTGGAGGTCTTTGGGGGGAAAGGTGATAGCAAGACACTAGGTGTGTTATGAAAGCATGAGCCTATGGGCAAGTTTGGATTTGCTTGTTATCCATGACAGGAAATTTTGGCCAGGAGTCAGTTATTCGCCTAGAAAATGAATTGTTAATGTACCTGTGTACTCTTACAGCTTCCACAACTGCACTTTGCTGAAATTAAACACACACACACACACACACACATTTGGTTGTTACATATCAATGTTAGGCAGTTTTCCTCCTGGGTGTTTTTTCTTTATCATTATTATCATCATTAGTATTGTTTCTCCTTCACTTCTGTCTCTTGCAAACCAGATATTTGTTTCCCTCACACAGCACCTGCTTTAGAAATAAAATAAACTACAGAAAAGGAATTAGTAAACTAGATTTGCTCCTTGAAGTGTATAAAAGTTGAGTGTATAGAGGATGGGAAGGTGAGGGAGTTTGCAATGGTTTGGATGTGGTTTGTCACCACCAAAATTCATGTTGACATTTAAATGCCAGTGTGGCAGTGTTGAGGGTGGGGTCTAGTGGGAGGTGTTGGATCATGGGGACAGATCTCTCATGGACAGATTAATGCCTCCTCTCGGGAGTGAGTTTCACTCTTACAGACTTGGTTAGTTACCATGACAACAAGTTTTTCCTTCTCATGTTTCATCTCTTTGGACATTCCCACTCCCCCATCCATTTTCTGCCATGAGTTGAAGCAGCACAAGACCCTCATGAGATGGGCTGCTCAGTTTGGGACTTCCTGGCCTCCAGAACTGTGAGCCAAATAAAATATTTTTTCTGTATGAATTACACAGTCTCAGGTCTTCTGATATAGCAACATAAAACAGACTAAGACAGGGTTCTCTAGGGTATGAGAGTATGAAGAAAAATTTCTAATTTTCTGGTAAAGAAGTATTTTGGGTAAGAATAACATGTATCCAGAAAGAACTCTTGCAATGAGAAGTGTTTGCTGTTTTTCCTTTTGTTCAGGGACACTGTCTTTGGGGACATATTTAATTCCAAATAGAAGGAAATGGCAATAATGTACAGTTAGATAACACCATCTTCTGCTCCTTCATGCCCCCTTAAGATGTTGTTCACTCTTCCATTGCAAACATCCAGAACAAGGCAGGCATGGACTTCCTAGGTCTGGGAGGAGAGAGAAAGGTACTGGTTGCTACCTAATACCATTGAATATCTCAGAGCTGGGAGAATTTCCACCGAGTCTATGTCTGGAGACAGAAGTGACTGCTCCCTGGTGGGAAGCCAATCTTAGCTCAGATTGTCACCATATTTCTGGGGGACTACTGCAAGAGCCCCCATCTGGTCTCTCTACCTTCAGATTAGCCCAATCTGAACCACCCTTTACAGTGCACTCGGAGGGATCTTCTAAAATGTGAATCTGATGACATCCTGCTTGAAACCCTTCAAATAACCTTCTATACTCTTTAGGATAAGACTTGAGACCCTTAACATGCCAAACAATGCCTTCCATGTGTGATTTTTTTTGTTATTTCTCTAGCATCTTTTTTCACCCTAGACTTGCTGCCCCCAATGAGACACCTATATCTCTTATTTCGGCACTTTAACTGACATTACTTCCTGCAATTTGTTGAGTTCAATCCTACAGACATTTATTGAGCATTTATTATGTGTCAGGCATTGTTATGAGACTACCAAGATGAAGAAGACAAAGTCCCTGACCTCAAGAAACTTATAACATCTGGAATGTTCTTTCCTACCCCATTTTCTGAATGAACAAACTGGCCATCTCTAAAGTCTCAGCCTAAGTGTTGCAGCAGGCTTAAAGGCCTTTCTGGCCTTGCCAAGACAGAACTGTACCCTGTGCCTATTTCTATAACATCTAGAACAGTGCTGCACAAAGTCAGTATGAGATAAAGGAGCCCGTTCCAGAATTTAAACCAATGCACTGCTTTTTTTTTAATAAAGAAAGACTTGGTTCAAAAAATAATGTCAGCTACACTAAACAATGTGCTTAATGGTGCTTGCTTGTAACAAATACTTTCAGACCAACAGTTGGCCTCTGGACAGCTGAAGGAGAGAATAAAGAGAATGGTAAGATGTAGAATTTTCAATATATAGTTGCTGATAATTGAGAAATTTAATAATACAAAAGAAATTTATGGCTAGTAAGCCAACAAAGAAAATAAAATGGGGGCATAAAAAAAAATACATATAGGCCAGAAAAGAAAAGAAGGAAACAAAGAACAAATGGATAAATAGAAAACAGATAGCAACGTAACAGACTTAAACCCAAACAGATCAATAAATACATTAAAAGTAAGTTACCTAAACAATCCAATTAGAAGACAGATACTGTCAGATTGTATGAAAAGGGAAGATTCAACTATATGCTGCCCACAGGACATCTTTTTTATTTTTTAAATTTTAGATTCAAGTGGTACGTGTCCAGGTTTGTTACATGGATATATTGCATGATGCTGAGGTTTGGGCTTTCAATTGAACCCATCACCCAAATAGTGAGCCCAATAGATTATTTTTTAATCCTGGCTCCCCTTCTTCCCTCCCCTGACTTGGACTCTACACTGCCCATTGTTCCCACCTTTACTTTCATGTGTACCCAGTGGGGAAACCTACTTTAAACATAAAGACATAAATAAGTCCAATTAAATAATAACAAAAGATATACCATACCAACATTGATCAAAATAAGGCTGAAGTAACTATATTACTATCAGACAAAATAGATTATTTATATATACTATATATTTATATATATTATATAAATATATTACATTATATAAATAATGTATGTAAAATAATATATATTTTATATATTTTTAATATACAATGTATATATATTTTTTTATATATTATATATAATACATAATACACAAAATACATATGATATATAATACATAATACACATAAAATACATATGATATATAATACATAATACACATAAAATACATATGATATATAATACATAATACACATAAAATACATGATATATAATACATAATACACATAAAATACATATGATATATAATACATAATACACATAAAATACATATGATATATAATACATAATACACACACTATATATGATATATAATACATATTACACACACTATATATGATATATAATACATATTACATATAAATATATATGATATATTATATATAATACATATAATATATATAATATGTATTCTATATAATACATATAATATATATAATATGTATTCTATATAATACATATAATATATATAATACATATATATTATGTAATATAATAAATTATATATATTTCTATATATAATATATATTATATATAATATATAATAAATTATATATAATATAATAAATTATATATATTATATACATATATTATATATGCATTATATATAATATATATATTTTTATATAATAAATATAAAACTATATATTTATAATAAATATAAAAATATATATTTTTATATAATATATAATATATAATATATTTTTATATAATATATTACATAAAAATATATAATTTTATATAATATGTTATATAAAAATATATATTTTTATATAATATATATGTATTATATATATTATATATTATATATATAATATATATAATATACGTATTATATATTATATATCTTATATATAATATACGTATTATATATTATATATATTATATATAATATACGTATTATATATAATATACGTATTATATATATTATATATAATATACGTATTATATATATTATATATAATATACGTATTATATATTATATATATTATATATAATATATGTATTATATATTATATATAATATGTATTATATATTACATATATAATATATATAATATATGTATTATATATTATATATAATATATAATACATATATAATATAATATATAATATATAATACATATATAATATATAATATATATAATATATAATACATAATACATATAAATATATATTATATTATATATAATACATATAAATATATATTATATTATATATAATACATATATAATATATATTATATATAATACATATATAATATATATTATATATAATACATATATAATATATATTATATATAATACATATATAATATATATTATATATAATACATATATAATATATATTATATATAATACATATATAATATATATTATATATAAAATATATATTATATATAATACATATATAATATATATTATATATAATACATATATAATATATATTATATAATACATATATAATATATATAATATATTATATATAATACATAATACATATAAAATAGATATTATATTATATATAATACATATAAAATATGTATTATATATACATATAAAATATATATTATATATAATACATATAAATATATATTATATATAATAAATATAAAATATATATTATATATAGAATATAATACATATAAAATATATAAAATATATTTTATGTTATATATCTATATATTATATATTATATATAATATGATATATTATATATTATATATTTTATATGTATTTATATATACAATACATATATATTATATGTATATTATATAATATATGTATTATATATTATATAATATATGTTATATATTTTTAATATATTATATATTTATATATAATATATATTTATTATTTTAATAAATATATATTATATATTTTATATGTATGATATATATATAACCAGGGATAATAAGGGTCACTTCACAGTGATAAAGGGGTTAATTCATAAAGATAAGACAAAATCCAAAATGTTTATTCCCGTAATAACAGAGCCTCAACATACATGAAGAAAATAACTGATTGAATTGCAAGAGAAATAAACAAATCTACCATTATACTTGAACATTTCAATACTCCTCTTTCAATAATAGATATAACAAATAATTGATATAATAATTGATAGAAAGTCAGTAAGAGTACATTCAATTTGAGCAATGTTATCAACTAATTTGATCTAAATCGCATTTACAGAATACAGCTTCCAACAACAGCAAAACACACATTCTTTTCTAAAACATTTACAATGTTATACCGTATTATTATCCATCAATACATTTAAAAGGATTCAAGTCATAAAAAGTATATTTTATGACCACAATGAAATTAAATTAGAATTAACAACAGAAAGTTCTGTGGAAAAATCCCTTAAATATTTGGGATTTGACTAATGGATTTCTAATAGCTCATGGGTTAAAATAATGGGAAGGTAGAAAGTATTTTAAACAAAACAAAAATGAAGAAACAACATATCTAAAGAATAAGATGCAGCCAAAACACTACTTAGAGGGAAATATGTTAGAAAAGAGAAAGGCTGCTAATCAATGATCTTATTTGCTACTTTAAGAAACAAAAAATAAGAGCAAAGGAAAACCAAAGTAACCAAAAGAAAGAAATAATACATATCAGAGCAGAAATTCTTGAAATAAAAACAGAAAACAATAGAGAAAATTAGTGAAATTAAAAGTTGGTACTATGGAAAGATCAGTAAGATTGACAAACCTCTAGCTAGACTGGTTGGGGGAAAAACTCATCGCAAATTACCAATATCAGGAATAAGAGAGGTACTTTCACCACCGATTCTTTAGATTCCAAAAATATAACAAGGGAATGTTAAGAATAACTTTTTGCCAATCAATTTACAATTTTAAATAATTAGGCAAATTTTTTGAAATAAAAGAATTATTAAAACTCAAGAAGAAATGAAAAACAAATATCTGTATATAAATAAGAATTTTTTTTTTTTTTTGTAGAGAGGGTCTTGCTATGTTGCCCAAGCTGGTCTCAAGCTCCTGGCCTCAAGTGATCCTCCTGCCTTGGCCTCCCAAAGCATTGGGCTTACAGGCATGAGCCATCACATCATGCTGAGAAATTAAATTTTTAATAAAAAACTTTATCTCAAAGAAAACTGCAAACTCATTGGAGGAAAGAGTACATCATAATCACAACTTCTTTGTGATGAAGATAACCCTGATGCCAAAACCAAAGATATTTCAGGGATAGAAAACTAAAAGGCAATATCCTCCATAACCAGAGATGCAACAATTCTTAACAAAAATTTAATAAATAAAATCTAACAATATGTAAAATGGATAATGGTTGAGTTTAGCCCAGGAATGCAAAATTAGGTTAACATTCAAACATCAGTCAATGTAATTTACCATATTGACAAGTATTTTTTTAAAAAACAACCATACAATTAACATATACAGAAAAAAATTATGAAATCTGACATCTATTCCTGAGGGGTATGAGTCTATCTTGTGTGTTGGTGGAATGTGGAACAAATGAGGAGAGAGTAGTAGGAGGTAAAATCAGAGAGATCACAGGGGGCCATATCATATAGAATCCTGTAAAGACTCTACCTTTTTTTCTCTTAGTAACATGAATGACATTGGAGGGATATGAGGAGAGGAGTGACATTGATTTGATTTAGATGTTAACCAGATTGCACTTTTTGATGTATTGAGAATAGACTTGAGAGGTCAAGGGCACGAGCAGACACTCCATTTGGGAGGCAATTGTAATGATGCATGCCATTTGACAGATGGTAGTGGTTTGGACAAGGAGTCACGCTGGAAATGACAAGAAGTGGTAGGATTCGGGATTATATTTTTTTTCAATTTTGAAGAATTGAGTTGAATGTGATGCCTATAAGAAAAACAAGCCAAATATTTTTCCAATGTTTTTGTCCTGAGCAAATGAAAGGATGGTATTACCATTAATGATGGTGAAGACTACAAGAGGAGCAGTTTCGGGGAGGAGAGGTACTGGAGATTGATATTGAACATATTAAGTTTGAGATGTCTATTAGACAATTACATATAAGTATTTTGGTCTTTCTCCCCAGTTCCTGGCATGGAACGCCTAAAACCCTTGAATCTCCTGAGCTCAGGACTCTTCCTTATCTCCCCCACGTACCTCTTCATGGGGCTATCTGTATTTTAGCATAATCTTTATTAAATAATAAACCAGTAAATATAAGTAAGTGTTTCCTTGAGTTCCGTGAGCCATCCAGCAAATTATCGAACCTGAGGAGGGGATCCTGGGAAACCCAATTTTATAGCTAGTTGGTCAGAAATATAGGTGACAACCTGGGACTTGTGATTCGTATCTAAAGTAGAGGAACAGTTTTGTGGGATTTTGCCCTAACCTGTGGGATCTGCACTAACACTAGTTAGTGTCAGAATTGAACTGAATTGTAGGGCACCCAGTTGGTACTACTGGCAAATTGCTTGGGAAAACACCCACACATTTTGGTCACGGCAGTGTTCTGTGTTGTATTAAGTGTGAGAGTAGAAAGAAGTTTTTTCCTATATATTATGGATGTCTGTTAGACACTCAAGCAGCAATATTGAGTAGGCAGTTGGAAATACAAGCCATTATGTATGCATGATGCTAACACGACAATAGGGAATGAAATCCCATGGGAGTTAGTGTGGATAAAGGAGAGGTCTGAGGATGGAGTCTGTGGGCACTCAACACTTACAAGTTGGGGAAGAAGCTAACAACATACTGACAGGATCAAATCAGCATATATGAACCTTGAAAATAAACAGGCAAAGCACCCCACTTAAAAGGCACAGAGTGGCAAGCTGGATAAAGAAGCAAGATACAACTATATGCTGTCTTTAAGAGACCCATCTCACATTCAATGACACCCATAGGCTCAAAGTAAAGGGACAGAGAAAAATCTACAGAGCAAACAGAAAACACAAAAAGAGCAGGGGTTGCTATTCTAGCCTCAGATGAAAGAGACTTTAAATCAGAAATCATCCAAAAAGACAAAGAAGGGCATTACATAATGATAAAGAGTTAATTCAAAAAGAAGACTTAACTATCCTAAATATATATGCACCCAACACTGGAACACCAAGATTCATAAAACAAGTTCTTAGAGAACTACAAAGAGACTTAGATAACCACACAATAATAGTGGGAGACTTCAATACCCCACTGTCAGTACTAGGCAGATCATCAAGGCAGAAAACTGACAAAAATATTCAAGACCAGGCTGGGCACGGTGGCTCATGCCTGTAACCCTAGCAATTTGGGAGGCTGAGGTAGGCAGATTGCTTGAGCTCAGGAGTTCAGGACAAGCCTGAGCAACATGGAGAAACTACGTCTTTCTAAAAAATACAAAAATTAGCTGGGTGCGGTGGCTCATGCCTGTAGTCTCAGGTACTTGGGGAGCTGAGGTGAAAGGATCACTTGAACTTGGGAGATCGAGGCTGCAGTGAGC
The DNA here is from genome assembly GCF_028885655.2 of Pongo abelii. Taxonomy (NCBI): domain Eukaryota; kingdom Metazoa; phylum Chordata; class Mammalia; order Primates; family Hominidae; genus Pongo; species Pongo abelii. The sequence continues at coordinate 24,215,674 of NC_071998.2, read as the reverse complement.
TGAGATCACACCACTGCACTCCATCCTAGGTAACAAAGTGAGATGAAAGGAAAGAAAGAAAGGAAGGAAGGAAGGAAGGAAAAGAAGGGAAAGAAGGGAAAGAAAGGAAAGAAAGAAAGAAAGAGAAAAATACTCAAGACCTGAACTCAACTCTAGACCGAATGCACCTAACAGACATATACAGAACACTCCACCCATCAACAGCAGAATATACGTTCTTCTCATCTGCACATGGCACACACTCTAAAAATCTATCACATAATCAGCCATAAAACAATTCTCAACAAATTAAAAAAAAAAAACAAAATCATACCAACCATACTCTGGGACCACAGTGCAATAAACAGAAATCAATACCAAGATGTCTCAAAAATCATATAATTACATGGAAATTAAACAACCTGCTCCTAAATGACTTTGGGGTAAACAACGAATTTAAGGCCAAAATCAAGAAATTATTTGAAACTAATGAAAATAAAGATGTGACATACCTGAATCTTGGGGACACAACTAAAGCAGTGTTAAAAGGAAAGTTTAGAGTGTTAAATGCCCATATCAAAAAGTTAGAAAGATCTCAACAACCTAACATCACACTTAGAGTAACTAGAAAAATAAGAGAAAACCAACCCCAAAGCTACCAGAAGAAAATAAACAACCAAAATCAGAGCTGAACTGAATGAAATTAGGACACAAAACACCATACAAAATATCAGTAAAACCAAAAGATGGTTCTTTGGAAGAATAAATAAGATTGATAGACCGCTAGCTAGACTAACAAAGAAAAAAAAACCAGACTATCCAAATAAACAAAATTAGAAATGATAAAGGGGACATTACCACTGACCCTACAGATATGCAAAACCCTCAGAGACTATTATGAACACCTTTATGCACCCAAGCTGGAAAACCTAGAAGAAATGGGATAAATTCCTGGACATATACAACCTCCCAAGATTGAATGAGGAAGAAACTGAAACCATGAGCAGATCAATAGCAAGTTCTAAAATTGAATTAGTAATAAAAAGACTAACAATTAGAAAAAGCTCTGGTCCGGCCGGGCGCGGTGGCTCACGCATGTAATCCCAGCACTTTGGGAGGCCAAGGCGGGTGGATCATGAGGTCAGGAGATCGAGACCATCCTGACTAACACGGTGAAACCCTGTCTCTACCAAAAATACAAAAAATTAGCCGGGCGTGGTAGTGGGTGCCTGTAGTCCCAGCTACTCAGGAGGCTGAGGCAGGAGAATGGTGTGAACCCGGAGGCAGAGCTTGCAGTGAGCCAAGACTGTGCCACTGCGCTCCAGCCTGGGTGACAGAGCGAGACTCTGTTCAAAAAAAAACAAACAGAAAAAACAAAAACAAACAAACAAAAAATAACTCTGGTCTAGATGGATTCACAGACAAATTCTACAAGGTATATAAAGAAGAGCTGGTATGAATCCTACATAAACCATTCCAAAAAATTGAGGAAGAAGGACTCTTACCTAACCCATTCTATGAGGACAGCATCATTCTGATACCAAAACCTGGCAGAGACACAACAAAAAAAGAAAACTTCAGGCCAATATCCTTGACGAACATAGATGCAAAAATCCTCAAGAAAATACTATCAAATTGAATCCAGCAGAACATCAAAAAGCTAATCCACTATGATCAAGTAGGCTTTATCCCTGGGATGGCAGGTTGGTTCAACATATGTAAATCAATAAATGTGATTTATCACAGAAACAGAACTAAAAACAAAAACCACATGATCATGTCAAAAGACACAGAAAAGGTTTTCAATAAAATTCAACACAGGCTGGGTGTGGTGGCTCACGTCTGTAATCCCAGCACTTCGGGAGGCCAAGGCGGGCAGATCACTTGAGGTCAAGAGTTCAAGACCAGCCTGGCCAACATGGTGAAACCTTATCTCTACTAAAATACAAAAATTAGCCAGGTGTGGTGGCAGGTGCATGTGATCCCAGCTACTTGGGAGGCTGAGGCAGAAGAATTGCTCCACTGAGGTGGAGTTTGCAGTGAGCCGAAGTCACACCACAGCACTCTAGCCTGGCTGACAGAGTGAGACTACATCTCAAAAAAAAATAAATAAATAAATAAACATTCCTTCATGTTAAAAACCCTCCTCAAATTAGGTACTGAAGAAACATACCTCAAAATAATAAAAACCATCTATGACAAACCCACAGCCAACATCATACTGAATTGGCAAAAGCTGGATGCATTACCCTTGAACTGGAACAAGACAAGGATACTCACTCTCACCACTCCTATTCAACATAGTACTGGAAGTCCTAGCCAGAGAAATTAGGAAAGAGAAAGAAATAAAATGCATTCAAATAGGAAGAGAGGCAGTCAAACTATCTCTCTTCACAGATGGTATGATTTTATACCTAGAAGACCCCTTAGTTTCTGCCCAAAAACTCTGAGATCTGATAAAGAACTTTAGCAAAGCTTCAGGATCAAAATCGACGTACAGAAATTAGTAGCATTTCTATACACCAGTAACATGCAAGCTGAGAGCCAAATCAAGAATGAAATCCCTTTCTCAATAGCCATAAAAAATAATAAAATACCTAGGAATACAGCTAACCAGAGAGGTGAAAGATCTCAACAATAAGAATTACAAAACACTGCTGAAAGAAATGAGAGACGACACAAACAAATGGAAAAACATTTCATGCTCATGAACAGGAAGAATCAATATTGTTTAAATGGCCATACTATCCAAAGTAATTTACAGATTCAATGCCATGCCTATCAAATCACCAATGACATTTTTCACAGAATTAGGGGGAAAAAAATTCTAAAATTCACGTGAAACCAAAAAAGAACTCAAGTAACCAAAGCAATCCTAAGTGAAGAGAACAAAAGCAGAGGCACCACACTACTCAACTGCACGTTATACTACAAGGCTACAGTAACCAAAACAGCATGGTACTGGTACAAAAACAGACACCTAGACCAAAAGAACAGGTTAGCCAACCCAGAAATACAGCTGCACACTTACAACCATCTGATTTGCGACAAAGTTGACAAAAACAAGCAATGGGCAAAGGACTCTCTAGTCAATAAACGGTGCTGGGACACACAGCTAGCCATATGCAGAAGGTTGAAACTGGATTCCTTCCTTTACCACATACAAAAATCAACTCAAGATGGATTAAGGACTTCAATGTAATATCTCAAACTATAAAAACCCTAGAAGAAACCCTAGGAAATATCATACGGACGTTGGCCCTGGCAAAGATTTCATGACGAAGACACCAAAAGTAACCACAACAAAAACAAAACTTGACATACAGGACCTAATTAAACTAAAGAGCTTCTGCACAGCAAAAGAAACTATCAACAGAGTAAATAGACAACCTACAGAATGGAAGAAAATATTTGCAAACTGTGCATCTGACAAAGGTCTAATATTCAGCATCTATGAGGAACTTAAACAAATTAACAAGTGAAAAACAAACACCCCATTAAAAAATGGACAAAGGACATGAACACACTTCTCAAAAAATGACATACATATGACTAACAAGCATATGAAAAAAAAATGCTCAACATCACTAAGCATCAGACAAATGAAAATTAAAGCCACAATGAGATACCATCTCACACCAGTCAAAATGGTGATTACTTAAAGGTTAAAAAATAACGGATGCCGGCAAGGTTGCTGAGAAAAGGGAACACTCATCCACTGCTTGTGGCTGTGTAAATTAGCCCAGCCATGGTGAAACGCAGTTTGGCAATTTCTCAAAGAATTTAAAACAGAACTACCATTCAACCTACCAATCCCACTGTTGGGCATATGCCTAAAGGGATATAAATTGTTCTCCCATAAAGACATATGCACTTGTATGTTCATTGCAGCGCTATTCACAACAGCAAAGACATAGAATCATCCTAAATTCCCATCAAGTGTGGACTGGATAAAGAAAATATGGTACATATACACCATGAAATTCTATGCAGCCGTAAAAAAGAACAAGATCATGTCCTTTGAAGCAACATGGATGGAGCTAGAGGCCATCATCCTAATTGAATTAACACAGGAACAGAAAACCAAATATTGGATTTTCTCACTTATAAGCGGGAGCTAAACATTGAGTACACATGGACATAAAGAAGGGAACAATAGGCACCGGGGCCTACTTGAGGGTGGAGAGTGGGAGGAGGGTGAGAATTGAAAAGCTACCTGTCGGGTACTATGTTTATTACATGAGCAATGAAATAATCTGTACACCAAACCCCCATGACAAATAATTTACTCATATAATAAACCTGAACATGTACCCCCCTGAACCTAAAATAAAAGTTGGGGGTAAAAATAAGTTGGAGAGAAGAGAGCCTCCTTTCCTGAGGATAATAGCCTTTGTGTATGCCAGACACTGTTATAAGCATTTTACACATTATGGCTCATTTAGTGCTGAACCTGTATATAGGATGTAGGTTGACAAAACTGAGGCACGGTAAGCATAAGTAACTTGCTAAGGGTAAGAAAGATTGTAAGAATAGAAGCAAACACTACTGAAGGGAAGACAACAGCACTCAGACACATTGAGATGAGAACCAAGTAAAATTGATTTACACCATATACAGGCAAATGGGATGCGCTGATAGAGCTCCTTTTATTAAAAATTCTGCAGGAATAAAAGAAAATTCATGGCAACTATGCAGAGAGGTTAACACAAAAAAGAAGAGGAAATATAGTATAAATGAGAAAGTGAAAAATCCATCCTGAAATCTAATATAAGCCTAAGAAACAGGGAAAAAAATCTAAGACAAGTATTTTGTATCTAGAAAAAAACAAGGATAACATAAATTCATTGAAACAAAAATAAATAAATAGATGAGACAATAAAATAAGATGGAAAAATGGTAGTTACAGAGCTAAGGAAAAATTGCAGATCAAAACAGCAATTACAGAGTTACTAAGTAAATCTGAAAGAGCAAGAAACAAAATTAACATAGTCAAATATTAAATTCATCACTTTCAAAAAAGCTTGAGATAATCATAGAAGGTGTGTAGGGAAAAGACAATAAAGTCGAAATGGTTAGGGTGAAGATTAAGCTATGAGGGATAGATAATGGTCTACCTATGGGTCCTTGTTTCCCCAAAAGAAAGACTACAATGCATGAAATACAAAAAATATCTACCAATATAAAAGAAAAGAAAGAGCTGGCTAGGAAATTGAAAGGGCTCCGTGGATTCTGGAAAGAAGTGACAGTGCTGGCTCAACTCTGAGACATACTTGATGAATTTACTACACTTCAAAGTAAAAGAAAATAGTCTCATGTATTCAAGAACAAAAAGCAATCCACTTACAATGGTGGGGTAGGGCTGGGAGAGGACCCTGAGAATCAGGCAGCATTTGATGCAAGAAAATGGTAAAACAGTGTCCACAAAGTTCTGAGGAAAAGAAAGTGGAACACAACAATTTCCTACCATACAAGTTCTTGTTAAATCAGATGCAGTAGTCAAACATATAAACACTAGAGAACATAAAATCCATGAGCCCTTCTTCTAAACGAAAATAAAACAAACTGACCCAAGAGATGAATCGAAGTAGATTTCAGAAATTGATTGGTGTTGTCATCAGAATTCTTCTCATAGAGGGAATTTTCCTTAGAAAAAAGAAGCTTTCATAAGCTTCTGGGGGTAGTACAGAGTTCCATACCTTCAGACTTTTCCATATCTGTATATTATTCCTTCTGTTATTTAGTTAATACATTTCTTTAAACTAACTCACTTTTTAATTTAGATTCATATGTTTATGAAGGAATCTTGCAATCATAAGCCAAAAAGAAAAATTGGCATCACTTACAGTAAATAGAAAGTAGCCAAGCATAAAAATAAATTTGATGAAACAAAAACAATGTTATTAATATAACCAGATATCATTGCCAGCTTTAAGAGGGCCAAAGCTGAAGCTTGCTTTCTCTTTCATAAAAAGAGAGTTCGGTAGGTGTTAGATGTTATGTGCTTATTCTCACCAAACAGACTTTGACTAATTCATCTTACTACTAAATAGAGTGTATTGTGTGATTCAATGAAATTTAAAGCTGTGTTCTTGCATCACCTTAAATCTCACTTTGGGTGCTATGAGTGGAATTTTTTTGTGTCTTTTCCCTCCTTCAAATTCATCTGTTAAAACCATACCGCTAATGTGTTGGTGTTAGGATGTAGGATGTTTGGGAGGTGATTAGGGAGCAAGAGTGGAGCCCTCATGAGTGGGAGTCATGCCCTCATGAAGGGATTTTGGAGGCTCCCTCACCCACCTGCCATGTGAGGACACAGGAGAGGATGCCATCTGTGAGCCAGGAAGCAGCCCTCACCAGACACGGAATCTGCCAGTGCTTTCATCTTGGCCTGCCAGCCTCCAGAGCTGTGGGAAATACATTACTGATGTTTAAGAGCCACCCTGTCTATGGTCGTTTGTTATAGCAGCCCAAATGGACTATGACGGGGGAAACACAGATAGAAGGTAAGACCCTATAAACACAGAAAATGGAAAACCACCCTGCATGGGACAGGTTTGCTCCTCCTAAGGAAAAGATGGGAAGATAGAAAGGGGAACGGAAAAGGGGTGCATCTGTTTCCTGGGCTTGCTGCAACAAATTACCACAAACCTGGTGACTTTAAATGACAGAAATTGATTCTCTCACAGTTCTGGAGGCCAGAAATCCAAACCCCGGGTTTCAGTAGGGTGTGCTCCCTCCAAAGGCTCTGAAGGAGAACCTTCCCCTGCCTCTTCCTGCTTCTGGTGGCTCCAGGTGTTCCTTGGCTTGCAGCTGCTTCACTCCAGTATGCTGGTATTCACGAGGTCTCTCCTGCTTCTCCTTATGTGTCTCTTCTCTGTGTGTCTTTTATAAAAACACTTCTTACTAAATTAGGACCCAAAGGTCCTTTCTCCAAATAAGGTCATATTCACAGGTTCAGCAGGGGTTAGACGTACACATATATCTTTTGGCAGGGGTAGCACATGATTCAACTCACTAACGGTGGGCAAGAGGATAAAAGAGCTTTTAAGATGGAAACTTATTTGGATGAAATTCCCTAATGGATATTCACCATAATGATCATTTGAATATGAGGATGCCATTTGAAATTATTTAAACTTCTGGAATATAAAACCTTCCTCTGTGTTCCCCTAAATCTTATGTCAGGCTGTTATAAACATACATCTACACACACATTCACACGCGGGACTTTTCAACTCTCCTGCTTATACACACAAGTGCACATACTTACATAAGTATGTCTATTTTTACCTCAAGTGCACTCTTTTAAGTAGATGGTTTCTTCCTTTCATGAACTGCTATCATTTTTGGTCCATGCAAAATCCCATTTTGTCTTATCCTGTACCTTTTTTCACTAAACATTATATTTTTTAGACCTCTCCACATTATTCTCAAGTTTATGTGTCACAAATGTACTCCTTCCAAATGATAGACTATATTCCATTATATGGATATGTGATGTACATATCACATACATACATACACATATAACACATTTTACTTTACTATTAGTAGGTTCCTCTAGGTGGACCCCTAAGACACTTCTCTTTGCTACTACAGCGAGTGCTGTGATAAGAATGCTCATGCCTGTAATCCCAGCACTTTGGGTGGCCGAGGTGGACAGATCACCTGAGTTCAGGAGTTCGAGACCAGCCTGACCAACATGGAGAAACCTCCGTCTCTACTAAAAAATACAAAAGTAGCCAGGTGTGGTGGCGCATGCCTGTAATCCCAGCTACTCGGGAGGCTGAGGCTGGAGAATCACTTGAACCCAGGAGGTGGAGTTGCGGTGAGCCGAGATCGAGCTATTGCACTCCAGCCTGGGCAACAAGAGCGAAACTCCGTCTCAAAAAAAAAAAAAAAGCATACGCTTGATGTCTTCTTCTTCACTCATGTGGTAGTTTTCTACTGTAGAGTTGCCTGGTTGTGGGGTGTGTGCACACTTTAAATAAAATAAATAAAATAAAGCTAGGTCTCCAAAATGGCTATACCAATTTACACTTCTACCAGCAGTGCAAGGGGGCTTCCATTTTTTCCCATCCTTACCAGCACTTAATATTACGTGACTTCCTAATTTTTGCCAATCAGATGAGTGTAAAATATCATCTTTTTTTTTAAGTTTCCATTTTTCTGGTTATTGCTAAAAGTAAGCGTCTTTCCATGGATCTATTAACTAGTCATGATTTCTTTTTTGTGCACTGCCTACTCATATCTTTTTCCCAGATTAATCCTCGTTACTAAGAGTCATTGTAAATATCTTCTTTTTTTTTTTTTTTTTTTTTAATGAACAAAAAATGGCAGCTGCTCCTGTTTATTTTATTTGTATCAACAAGGATTGGAAGAGGCTGTGCTGATCACTTTGACAGCCCCAGGTGAACTGTTTGTCTGCGCTATAGCAGGAAGACCAACTCCAGGCTTTATTAATGATTGGATTTAGGCGTCATCCTATCACCTTATATCTTAATTATAGCTGCAAAGAACTTGTATCTTTTTTTATTTTCTTTTTCTTTTTTTTTTTTTTTTCTTTCTTTTATTATTATTATTATTATTATTATACTTTAGGTTTTATGGTACATGTGCGCAATGTGCAGGTAAGTTACATATGTATACATGTGCCATGCTGGTGCGCTGCACCCACCAACTCGTCATCTAGCATTAGGTATATCTCCCAATGCTATCCCTCCCCCCTCCCCCCATCCCACAACAGTCCCCAGAGTGTGATGTTCCCCTTCCTGTGTCCATGTGTTCTCATTGTTCAATTCCCACCTATGAGTGAGAATATGCGGTGTTTGGTTTTTTGTTCTTGCGATAGTTTACTGAGAATGATGATTTCCAATTTCATCCATGTCCCTACAAAGGATGTGAACTCATCATTTTTTATGGCTGCATAGTATTCCATGGTGTATATGTGCCACATTTTCTTAATCCAGTCTATCATTGTTGGACATTTGGGTTGGTTCCAAGTCTTTGCTATTGTGAATAATGCCGCAATAAACATACGTGTGCATGTGTCTTTATAGCAGCATGATTTATAGTCCTTTGGGTATATACCCAGTAATGGGATGGCTGGGTCGAATGGAATTTCTAGTTCTAGATCCCTGAGGAATCGCCACACTGACTTCCACAATGGTTGAACTAGTTTACAGTCCCACCAACAGTGTAAAAGTGTTCCTATTTCTCCACATCCTCTCCAGCACCTGTTGTTTCCTGACTTTTTAATGATTGCCATTCTAACTGGTGTGAGATGGTATCTCATTGTGGTTTTGATTTGCATTTCTCTGATGGCCAGTGATGGTGAGCATTTTTTCATGTGTTTTTTGGCTGCATAAATGTCTTCTTTTGAGAAGTGTCTGTTCATGTCCTTCGCCCACTTTTTGATGGGGTTGTTTGTTTTTTTCTTGTAAATTTGTTGGAGTTCATTGTAGATTCTGGATATTAGCCCTTTGTCAGATGAGTAGGTTGCGAAAATTTTCTCCCATTTTGTAGGTTGCCTGTTCACTCTGATGGTTGTTTCTTTTGCTGTGCAGAAGCTCTTGAGTTTAATTAGATCCCATTTGTCAATTTTGGCTTTTGTTGCCATTGCTTTTGGTGTTTTAGACATGAAGTCCTTGCCCATGCCTATGTCCTGAATGGTAATGCCTAGGTTTTCTTCTAGGGTTTTTATGGTTTTAGGTCTAACATTTAAGTCTTTAATCCATCTTGAATTGATTTTTGTATAAGGTGTAAGGAAGGGATCCAGTTTCAGCTTTCTACATATGGCTAGCCAGTTTTCCCAGCACCATTTATTAAATAGGGAATCCTTTCCCCATTTCTTGTTTTTGTCAGGTTTGTCAAAGATCAGATACTTGTAGAAATGTGGCATTAGTTCTGACGGCTCTGTTCTGTTCCATTGATCTATATCTCTGTTTTGGTACCAGTACCATGCTGTTTTGGTTACTGTAGCCTTGTAGTATAGTTTGAAGTCAGGTAGTGTGATGCCTGCAGCTTTGTTCTTTTGGCTTAGGATTGACTTGGCGATGCGGGCTCTTTTTTGGTTCCATATGAACTTTAAAGTAGTTTTTTCCAATTCTGTGAAGAAAGTCATTGGTAGCTTGATGGGGATGGCATTGAATCTGTAAATTACCTTGGGAAGGATGGCCATTTTCATGATATTGATTCTTCCTACCCATGAGCATGGAATGTTCTTCCATTTGTTTGTATCCTCTTTTATTTCCTTGAGCAGTGGTTTGTAGTTCTCCTTGAAGAGGTCTTTCACATCCCTTGTAAGTTGGATTCCTAGGTATTTGATTCTCTTTGAAGCAATTGTGAATGGGAGTTCACTCATGATTTGGCTCTCTGTTTGTCTGTTATTGATGTATAAGAATGCTTGTGATTTTTGCACATTGATTTTGTATCCTGAGACTTTGCTGAAGTTGCTTATCAGCTTAAGGAGATTTTGGGCTGAGACAATGGGGTTTTCTAGATATACTATCATGTCATCTGCAAACAGGGACAATTTGACTTCCTCTTTTCCTAATTGAATACCCTTGATTTCCTTCTCCTGCCTAATTGCCCTGGCCAGAACTTCCAACACTATGTTGAATAGAAGTGGTGAGAGAGGGCATCCCTGTCTTGTGCCAGTTTTCAAAGGGAATGCTTCCAGTTTTTGCCCATTCAGTATGATATTGGCTGTGGGTTTGTCATAAATAGCTCTTATTATTTTGAGATACGTCCCATCAATTCCTAATTTATTGAGAGTTTTTAGCATGAAGGGCTGTTGAATTTTGTCAAAGGCCTTTTCTGCATCTATTGAGATAATCATGTGGTTTTTGTCTTTCGTTCTGTTTATATGCCGGATTACATTTATTGATTTGCGTATATTGAACCAGCCTTGCATCCCAGGGATGAAGCCCACTTGATCATGGTGGATAAGCTTTTTGATGTGCTGCTGGATTCTGTTTGCCAGTATTTTATTGAGGATTTTTGCATCAATGTTCATCAAGGATATTGGTCTAAAATTCTCTTTTTTTGTTGTGTCTCTGCCAGGCTTTGGTATCAGGATGATGCTGGCCTCATAAAATGAGTTAGGGAGGATTCCCTCTTTTTCTATTGATTGGAATAGTTTCAGAAGGAATGGTACCAGCTCCTCCTTGTACCTCTGGTAGAATTCGGCTGTGAATCCATCTGGACCTGGACTTTTTTTGGTTGGTAAGCTATTGATTATTGCCACAATTTCAGCTCCTGTTATTGGTCTATTCAGAGATTCAACTTCTTCCTGGTTTAGTCTTGGGAGGGTGTATGTGTTGAGGAATTTATCCATTTCTTCTAGATTTTCTAGTTTATTTGCATAGAGGTGTTTGTAATATTCTCTGATGGTAGTTTGTATTTCTGTGGGATCGGTGGTGATATCCCCTTTATCATTTTTTATTGCATCTATTTGATTCTTCTCTCTTTTTTTCTTTATTAATCTTGCTAGCGGTCTATCAATTTTGTTGATCCTTTCAAAAAACCAGCTCCTGGATTCATTTATTTTTTGAAGGGTTTTTTGTGTCTCTATTTCCTTCAGTTCTGCTCTGATTTTAGTTATTTCTTGCCTTCTGCTAGCTTTTGAATGTGTTTGCTCTTGCTTTTCTAGTTCTTTTAATTGTGAAGTTAGGGTGTCAATTTTGGATCTTTCCTGCTTTCTCTTGTGGGCATTTAGTGCTATAAATTTCCCTCTACACACTGCTTTGAATGCATCCCAGAGATTCTGGTATGTTGTGTCTTGGTTCTCGTTGGTTTCAAAGAACATCTTTATTTCTGCCTTCATTTTGTTATGTACCCAGTAGTCATTCAGGAGCAGGTTGTTCAGTTTCCACGTAGTTGAGCGGTTTTGAGTGAGATTCTTAATCCTGAGTTCTAGCTTGATTGCACTGTGATCTGAGAGACAGTTTGTTACAATTTCTGTTCTTTTACATTTATTGAGGAGAGCTTTACTTCCAAGTATATGGTCAATTTTGGAATAGGTGTGGTGTGGTGCTGAAAAAAATGTATATTCTGTTGATTTGGGGTGGAGAGTTCTGTAGATGTCTATTAGGTCCGCTTGGTGCAGAGCTGAGTTCAATTCCTGGGTATCCTTGTTGACTTTCTGTCTGGTTGATCTGTCTAATGTTGATAGTGGGGTGTTAAAGTCTCCCATTATTAATGTGTGGGAGTCTAAGTCTCTTTGTAGGTCACTCAGGACTTGCTTTATGAATCTGGGTGCTCCTGTATTGGGTGCATATATATTTAGGATAGTTAGCTCTTCTTGTTGAATTAATCCCTTTACCATTATGTAATGGCCTTCTTTGTCTCTTTTGATCTTTGTTGGTTTAAAGTCTGTTTTATCAGAGACTAGGATTGCAACCCCTGCCTTTTTTTGTTTTCCATTTGCTTGGTAGATCTTCCTCCATCCTTTTATTTTGAGCCTATGTGTGTCTCTGCACGTGAGATGGGTTTCCTGAATACAGCACACTGATGGGTCTTGAGTCTTTATCCAATTTGCCAGTCTGTGTCTTTTAATTGGAGCATTTAGTCCATTTACATTTAAAGTTAATATTGTTATGTGTGAATTTGATCCTGTCATTATGATGTTAGCTGGATATTTTGCTCGTTAGTTGATGCAGTCTCTTCCTAGTCTCGATGTTCTTTACATTTCGGTATGATTTTGCAGTGGCTGGTACCGGTTGTGCCTTTCCATGTTTAGCGCTTCCTTCAGGAGCTCTTTTAGGGCAGGCCTGGTGGTGACAAAATCTCTCAGCATTTGCTTGTCTGTAAAGTATTTTATTTCTCCTTCACTTATGAAGCTTAGTTTGGCAGGATATGAAATTCTGGGTTGAAAATTCTTTTCTTTAAGAATGTTGAATATTGGCCCCCACTCTCTTCTGGCTTGTAGGGTTTCTGCCGAGAGATCCGCTGTTAGTCTGATGGGCTTCCCTTTGATGGTAACCCGACCTTTCTCTCTGGCTGCCCTTAACATTTTTTCCTTCATTTCAACTTTGGTGAATGATATCTTCTAATTTATAAGCCTTCTGTTCATGTCTCATGGCATTCTTTCTTGAACAGAGATATTTCATTTTAATATGTTCATATAAATCGATTTCCCCCTTTATACATTGCTTTGATGGTTCTCCCCTAGCCACAATGTCAAAAAGATACTCTTCCACTCAATTTCCTCTCATCATCTTTGGAGTTTGAGCTGTTTATCCCATATAGACTCTTGATTTTCCTATATGATGTCAAGTAAGGTTCGAATTAATCTTTTGCCATATAGAAAGCCAATTTTCCCAATACTGTTAACCAACTGACATGTTATAAATTTTTTTGTTTGTTTTATTTTTTGAGATGGAGTCTTGCTCTGTTGCCCAGGCTGGAGTGCAGTGGCGCGATCTTGGCACACTGCAACCTCTGCCTCCCGGGTTCAAGCGATTCTCCTGCCTCAGCTTCCCAAGTAGCTGGGACCATAGGCGCCCCGCCACCACACCCAGCTAATTTTTTGTATTTTTAGTAGAGATGGGGTTTCACTGTGTTAGCCAGGATGATCTCGATCTCCTGATCTCGGGATCCGTCCGCCACGGCCTCCCAAAGTGCTGGGATTACAGCGTGAGCCACCACGCCCAGCCATTATAATGTTTTAAATGTTTGTTTTTTCAAAGAGACTATGGCGTTTTTAGAAAACAGTTTTTACTCATAAACGACTAAGGAAAGAGAGAAAGGGATGCCCCCAAGCTGGGCAAAGATAAGAATTAACAACAACAACAACAAAGAAATCCCAAAGACTAAAGAATGTATCAAATTCACTAGTAAAAAAATAACAAAATTAAAACAACAATAAAACATCACTCATTACTCAAATCGGCAAAGATTTAAAGAACGTTAGTGTTGGTGAGCAGATGAGAATGAGTATTCACAATCTGTTGGTGGAAGACTAAATTGGTAAAAATATGTTAGAGGGTAATTTGGCAATATTTAATACCCTCGACTTGTGATTACGTTCCTGACATATTAATTCCTCTTGTATGAGTGTGACCTATGGAAATAATCATGGCAATGTCCATGCCATCATGACACGGTTCCTGCAATCAGGGATTGGTGAAGAGAGAGGATGCTGAACTTTGACATTTAAGGAAATCTCTATCAGGATGCAGAGATAATAGAACAAATACTTCAGTGACTACACACGACAAGTGACAGACACCTTGCAAAAATGGTTTGGAAAAGTTACCGTACAAATGGATGACTGCAGCCTCAAAAGCAGTCCTAGAGGAGAGGGAATCTCATTTCCAGAGTTATCACATTATAATGCTCAGAACATTCAGTCTCAACAAAAAATGTTACAAAGCATACAAACAAAAAAAAAGAAAAACAAAAATATGAGCCGGCATAGTGGCTCACACCTGCAATCCCAGTACTTTGGGAAGTCGAGGCAGGCGGATCACTTGAGGTCAGCAGTTCAAGACCAGCCTGGTCAAAATGGTGAAACCTCATGTCTACTAAAAATACAAAAATTAGGCGGGCATGGTAGCACATGCTTGTAATCCCAGCTACCCGGGAGGCTGAGGCAGGAGAATTGCTTGAACCCAGGAGCTGGAGGTTGCAGTGAGCCTAGGTTGCACCACTGCACTCCAGCCTGCTGGGCGACAGAATAAGATTCTGTCTCAAAAAATATATGTTAAAAAAATTTTTATTATTTTTTTTTTCTTTTATTATTATTATTATTATTATTATTATACTTTAGGTTTTATGGTACATGTGCGCAATGTGCAGGTAAGTTACATATGTATACATGTGCCATGCTGGTGCGCTGCACCCACCAACTCGTCATCTCGCATTAGGTATATCTCCCAATGCTATCCCTCCCCCCTCCCCCCACCCCACAACAGTCCCCAGAGTGTGATGTTCCCCTTCCTGTGTCCATGTGTTCTCATTGTTCAATTCCCACCTATGAGTGAGAATATGCGGTGTTTGGTTTTTTGTTCTTGCGACAGTTTACTGAGAATGATGATTTCCAATTTCATCCATGTCCCTACAAAGGACGTGAACTCATCATTTTTTATGGCTGCATAGTATTCCATGGTGTATATGTGCCACATTTTCTTAATCCAGTCTATCATTGTTGGACATTTGGGTTGGTTCCAAGTCTTTGCTATTGTGAATAATGCGGCAATAAACATACGTGTGCATGTGTCTTTATAGCAGCATGATTTATAGTCCTTTGGGTATATACCCAGTAATGGGATGGCTGGGTCGAATGGAATTTGTAGTTCTAGATCCCTGAGGAATCGCCACACTGACTTCCACAAGGGTTGAACTAGTTTACAGTCCCACCAACAGTGTAAAAGTGTTCCTATTTCTCCACATCCTCTCCAGCACCTGTTGTTTCCTGACTTTTTAATGATTGCCATTCTAACTGGTGTGAGATGGTATCTCATTGTGGTTTTGATTTGCATTTCTCTGATGGCCAGTGATGGTGAGCATTTTTTCATGTGTTTTTTGGCTGCATAAATGTCTTCTTTTGAGAAGTGTCTGTTCATGTCCTTCGCCCACTTTTTGATGGGGTTGTTTGTTTTTTTCTTGTAAATTTGTTGGAGTTCATTGTAGATTCTGGATATTAGCCCTTTGTCAGATGAGTAGGTTGCAAAAATTTTCTCCCATTTTGTAGGTTGCCTGTTCACTCTGATGGTAGTTTCTTTTGCTGTGCAGAAGCTCTTGAGTTTAATTAGATCCCATTTGTCAATTTTGGCTTTTGTTGCCATTGCTTTTGGTGTTTTAGACATGAAGTCCTTGCCCATGCCTATGTCCTGAATGGTAATGCCTAGGTTTTCTTCTAGGGTTTTTATGGTTTTAGGTCTAACATTTAAGTCTTTAATCCATCTTGAATTGATTTTTGTATAAGGTGTAAGGAAGGGATCCAGTTTCAGCTTTCTACATATGGCTAGCCAGTTTTCCCAGCACCATTTATTAAATAGGGAATCCTTTCCCCATTTCTTGTTTTTGTCAGGTTTGTCAAAGATCAGATACTTGTAGATATGTGGCATTATTTCTGACGGCTCTGACCCTAAGCTGAAGAGTACTTATGGTGACCTCAAAGGCCCCATGTGATCTGCTTCCCCACCCCCAGAACCTATCTGATCTCCCCTTTTCCTCCTCCCCTCACTCTCTGCACCCCAGCACACAGCTGATCCATGAGCACCCCAGCCATGCTACACATTGGCCCTGACATCAGCATCACTAGTCCCCTCACCTGCTTCAAGTCTTGGCCAAGGGTCACCTCACCAAGGTGGAGTCTCTGACCATTCTATTAGTACCTCTGCAGCCTGCCCTGCTTCTTCGGCAGGCCAATCTCTCCTCCAGCTCCACTTTTCTTCTCTCTCGGGACTCCCACCTCCTAATGTGCCCTTTATCTCTTTATTTATTATGCCTCCTGCTGATGGTCTGCCTCTACCACAAGAATGTCAGCTACACAAAGGGCAGAGACCCCATCTGTTTTGTTCACTGCTGTAACCCCCGTATTAAGAGGGGGCCCTAACTCAACCAATATTCACTGAATGAATGATGAGATGAGCTTCTTTAAAGGATACTTGTGCTATATGTTTACTTGTCTTTCTAGATCGCCCCCAGAGGCTTAATATCAAATGCACCAAATGATATACCTGCTTTTAAAATGCACCCCCCCAAAAAAGGGAAGCCTAAAACCTAAGCCCCTCTCTCATGCCTTGCAGTCCCCATCCAGGACCTCAGGTGAATGATTTGAGGCACTGCACTTGGGGTTAGAAAGGGCTGAGACTAAAGTCTTGGCATTGTGGGAATGGCAGTCATGCCTTTTTAGAGAATTAAGGTATCCTGCTGCCATGTGCTGGTGAGGCCCAGTGGCCCTGCCACAGAATGGGCAGTACCTCCTCACCCACTTCTTTTGGAGATGGTATTGGTGGCTCAGTTGCATATTCAAGCAACTGTCGTCAGGCCAAGATCTGTGATGTATCCCAGGATCCAATTAAAATTGTTGTTGTTGCTGTTGTTGTTTTGGTCTTTGTACGGACAATATAGCAAGTTTGGTAAGTTTCTCTAATTGGCTGCAAGCAGGCTGGGGGAGAGAGCTACAATTATTGAGCACTGCACCTTGGTTTTTACGTACATTAGCCCTCACCAACCTCCCAACAGCCCTGCAGTGGAGATGTCATACCCATTTTAAATTTTAGGAAACTGACACGCAGATAATGCAAGGGACTTGCCTAGAGTCACACGGCTAGAGAGGATAAGGCCAAAGATTCAAATCCTTGCTTTTTCCAATATACCAGGCTCTTAATAAGCACTTATTACAAGAATGAATGATTCAAGGCACAAGGACTGAAGCAGAGAATGGGTATGTTTTAAGGGAGAAGACGGATAAAAGAAAGTTCACGGCCAGGCGCAGTGGCTCACGCCTGTAATCCCAACACACTGGGAGGCCGAGGTGGGTAGATCACAAGGTCAAGAGATCAAGACCATCCTGGCCAACCCCATCTCTACTAAAGATACAAAAAAAAAAATTAGCTGGGCATGGGGGCGCATGCCTGTAGTCCCAGCTACTCAGGAGGCTGAGGCAGGAGGATCACTTGAACTCAGGAGGTGGAGGTTGCAGTGAGCCGAGATCGTGCCACTGCACTACAGCCTGGCAACAGAGCGAGACTCCATCGGAGAGAGAGAGAGAGGAGGGAGAGAGAGAGAGAGGAGAGAGAGAGAGAGAGAGAGAGAAAGAAAGAGGGAAGGGAAGGGGAAGGGAGGAGGAAGGGGAAGGGGAAGGGAAGGGGAAGAAAGTTCACAGTGTCAGTGTAAGGCCCGGCGCCTTGGCTCACGCCTGTAATCCCAGCACTTTGGCCGGCTGAGGCAGGTGGATCACGAGGTCAGGAGATCGAGACCATCCTGGCTAACACGGTGAAACCCCATCTCTACTAAAAATATTAAAAATTAGCTGGGTGTGGTGGCGGGCACCTGTAGTCCCAGCTACTCGGGAGGCTGAGGCAGGAGAATGGCGTGAACCTGGGAGGCGGAGCTTGCAGGGAGCTGAGATCGCACCACTGCACTCCAGCCTGGGCAACAGAGCAAGACTCCATCTCCAAAAAAAAAAAAAAATTCACAGCATGGAGAGCAGACCCACTTGGAACACAGAATGGGCACGTGTCGAGGGCCCTGGGAGGAGGTGCTGGAAAGGGGCAGTGGAGAAAAGGAGAGGAAAGGGGCAGTGGAGAAAAGGAGGGGACAGCTGATCAGTCCCCTGGGCCATTCTGCTTGTCTCCTCACTAAGAATAGGAGCATCTCCCCTCGCTCCCACTGCTTTCTGTGGCTCTCAAAATGCTTTCGCGTGCATTTTCTCACTTCAGCCTCAAAACAATCTTTAGGAGTGGTGTTATCTTCCCTATTTCACAGATGAGAAAGCTGAGACTCACGGAGGCCACATAACTTGCCCAAGAACACATAGCTAATTAGTGGCAGGTCTGGGGCTCCATTTAAGTCTATGACCCCTGCTCTGGCTCAGTATTCTTATCCCCACCCCAAATAAAGAGAATCACACGACCTTATTGTGATAATAAATAGCAACTGTAGTCAGAGGGAGAAAGGCCCAGGGAGGAACAATAATCTAACTAAGATGCTTGACACTGGAAACTCCTGGAGGGCAGGGCAGGGATCATGAGGGAGATTTTACAGCATCCAGCACAGCTGCCCATGCGGAGATGCATCTATGCTGAGCTGCCACAGCAAGGCTGCAGTGCCTAGCCTGGAGCTTGGTCACGCTGACCTCCACGGCAGGAACTGAGAGTAGCATCTACTCCCAATCCTGCATAAGAGGTCACAGAAACACTCTACAGCCCAGGGGCGAGCCAGTCCCTGCAAGGAGCTGGCATCACAGCTCAGAGAGGTGCCAAGCGAGCAGAAAACAGCTCCTGGTCTCCGTAGCTGAGAGAGACAGAGCTGAACATACTGGCCCGATGGAGCTCTGGGTGTTGCTCCCACAACAGCAACAGCACAGAGCGCTGAACACACACCCCACAGTTCACCGCCCGTGGCCAGGAGACCATTCAAAACGTGATTGCTGGTTGTCAACTCCAAGAACTAACAAGAGTGAAAACTCACACACACACCCAAGAATGCAGGCTCTGCCTGGCACGCAAGGAAGTCTGCCCTCGTGCCTGGGGTTCCTTCCTCTGTGGGCTTCCCATCTTCAGAGCCTTGGCTCTCCCTTCCCCTGAGGGATTACTCACCACTTCCCTAACATTGCTGGGCTGCCCTGCTTTGCTACCATGGAGTCCAGTCATCAGGCAGATTCATTCACATCTAGGCGCCTGAGTGGTACTGGCCACCACGTAATGGAGTGGACATCAAACCAAGAAGAGGGAAACCTGGAATTGGGTGCCAGTCCTCGAGTCCCTCATCAGCCAAAAGAAAATTATCTCGCGAGTGCCTACCCTCCAGAATTGTCACGGGGAGACCATCAGGTGTGTACCAGAAGCACTTCCTACACTGCAAAGCGGCAAAGAAAGGCAGCCTCTATAGTGGTTTGTAAAGAGTGCCTTGCAGAGAGGACACAGCCTGGCTGATGAGTTTCCAGTAGTAGAGCGTTAGGTGTGATTGAATCTTGGAGAGGAAGAGACTTTGGTTCTGTCGAACCTGCTCCATGTTTCTCAAAGCACACACCACCCACTCTGCCAACAGGTAAAGCTTCGGGTGGTACCTGCTGTGTTCTGTCCTCTCCTAGCTGAGCCAGGCCCTGGGAGCCCCCTCCAGGAGCTCCGGGCAAGCAGCCCCTCATGACCCATGGTGGAACTGCACCCTCAGCACTGGAGAGGGTGGTCGCAGGAGCCTGCGAGGAAGGTGGGGTCTCAGTGCTTTTGCACAGGGCGAGCGGAGCTGGAAATGCAGCCCCCAGTGGTTTCAGTTATTCCAGGTATGGCTTTTCTCTCTCACCTTGCACCTTCAGACTCTAATTTCCTGTGAGCAATGTGCTGGGAAAACTGGCAGCGGCTCTCTGGCAACCGTGGGGGAAAGAAGCAAAGTGGGGCAGAAGCGGAAGCCAGGGGCAGGGGCTGGGTCGGTCCAGCCAGCCTGCTAGGGCTCCCATGTAGCAGAGGTTCCACTGAGAGGAAGCCAGGGCTGGCCCGGCGGGGAGACTCCCTCCATGCCCCGTGTGTGGAGTGCCGGGGCACCCTATACCCTCAAGGTGGCCTTGACCTCTGGAGACAGGTGTTGGCTCCTTGAGTCACCAACAGCAGGGACCAGACTGGGAGGTGTTTCCGGGCGGGAAGAGCTGGGCCAGGCCAGGCTCCAGCAGGACCCCTTGTGGTCAGAGGGGTTGCCTGCAGGATGATGGGCTTGGGAACCAAGGCAGCCACTCCCCACATGGGAGTTGGACCCAGGCTTGAAGGACACATCGTCACATCGATGTCACTCTCTTGGGAGGCCTCCTTGTCACACAAGATGTCCTGGCCCCGGTGTTTTTCTTCACCATATTTCTCCCAACTGTAATTGTGTAGTTCCTGGGGTGCTTATCTCTTAATGTCCATCTCTGTGAAAAAAAGCCATGACCCTCCGGGATAAGGTCTGTTCGTGAGACTCACTTTGTGGAAAGGACATATGAAAGTCTCAGGACTCTACCCAAGAGCCAGGATCCAGCTCAGGTCCCAGCTCCACTGCACCAATGCCCCTCGGCCCCAGGAGAGACTGAGATCTCTGTAAACAGCAGAGATCAGTAATACAGGCTTTGCCCTGCTGAAACTTCCCTCTGAAAGGAAGCATAATGCTTTCAGCCAAGTGCCTGCCCAGAGCTCCACAGGTGTGTGGCATGGAGGGTCTGGTGCCCCAGGAGGAGCTCAGCTTCCTGCCCCACCAGAATGGCCCGGGGCTCCCCAGGCTCCCTGCGATCCTGGCTCTCGTCACACCACTCTCGGATCCCTCATTTGGTCCTCTGTCATGTCCATGAGGTTGTGCGTGCACCCTGTCGTTGTTTGTATCCCCTGGCGATTAACACAGTCCAGGCAGAGAATCAAGTCAACAAGAATGAAGGAGAGAGTGGATCAATGAATGTCAGGCCCTATTTAGGGTCTGAGGACACAGGGATAAATAAAATTCTATCTCTGCCCATGCAGGGTTCAAAGTCAAATTGGGGGACACAAAGTAATAATCACAATACAGTGAAATTCATGTGTACAGTGAAAGTCATGTTTAAGGAAGCTTTATTAGGGCACATGACAAAATATCCATGACTATGTTTTAGCTGCTCAGGGAAGGCTCCTTGGAGGAGGTGACTTGGAACAGTCTTAGAGGAAAGTAAAAATTTCAGGCAGAGATGAACAGGGCTCCCAGGCAGGGGCACCTCATGTGAAGAGGTACAAAAAGCCAGAGTGGAAATGTACAGAGCTTACTGTGGGGACCTAAGGGTGGCATCCACACGGTTGGAGCCAGTGCAGGAGCTGGCCTGGGGTGCCAGAAGGGATGGAAGAAATGTTCCCAAGGGGATTGGAACATCAAGCAAGGGATAAGTTGTGGGGTGGTGAAAGGATTGTAAGCAGAATGTTTGACTCCCCAGGGTTTTTTTTTCCAACAGGATTCTCTGACAGCATTATAGAGAGAGGACAGGAGGGGAAGAGCCTCAGTCAGGAGGCTCTGTGGGATGCTGTTGCCTTGGTCCAAGCAAGAGACAAGGCAGGCCCTGAGCAGGATGTGGCGGGGTGCTGGAGTGGGAGGACGGATTTCAGAGATATTTAGGAGAAAGAACTTGGGGCGCAAAGGAGAGGTGGGGAGAAAAGGGGGTGAAGGAGAAATAAGGTAAAGGGGAACAGAAGCCAAGCATCAGCTTCTCCTGCCTCTTCCTCTTCTGCAAACCTCACTTCCCAAGCATGGACCAGCCAAGGACAAAGACCCAGCTCACTGGTCAGCCTACACATGTCTCAGCTATTCTTCTCATGAAAGAGGATGTTTTAGAAACCCTGACCTGAGCTGGGTAGTCTTATTTGTAACAATACTGTAGATGGCACATAGAGGCACTTGGATAAATACTGAATGAGGCCGGGTGCAATGGCTTATGCCTGTAATCCCAGCATTTTGGGAGGCTGAGGAGAACAGATCACTTGAAGCCAGGAGTTCGAGACAGCCTGGCCAACATGGAGAAACTCCATCTCTACTAAAACTACAAAAAATTAGCCAGACATGGTGGCGCATGCTTGTAATCCCAGCTACTTGGGAGGCTGAGGCAGGAGAATCACTTGAACCCGGGAGGCAGAGGCTGCAGTGAGCCGAGATTGTGCCACTGTACTCCAGTCTGGAAGACAAGAGTGAAACTCCATCTCAAAAAAAAAAAAATACTGAATGAATGATTTAGCAAATGAATGAATGAGTGAGTGCATGAATGAATAAATGAATTCTTCACAACTTATCCTAGGACAGACTGACTAGCAGGTGTATCCTTGCTCAAAAGAGGAACCCCCAGATTCCTCCCTGCTGCTGCTTTGAGTCCATGTGCCCAGGGCTTGCTGGCTGCCCAGGCTCAGCTGAGGCTCTCAGTTGTTTGTCTAAATCTTCCTCTTTTGGAGGTCACAACTGCAGACCTGGTAAGGGGGTTGAATTCCAGAGCCTGCTTTTTCTGTGCAGGGGCTAGAAAGATTGAAAGATACAAAGATGGAAGCCTCTGGATTTCTTACCAGTTGATTGACTTCCCTGAAAGAGACTGTCAAAGTTATGCCCACTTCCTAAATGATCTCACCCACTGCCTGGAGATGATCTGCATGACCTCCAAGCAAAAGCAGATAGCAACCAAGAGCTGAAATTAAATTAGTGGAAAGATTAATTTCCCCATACAGGGCAATTCCCCACCCCCCTAACCCTGCTTTTTTTTTTTTGCACAGGCAGCAATTCAATAAATAATTAATGCTTGCTTATCTTTTAGCTATTTCTCCTGTTGTAAAAAATTAATTGGTCTTCAATCATCTATTGCATTGTAACATGGAGGTATTTGGCCCTAGTCCACCACCCTGCTGAAACATGCCCCTCCTGATGCTCCTTGGCATATGTCAGTGACACTCGGCAGTCATGCCCAGTCTCCAGGTTCAGGACATGAATGGGAGTGCACAGCCGTGTGGCAGACAACTCCAGGGAGCTTCACACAAGCACTGCCTCTTTCTTCCAGCACACTTGAGGAGTTTGCAAATGCTCATTCTCACAACACCTCCTCCCTAGTTGCTGAGACTCCTATTTTGCAAGAGGTTGAACAAGATTAATGATGGGGTGGAAAAGCAGTACCATCTCTCTCCAGGCCTCTGACTAGGGACATCAAATGTCCTGGGATCTCTTTCTGGCTTTTGCCACTGAACTTGTGCCTCAGTTTGCCTAAGCAGGACTATCAGATCCACAGGAAGCAAAATGGGGAGGGTTGGTGGGGGAGGGAAGATTTCCAGATGTCTTGGTTCCTGAGCCTCAACTATGACATTTTAACTCTTTGAAATCACAACTCAATCATACCACCTCCTCCAGGAAGCTCTCCTAGATTAAACCAGCCTGGTTATTCCCACCCCAGTGACTGACTTGCCCTCTCTATTCAGTGCCCTTTAGAGATTATTCTAATGACAAAGTTCAGTGGATGACTAGTTTGCCTACTATTGTTTTCTCATATTAAAATTTAAGCTGTGGTAGGGTGGTAATCATGTTTGCTCTTTAGTAAATATTCCAAGAACTTGTGTGGCTGCAGAAAGTCTTACGGAAGAGAGGAGAGGGGGTTGTCAGCAGGAGCAGCCCAGGAGACGCTCAGTGAGAATATGCAAGGGTCTGCACCTGTCAGCACTTGGCATTGTCCCTCCTGGGAGAGCCATGTAGCTAGCTGGTAGGTTCAGAGGACAAGCACCATCAGGGGCTCATGTCTGAGTCCCGCCCTGCTCCTTCTGCAACTTCTGAGTGACATCACTTAATCTCTTCCAGCCTCAGGATCTCATCTGAAAAAATGTCTCCCTCATAAGGTTGTTGTAGGGATTACGTGAGATGGTGAATGTAGACAATGCTTGCAAACTGGGGAGCATGAGGTAGATAGGAGGACTGATTATTTCCCTGCTGCATGGTCCTCTTGCTCTGCAACCATCTTCAGAGGCACCATCCTTTGCCTACCTTGGAAGCAGCCTGAATTCCAATTCCCTGACCTGTACCCCTCCCTCTGGCCTCTTAAGGTAGTTTGAGGATAGCATTCTACAATGACAGAGCTAGGACAGATCCTTAATGGTCATTTTGCAGGCAGAAAAACAGGTCCTAAGACCAATGCAACTGACGTGGGCTTGCACAACTGCATTGGGCAGCTCTGTCCCAACCCCACGACGCCTAACTGCCCACAAGGGCACTCCTTAGTAATAGGGTTTTGATCGTACTTCCTTGAGCCAGGTTCTCTGCTGAGCACCTTACATGGGTTACCTAATTTAATCCTCACACAACTCTGTGGGGTCAATACAGTGGTCATCTTCATTGTTTAGACAACATAACTGAAGCACTGAGAAGGTCACACAACTAAAATTGTCAAAGCCAGATTCTAAGTCATTCCAGAGCCTGTGTGCTTAACATACTACACTCGCTACCTCGCTGCATGATTCCTCTCATAGACTGACTCTCTAGGAAAAGAATTAAGTGAGAAATACCCTCCTAGTCACAAGATTCACTGAAGAGTAAAAGTGGAATCCTTGCCTTCAACATTTTATGGTGTGTCTCTTCCTCTCCTCCTTTTCCTTAACAAGTCAATCCTAAATCCATGAGTGGGGCTGAGCAAACTGTGCTTCCATGCAGGAGGGCGCAGGTGCAATGGCCCAGAATAGGTTGTCAGAGCTCCAGCAAGGTGAGAGCACCTGTGCAGGGGGCTGTCTGGGTGGAGGGCATCCCCAGGGGACAGCCCAGTTGAGATGTCAGAGCCCGAGCTGAGTAAGGAGAGCATCATCCAGGGGCAGACCAGCAGAGGATCTTGAACCCCAGACAGAGAGAGGAGGGATTTGGCATGGAGGGACAAACCAGCACAGGATATCAGAGACTGAGTGGGGTGCAGTGGGGTGTGGAGGGCATATGTGTGTGGGAAGAGGTGGCACTGCTAGGAGATAGGTTAATACGGAAGACTGATCAAATCAGCAAATATAGTAAAGAGCATGGGAGTCTTTCTCTCTCAGTAAAAGAAGTTAAAAATGTGAAAACTGGCCGATGACTGCAAACTGGGGGGCATGAGGTAAATATGAGGACTGATAAATCCTCAGATCAAATAATTAATTATACTTAACATTGGCAGATCCTCATATCTAAAAGGTAAATATGAGGCTGAGCGCAGTGGCTCACGCCTGTAATCCCAACACTTTAGGAGGCCGTGGTGGGCATATCAATTGAGGTCAGGAGTTCGAGACCAGACTGGCCAACATAGCGAAACTCCATCTCTACTAAAAATACAAAAATTAGCTGGGCTTGATGGCGCATGTCCCAGCTACTCGGGAGGCTGAGGCAGGAGAATCACTTGAACCTGGGAGGTGGAGGTTGCGGTGAGCCCAGATTGCACCACTGTACTCCAGCCTGGGCAACAGAGCAAGACTGTCTCAAAAAAAAAAAAAAAAAAAAATGCGAAAAGGGAGAAAAATACAGTAAACCTTGTGGTGTTGGGCTGGAGTTGGAGGTGCCAGTAAGCAGTCTTGCTTAGCAGACTGTGGCTGTGTGAGATACTGCTTCCTTTGGGGAATCTCTTTTATCCCAGGGGTATCAGAAGTCTAGATGCAGGGAGAACTTGACCTATGTATCCTAAAAGATGCTAGACAAATGGGTCCCGTGGTTCCTTCCTGCTCATCAGAGAAGGTGCAGAGCAGACAGAGGGAGCAACACTAACACCTTCTCTCAGCTCAGCACTGTCCTCCAAAGGTCACCGGCACCCCTTCATGGGTGTGGCTACATGCTAATTCCTGAGAGCTGCCTGCCGTCTAAGCCATAGGCCTGTGGTTCCAGAGCCTGGGTGAGCATTTGCATCACCTGTCCTGGGTGCCTCCCCAGAGCCACCAAATCAGAATCTCCAGGGTGGGGCTTGGGAATCTGGATGCATAACAATCTCCTAGGTAATTCTTGTCCAGTCAGCCCATCGGTTGTGGATCAGGACTGGGAGTCACTCACTTAGATAATGGTGTAGACACTTCATAGCAATTGCGATGCTAAAGAAAAAGCCTTCATTCTCAATTAAGAGGAAACGAAGAGGAAAAGGAGAAGAAAACAGCAAATTGACATTAATTATGGCATCTCCCTTTAAACACCACTGACAATATGCTATCTGAATTCGCTTTCCATCAACCTCTGGATCTCACTATGGGTTGGGCATCCCCTAAATGGCAGGATGGCTGCAGGCTACAGCACAGAGTCCTGTGTTTCAGATGTAGGGAAAGTAAAGTGAACAATAGAAAAATTCCACATGGCCTTTGCAGGCCTCATATCGCCCTTCCACACCATCAGCAGAAGTCAGCTCTGCCACCTAAAACCTTTGCCCATCCCTGAGAAAGTCCTCAGCATCCTAAGGCTACAAAAGTCTAATTGGTTGTACCAAAGTGGACAGAACCTTTTCCCAACCAACCCCACCCAAACCTGCACCCACAGCTATCTGTGGTCCATCCACTATTTGTAGAGAAGTGCATTAAGAGTTTCAGGATATTATGGGATTTTTAGATTTCCCCTTCTGGCTTGCAGATCACTGTCATTACACTCAAGATAAAGAGGAGGGGGACGGCAAGGAAGGCAAAGTGCAGTGCTCAAATGGAAGCATGGAGTTGGAACGAGAAGCTGAGTCCGTGAGACAGCAAATAAGTAGTCCACGTTGGCCAAAGAACAGGGCAACACACAGGACTTTGCCAGGCATCTTTGAGAGAGAATAGAATGGGAGGAATCAAGACACTGAGGGCTAGAGAAATGACTGGACCTCTGGGAGATGCTGCCACCCAGCACGGCATGAAAGTCATGGAGACATTCTTCAAGGCTGCCATGGGCCAAAGACTCACGAAATTCATGATCTCTTCTACCTCCACTTTGCTTGAATTAGAGCTTTGCTGAAGACAATGACTTAACCTAAAAGATCAAGTCCATGGTAGGAGTACTGGGCTCCAAGTCAGAGCAGTGAAGGCGCAAGGTAATAGACTAACATCCCTCCACCTGCGCTGGCACATCCTCCATGCATTTGGCAATCTCACCAAACACAGGGTCAAGGCAGCTGTGTTCCAGCCCTGGCTCTGCCACTTGTTTGCTGTGTAGCTTTAGACAGACCACTCACCTTCTGTGAACCTTGAGATCCTCAGGTGTGAATCAAGATCATAGCATCTCCCTTACCTCACAAGGCTCCTGTGGATGAGGCAATGTACAAAGTGTTTTGTCAACTATAAAGCATTGATGAAACATCAGGAACTGTTGTTATTGTTCCAGGTAGGCACAGACATCCTCTATTTCTGCCTCCTGCCCTTTGCAGCTGACCACATCCCCTTCTTTCCATGGGACACTCTGAGGGTCTCTCTCCTCTGCAGTGTCTGCTCACTACCCTGTCTGTCTGAGTCAACCACTGTGAGGCATCTAAGACTTATCTGGGGCCCCTGTCCCAGAATACTGGACTCTCACACCCCTTGGGTTAGTGCACATGACAGGGGAGACACCTTGGTCATATTTTTACATATTTTCCTCTTGCTCAAAACCACAGAGCCAAGCAAACTGCGATAGGAATAAAGTCCTGCTCAGTGAATTTCATTTTTTGCCACTCGTTTATTAGTTGTAGGTGCTGTGGCCACTGCCGAACTATTGTTTATCCAGCCTATTAAGGTTCTGTTTTCCAAAAGACATTTTTCTTGTACTCCAGCCAGAACTGACTTGCCCAGAGCCCAGGACTGCTAAGAACAGCTGGGCTAAGCCAAAGATGAGGAGATTAAAGGAGAATCAATGCCTCGTTGCTGAGAGAGAACAGAAAGTCAGTTCTCATACATCTCCCCTCTCAGGCCCCATGACCGAGTTTTCTCTTTCTCCCAAAGAGGAGACTATGGATTGTGAAATACCTTAATGGAAAAAACAGCCACAGGGCACCGGCTTGGCGGGATTGTATCCAAAATCATTATGTCATAAAAAGTTTCTTCCCCCAAGTACACACAGGCTGTTTTTCAGCAATTATCCCAAATAATGTTTTATGGGGAGATGGGGCTGCGGATGAGGGGAGAAAAGGGTTTAGAGCCCGGGAGGCGCACAATCCCCCGATTCATCTCTTCTGGCTCCCAATCACCTCACATGAATAAGGGGTGATTCCCCAGCCCCAAGGCTCTGTGCTCTCCTCTCATCTGCCCCCTTGCCATTATCCCATTTTACTCATTAGGAGGGATTTTTGACATGCTGCTTGCTAAGTTGGCATTTCTCATATTTCACAAAGCCCTACCTGGAGTATGCCCTCTAAAGCTGGGAATGAAAATAATTTTATCTGTGTTTAGGATAAACAATAGGTCAGAGGACCCCAAGATGCTGGGAATGAAAATAATTTTATCTGTGTTTAGGATACAAAATAGATCAGAGTGCCCTACGATGGGGTAATTCCACCAGGAGAGAACAGTGTGACATAGTGGGATGAACGCCACTCTGCGAGTTCTAGTCCCAGCTCCATCATGAAATAACAGGCCACTTACAGGATCTACATGAAGCACCAAAATGATCTCCCAAGTCCCATCCCATAAAAAAAATCCAGTGAGTCTCTGGAAGGACGGTGCTGTGCTGCTGCCAGTCTAACCAGGCTGAACAGAGTACACTGTTGCATGGTGGAACATGCAACATTGTTGAGGAGATAGAATTTCAATACTCTTCATAGAGGAGCGGTAAGGTATGTGACTGGAGGGCAGCATGGGGGAGAAGTAGGTGTAGGTGCAAGGAGAGGCAGGTGCAGAGGATGGGAGGAGGTCATTTTCTGCAGATGACTTGGGAGACAGCCAGCCCAGGGATTGGCCATCCAGTTTAGGGGCCAGTTTAAATGGCCTGGGGCTAACTAATCAGAACTAAGGAAAGGGGCGGAATCTGAAGAATGAGGCCACCGCCCACTCACCTGTGGTAGGGAGGCTCAGTGGCAGGGATGGGGTCTGAGAGGTCTGTGGGGGACAAGGCCAGCCTAGGTACAGAGCAACATCCCTGAAAAAGCCATCTTTGAAAAGCTGGCAAAGAAGCCTCCTTTGACTGCCTCGCCAAAGTGAAGACTGTCAGGTTTCAGCAAATGCCAGTGTATTGTGTTTGATGTTCGGTTCATTTTTTAATATTGTGAAGGAATTTATGAATGCAAAACAAATATCACTTGATGGTGCACACCTTTGAGAGGCAAGGATCTGACCGATGAGTACTTGCCTGTGCAGACCACAGCCTTAATAATCTTCTAACCCATGGTGAAATCCTTCTGGGATGTCTATGGTGGTGGGGAATTCCCATGACTAACTCAACCCAGCCTCCCATAAGATAATGATATTAATGCCTATGTTGATATGATACAGATATTGTTAATAAGTTTCCTGATTTCAACATTCCAGCGAGGATAGAGAAAGTCCCAGGCACAAAGCAAAGTTCAACTGCTTCCTCTCACTCTCATATTGTTCTTCCAATATTCCCTGGCATCGCCACCTTGAGAACCCAGGCTTCCTCCCAGGGACCCTCAGGGGACTTTCTGCACAGAACGGAAGGACTGGGCCTCCTGAAGGGAGCCAGAGATCCTGGAGGACCCGAACCAGGAGGGAACTGAGTCAAACAGTTAAAATAGCGCTAATATTTTAATGTATAATTTCTACAAGCAAGGACATTCTCTGACATAGTAATGACACAATATAAAAATCTGGGAATTAATCCTTATATATTACTAGCATCTAATCCCTACACCATTCCAGTTTGGCTAATTGTCCCGATAACACCCATTGCATTTAGCTGTCATGTCTCTTTTAATCTGGAACATTCCCTCCATCTGTCCTTGACCTTGATGGTGAGTGTGGCACCTTTGAAGGTTTGTGAGAGTTCCTTTGTAGGCTGTTCCTCCATTTGGGTTTGCCGGGTGTTTCCTTGCAATTGGATTCAGATGATAAGTTTCTGGCAGGAATGCCACAGAACTAGTGTGGTGCTCTTGTTGTGTTCTGTTTGATAGTACGTGATTCCTGTTTGCCTAATGTCACCTGATGTGAACTTGGATCACTTGACTAAGGTGGTGTCTGCCAAGTCTCCCCACTCTAAAGTCGCTCCTTTTCTCTTTGTAGGTATGAGACTGTTTGAGACTAAGAAAATACACCAGTCCTCATCAAACTTCCCCTACTAGACTTAACAGTCCTTGATGTTTCTTGGCTGAACTATCATGATGGTTGCCGAACGGTGATTTTCCTAATTTCATCATTCCTCCTCAGTATATTAGTTGGCATTCTGCTGTAAGGAAATGCTTTCTTTTCATTTATTTATTCACTTATACATTTATATCGGTACAGACTCATGGATTCTAATGTATGCAATGGGACAGAATTCGTTACCAACATTATTCATTTTTATGTCTACGTTACACCAGATTTGACCACCAGGAGCCCCTTCAAGCCAGTTCCTGTGTCTTGTTGACATGTCTTCATCATTCTTGGAGCACTTCCTGACTTTCCATATGACAAAACATTCCCGGCTCTTCTTGTACCTTCCCTGCCACACCCATGGTATCAGCGGTTTCTCCAAAGAGTCCTGGCTCTAAGCACTAAGTCTGCACATTGCTATTGAGTGGCCCTACTCCCAGGTCCTCTCCGTGGAGAGGACAGACAAATGCGTGTGCGCATGCACACACACACACACACAAACACACATACACACACTTAATCTACAGTGACACAAAGCAGATCAGTGGTTGCCTGGGGATAACGGTGGTAAGCAAAGGTGGGAGACAGGAATTACAAAGGCAAGGGCTACGAGGAAACTTTTGGGGAGATGAAGATACACATATATCCAGATTTATCAAAATATACCTTTTTTTTTTTTTTGAGACAGAGTCTCACTCTGTTGCCCACACTGGAGTGCAGTGGCAGGATCTCAGTTCACTGCAACCTCCACCTCCCAGGTTCAAGCGATTCTCCTGCCTCAGCCTCCCGAGTAGCTGGTATTACAGGCATGCACCACCATGCCAGCTAATTTTTGTATTTTTAGGAGTGACAGTGGTTTCACCATGTTGGCCAGGCTGGTCACAAACTCCTGACCACAAGTGATCTGCCCGCCTTGGCCTCCCAAAGTGTTAGGATTACAGGCATGAGCCACTGCACCCAGCCAAAATATACATTTTAAATATATGCAGTTCATCATATGTAGATTACACCTCAACAAAGCTGTTAAAATTTTTGTCATCCCTGGAATCATCACCATGCAAGGAAAGCAATACTCTGTGACTGTCTAACACCCTGGCTTCTGAAGTATTGGTTAAAGAAAAGTAATAGTAGAATTTTAAGATCAAGAAATTCCTCTTAGGTTCAATAAATATAAGGAGGAATGATTTTTAAAACTAAACATTTTAATTAAATTAAGATACAGAGTATAGGTTCTGGGTTTCTTTGGAAAGTTACAAGCTTGTCCAATCTGCCTTATTGTGTTGTTGTTTTCTGTTTTGTTTTGTTTTAGCCTTTTAGCAGCCTGAAACCATGGTTTTTAGTTTCTGTCTCTAGCGATAAGCAGAAAAGAGGGATGACGAAGGGGCTTTACTGGCCTAACCAGAAACAGAAACTAAGAACCCATGACTGAATTCCCTCCCCTGGACACCCATTTATAAGGTATGCTTAATAGATGCGACCGTGACTGGGCACAGTGGCTCACGCCTGTAATCCCAGCACCTTGGGAGGCCAAGGCTGGCAGATCATGAGGTCAGGAGTTTGAGACCAGCCTGGCAGATATGGTGAAACCCCGTCTCTACTAAAAATACAAAAATTAGCCTGCCATGGTGGCACGCACCTGTAGTCCCAGCTACTTGGGAGGCTGAGGCAGAAGAATCACTTGAACCCAGGAGGCACAGGTTGCAGTGAACTGAGATCGCACCACTGCACTCTAGCCTGGGCGACAGAGTGAGACTCTGTCTCAAAAAAAAAAAAAAAAAAGATGCGACCATGTTCTGAATACAGATGTTTATTCTAAATATAAGGCAATTCTCTAAAACAATGACAACGAGTGAAATCAATAATAAGCACTCATTTTCATGCATGAAAATCATTTACCAATTTTTTTGTAAACTTTTTGATGAAAACATATTTTTTAAGTTTCTTTTGTAAACTTTTTGATAAAAGAAAACCCTTTGACCCAGTAGTTCTACATCTAGTAATTTATCCTAGGAAAAAATCAGGACACACCAAAAGTTGTATGGATAACTATGCTCATTACATTGTTATTTATAACATGAAAAATCGTAATCAACCTAAATGTTTGATAAATTAAGGAATAACAATACAATAAAACTCAAAACAGACATTAGGCTATAGTAGAACATTTAATGACATAGATAAATGTTCATTTTATATATTTAAGTGAAAATGTGAATTTAATCCTGTTTCTCTGGAGGGGTAATAAGCAAAAATATACATATATGTGTTTGCATATTTTACATATATAAATATATAAAAGATCTTTGCTATATGTAAAAGATGCAAACAAAATGGTACACATACCAAAATGTTTGTGGTTACTTCTGAATGGTAGGATTATGAATATTTTTCTTGGTGGTTTTCTGTATTTTCCAACTTTCACCCAATTATATGTATGTATTTGTATCTGTACAGGCCTATATTCCTTATCTATAATTCAGAAATCCAAAAAAAGCTTTCACAATGGACATTTTCCATGAAGTTAGTAAAAACTCGTTTAGCAACAAAAATTTGGTCTGAACCAGCATGAGCCTTTATACAGTGTATAAGTATGAGTCTTTCTATAGTCTGCATTTGTCCCATGTCTTGTGGACACACTTCTATTTCACTGCAGATACGCTCTGCCCCAGAATTCCTGGAGGTTATATAATATTCAGTCTATGTGCTATTCTAATATAAAAAATATTCTGGATTCTAAAGCATCTACCTTCTATGGTTTCAAATAAGGAATTGTGGATAATATTTTAGGTTGTTTTGTTTTGGTTTGTTTTGTTTGAGACACGGTCTCACTCTGTCATGTAGGCTGGAGGACAGTGGGGCGATCAGAGCTCACTGCAGCATCAACCTCCCAGACTCAAGCAATCCTTCTGTGTTAGCCCCTGAGTAGCTGGGACCACAGGTGCCCACCACCATGCCCAGCTAATTTTATTTATTTATTCATTTATTATTTATTATTTAGAGATAGGGGTCTCACTATGTTGCCCAGGCTGGTCTCAAACTCCTGTCCTCAAGCAATCCTCCCGCCTTGGCCTCCCAAAGTGCTGGATTACAGGCGTGAGCCACCGCACCTGGCCAGATAATATTCTGTGATGAGGAGGAAATGAGAAGGAAGGGAGGGAGGGGAAGAAGGAAGGGAAGGAAAGAAGGAAACAGTTATTATCTTGGCAGAATAAAAATGGTGCAGAGAGGGCAAAACTACATGTAACACGTGGTTAGAATGTAACTTTTGCTTTTGTTTCTGTCGGTGTTCTCCAGCCAAAGTCCACCAGGAACACACAAGTTGGGCTTCTTACTTGCTGTGAGACCATGAAGGAACCATGCGTCTCACTAAGGAGGTGTTAGAAGCACTTACGTCAAGAAATAGGTTCTTATTTGTGATGTTGGGGAGAGTCTAAGGAAGTGGGGCTTCCCTCTAGATTGGGTGCTATCAAAAAGTGGAGGCAATTCCATGTTGGCATCTCACTAAGTCCTATCAGTAGGGAGGAGACACTGGAGCCAGGACACAGCCCTAATTGGTAAAGAAGTGGCAGAGTCATTTCTCAGCCAAGTCAGCTGTGCAGCATGGCGACCTTGTTTTCGTCTGCATTGAGACACAATTACGAAGTGGCTTCACTTGCTTTCAGTTTTCATGCTCTCGGAGTATTCTGAGGCTGGTGTTCTGCCTGGCTGTTCACACCCATACGAGAGTGGCACGACCCAGCTGTGGGTGCCAGGCCAGGTCTGAATGTTGGGGCTGCCTTTTTCTGATCTCTCTGTGTCAGCTGTGGCCTAGAGCTATGGGGGAAAGGGTGTCAGCAGCCCCACGCTCTAATGAGGAGTGACAGCACATCCATGCAGAACTTGGTCAGCGTGACCCAACTACCAACCTGGTGACCCTGAGCCCATCACCTGCTGGAGGATCTGGAAGGACAGGCCTGAAGATTGGTGCACACAGACCGGAGAGTGGATTTCTTCAGAGAGCAGACTGTCACAGCATTGGGCTATATTGCTCATGGATGCAGGAGGTGCCTTCACCTTAGCCACAGACCGTGAACACATCCAGGCAAGAGGTTGGCCAGCTCCCTGGCTGTGGCTAAGGGAGGGAAGGAGAGACCGGACTTGCCCTAAGTGCACCCTGAGCAAGGGGGTTCCACCTTCAGGACATCTTGTGCTGTGCTCAGACCACAGGGAGCCCAGGGCCATGGTGGTCAAAGTGGTTAAACACAGAGAGACCAAACTGGACCCAGGAACCCAGGAAAGCTCTGCCTTCCAGAGAGCCAGAAATGGGACAGCTGCCCTCCCAGAGGCCACCGAAGCCAGGCTGCACCTGTACCCTTGCCTCTCCCACTTCCCCTCCTCCAATTCCAGAGGAGCCAAAAGCAGAATCCTGAGTAGAGAAGGAAGAGGGGAAGGGCAGGAAGTGACATAGAGGGGAATCCTCCCATTTCCCTCCTTCCTTATTGCTGGCCTCACCACCGGAGGCAAGCCAAGGCTGAGGGAGAGGGACAGCACTGAATCAGGCCAGAGACCGAGGCTTAAATAATTAAATGAACTTGATTGACTTTTAACACCTCCAGCCAAGATTTCTTTAATACTTGAGAGGGACGAGGGAAGTTACAGGATCTACCAAGGGTATCAATAAGGAGAGGAGAGACCCTGACAAGGCAATGATATGAAAGGATAAAGTTGCTTTCTGCTTCCACCCAAGAGGCACCACTGGTTCAATAAGGCATGACATGTAAAGAGACGTGCTGGTACATTTTTAAAATTTATGAACTTTATTTTTAGAGCAATTTAAAGTTTACAGAAAAAATTGAGCAGAAAATACAGAGTTCCCATACACTCCCTCTCTTCCCAGCCCCACAGTTTTCCCTATTATTAATGTCTTGCATTAATGTGATGCTGATAAGCCAATATTGATATATTATTATTGACTAAAATCCATACTTGACTTAGGGTTCACTCTTTCTGTTGTACAGCTCTTTGGGTTTTGAAAATGCAACATCATGTATCCACCATTACAGTATCTTACAGAATTATTTCACCACTCTAAAAATCCCTGTGCTTTACGTATCCATCCAATTCACTCTTACCCACCAGCCCCTGGAAACCACTAATACTTTCCCAGAGCTTAGGTTTTTTTCAGAATGTCTTATATTTGGTATCATACAGTATGTAGCCTTTTCAGACTGGCTTCTTTCACTTAGCAATATGCCTTTCAGGTTCCTCCACGTCTTTTTGTGGCTTGATAGCTCATTTCTTCCTGTCATTGAATAATATTCCACTGTATGGCTATACCACCATTTGTTTATCCATTCACCTATTGAAGGACATTTTAGTTGCTTCCAATTTTTGGCAATTACGAATAAAGCTTCCATAAACATTCACATGCAGGTTTTTGTGTGGACATGTTTTCAATCCTTTGAGTAAATACCAAAGAGCACAATTGCAGGAGCATATGGTAAGAGTATGTTTAGTAGCGTAAGAAACCTCCAAATGGCCTTCCAAAGTGGGTGTACCATTTTGCATTTCCACCAGCAATATGTGAGAGTTTCTGTTACTCCACATCCTTGCCAACATTTGGTGTTGCCCATGTTGGATTTTAGCCATTCTCATGGATGTGCAGTGGTATCTCACCGTTGTTTCACTGATAAATGCTTTAATCTGACTCTCCAGCAAAGGAAAAGCCCCAATTTGTTTGCCAATTTTCATGGTGTAAATACCTCCACCATGTGAATGTAAATTGATACAGCTATTATGCAAAATAGTGTGGACGTTCCCCAAAAAGTTAAAAATAGAACTACCATATGATCCAGCAATTTCACTTCATGGTATATATCCAAAGGAAATCAAATCACTGTCTCGAAGAGATATCTGCATTCCCATGTTCATTGCAGTATGTTTTACAATAGCCAAGGTATGAAAACTACCTAAGCATCCTTTGATGGATGAGTGGATAAAGAAAATGTGATATCTACACATAATGGAATATTGTTCAGTCTTTAAAAAGAAGGAAATCCTACCACTGGAAAAAAAGCATGAATGAACCTGGAGGACATTATGCTAAGTTAAATAAGCCAGACACAGAAAGACACATACTGAATGATCTCACTTACATGTGGAATCTTTAAAAAGCCACACTCAGCGGGGTGGAGCCAAGATGGCCAAATAGGAACAGCTCCAGTCTATGGCTCCCAGCATGAGCGACGCAGAAGACAGGTGATTTCTGCTTTTCCAGCTGAGGTACCAGGTTCATCTCACTGGGGAGTGTTGGAAAGTGGGTGTAGGACAGTGGGTACAGCGCACCGAGCGTGAGCTGAAGCAGGGCGAGGCATCGCTTCACCCGAGAAGTGCAAGGGGTCAGGGAATTCCCTTTCCTAGTCAAAGAAAGACTCCCACCCTAATACTGCGCTTTTCCAACGGTCTTAGCAAACGGCACACCAGGCGATTATATCCCATGCCTGGCTCAGAAGGTCCTACACCCATGGAGCCTCACTCATTGCTAGCAGAGCAGTCTGAGATCAAACTGCAAGGCGACAGCAAGGCTGGGGGAGGGGCGCCTGCCATTGCCGAGGCTTGAGTAGGTAAACAAAGTGGCCGAGAAGCTCGAACTGGGTGGAGCCCACCGCAGCTCAAGTAGGGCTGCCTGCCTCTGTAGACTTCACCTCTGGGGACAGGGCATAGCGAAACAAAAGGCAGTAGAATCCTCTGCAGACTTAATGTCCCTGTCTGACAGCTTTGAAGAGAGTACTGGTTCTCCCAGCATGCAGCTGGAGATCTGAGAACAGACAGACTGCCTCCTCAAGTGGGTACCTGACCCCCGAGTAGCCTAACTGGGAGGTACCCCCCAGTAGGGGCAGACTGACTCCTCACACGGCCAGGTACTCCTCTGAGGCAAAACTTCCAGAGGAATGATCAGGCAGCAACATTTGCTGTTCACCAACATCCGCTGTTCTGCAGCTTCCGCTGCTGATACCCAGGCAAACAGGGTCTGGAGTGGACCTCCGGCAAACTCCAACAGACCTGCAGCTGAGGGTCCTGACTGTTAGAAGGAAAACTAACAAACAGAAAGGACATCCACACCAAAACCCCATCGGTACATCACCATCATCAAAGACCAAAGGTAGATAAAACCACAAAGATGGAGGAAAAAAAGAGCAGAAAAACTGGAAACTAAAAATCAGAGTGCCTCTCCTCCTCCAAAGGAATGCAGCTCCTCACCAGCAATGGAACAAAGCTGGACAGAGAATGACTTTGAAGAGTTGAGAGTAGAAGGCTTCAGAAGATCAAACTACTCCGAGCTAAAGGAGGAAGTTTGAACCCACGGCAAAGAAGTTAAAAACCTTGAAAAAAAATTAGGCAAATGGCTAACTAGAATAACCAATGCAGAGAGGTCCTTAAAGGACCTGATGGAGCTGAAAACCAAGGCACGAGAACTACGTGACAAATGCACAAGCCTCAGTAGCTGATTCGATCAACTGGAAGAAAGGGTATCAGTGATGGAAGATCAAATGAATGAAATAAAGCTAGAAGGGAAGTTTAGAGAAAAAAGAATAAAAAGAAATGAACAAAGCCTGCAAGAAATATGGGACTATGTGAAAAGACCAAATCTACGTCTGATTGGTGTACCTGAAAGTGACAGGGAGAATGGAACCAAGTTGGAAAACACTCTGCAGGATATTATCCAGGAGAACTTCCCCAATCTAGCAAGGCAGGCCAACATTCCAATTCAGGAAACAGAGAATGCCACAAAGATACTCCTCGAGAAGAGCAACTCCAAGACACATAATTGTCACATTCACCAAAGTTGAAATGAAGGAAAAAATGTTAAGGACAGCCAGAGAAAAAGGTCAGGTTACCCACAAAGGGAAGCCCATCAGACTAACAGCTGATCTCTTGGCAGAAACTCTACAAGCCAGAAGAGAGTGGGGGCCAATATTCAACATTCTTAAAGAAAAGAATTTTCAACCCAGAATTTCATATCCAGCCAAACTAAGCTTCATAACTGAAGGAGAAATAAAATACTTTACAGACAAGCAAATGCTGAGAGATTTTGTCGCACCAGGCCTTACCCTAAAAGAGCTCCTGAAGGAAGCACTAAACATGAAAAGGTACAACCGGTACCAGCCACTGCAAAAACGTGCCAAATTGTAAAGACCATCAAGGCTAGGAAGAAACTGCATCAACTAACAAGCAAAATAACCAGCTAACATCATAATGACAGGATCGAGTTCACACATAACAATATTAACCTTAAATGTGAATGGGCTAAATGCTCCAATTAAAAGACACAGACTGGCAAATTGGATAAAGAGTCAAGACCCATCAGTGTGCTGTATTCAGGAAACCCATCTCACGTGCAGAGACACACATAGGCTCAAAACAAAGGGATGGAGGAAGATCTACCAAGCAAATGGAAAACAAAAAAAGGCAGGGGTTGCAATCCTAGCCTCGGATAAAACAGACTTTAAACCAACAAAGATCAAAAGAGGCAAAGAAGGCCATTACATAATGGTAAATGGATCAATTCAACAAGAAGAGCTAACTATCCTAAATATATATGCACCCAATACAGGAGCACCCAGATTCATAAAGCAAGTCCTTGGAGACCTACAAAGAGACTTAGACTCCCACACAATAATAACTGGAGACTTTAACACTGCACTGTCAATATTAGACAGATCAACGAGACAGAAGGTTAAAAAGGATATCCAGGAATTGAACTCAGCTCTGCACCAAGCAGACCTAACAGACATCTACAGAACTCTCCACCCCAAATCAACAGAATATACATTCTTTTCAGCACCACACCACACCTATTCCAAAACTGACCACATAGTTGGAAGTAAAACACTCCTCAGCAAATGTAAAAGAACAGAAACTATAACAAATTGTCTCTCAGACCACAGTGCAATCAAACTAGAACTCAGGATTAAGAAACTCACTCAAAACCGCTCAACTACATGGAAACTGAACAACCTGCTCCTGAATGACTACTGGGTACATAACGAAATGAAGGCAGAAATAAAGATTTTCTTTGAAACCAATGAGAACGAAGACACAACATACCAAAATCTCTGGGACACATTCAAGGCAGTGTGTAGAGGGAAATTTACAGCACTAAATGCCCAAAAGAGAAAGCAGGAAAGATCTAAAATTGACACCCTAGCATCACAATTAAAAGAACTAGAGAAACAAGAGCAAACACATTCAAAAGCTAGCAGAAGGCAAGAAATAACTAAGATCAGAACAGAACTGAAGGAGATAGAGACACAAAAAACCCTTCAAAAAATCAATGAATCCAGGAGCTGGTTTTTCGAAAGGATCAACAAAACTGATAGACTGCTAGCAAGACTAATACAGAAGAAAAGAGAGAAGAATCAAATAGATGCAATAAAAAATGATAAAGGGGATATCACCACCGATCCCACAGAAATACAAACTACCATCAGAGAATACTATAAACACCTCTACGCAAATAAACTAGAAAATCTAGAAGAAATGGATAAATTCCTGGACACATACACCCTCCCAAGACTAAACCAGGAAGAAGTTGAATCTCTGAATAGACCAATAACAGGCTCTGAAATTGAGGCAATAATTAATAGCTTACCACCCAAAAAAAGTCCAGGACCAGATAGATTCACAGCTGAATTCTACCAGAGGTACAAGGAGGAGCTGGTACCATTCCTTCTGAAACTATTCCAGTCAATAAAAAAAGAGGGAATCCTCCCTAACTCATTTTATGAGGCCAACATCATCCTGATACCAAAGCCTGGCAGAGACACAACAAAAAAAAAGAGAATTTTAGACCAATATTCCTGATGAACATCGATGTGAAAATCCTCAATAAAATACTGGCAAACTGAATCCAGCAGCACATCAAAAAGCTTATCCACCATGATCAAGTGGGCTTCATCCCTGGGATGCAAGGCTGGTTCAACATATGCAAATCAATAAACGTAATCCAGCATATAAACAGAACCAATGGCAAAAACCATATGATTATCTCAATAGATGCAGGAAAGGCCTTTGGCAAAATTCAACAACCTTCATGCTAAAAACTCTCAATAAATTAGGTATTGATGGGATGTATCTCAAAATAATAAGAGCTATCTATGACAAACCCACAGCCAATATCATACTGAATGGGCAAAACCTGGAAGCATTCCCTTTGAAAAGTGGCACAATACAGGGATGCCCTCTCTCACCACTCCTATTCAACATAGTGTTGGAAGTTCTGGCCAGGGCAATCAGGCAGGAGAAGGAAATAAAGGGTATTCAATTAGGAAAAGAGGAAGTCAAATTGTCCGTTTGCAGATGACATGATTGTCTATCTAGAAAACCCCATCATCTCAGCCCAAAATATCCTTAAGCTAATAGGCAACTTCAGCAAAGTATCAGGATACAAAATCAATGTGCAAAAATCACAAACATTCTTATACACCAATAACAGACAAACAGAGAGCCAAATCATGAGTGAACTCCCATTCACAATTGCTTCAAACAGAATAAAATACCTAGGAATCCAACTTACAAGGGACGTGAAGGACCTCTTCAAGGAGAACTACAAACCACTGCTCAATGAAATAAAAGAGGATACAAACAAATGGAAGAACATTCCATGCTCATGGGTAGGAAGAATCAATATCATGAAAATGGCCATAGTGTCCAAGGTGATTTATAGATTCAATGCCATCCCCATCAACCTACCAATGACTTTCTTCACAGAATTGGAAAAAACTACTTTAAAGTTCATATGGAACCAAAAAAGAGCCCACATTGCCAAGTCAATCCTAAGCCAAAAGAACAAAGCTGAAGGCATCATGCTACCTGACTTCAAACTATACTACAAGGCTACAGTAACCAAAACAGCATGGTACTGGTACCAAAACAGAGATATAGACCAATGGAACAGAACAGAGGCCTCAGAAATAATGCTGCATATCTACAACCATCTGATCTTTGACAAACCTGACAAAAACAAGAAATGGGGAAAGGATCCCCTATTTAATAAATGGTGCTGGGAAAACTGGCTAGCCACATGTAGAAAGCTGAAACTGGATCCCTTCCTTACACCTTATACAAAAATTAATTAAGATGGATTAAAGACTTAAATGTTAGACCTAAAACCATAAAAACCCTAGAAGAAAACCTAGGCAATACCATTCAGGACATAGGCATAGGCAAGGACTTCATGTCTAAAACACCAAAAGCAATGGCAACAAAAGCCAAAATTGACAAATGGGATCTAATTAAACTAAAGAGCTTCTGCACAGCAAAAGAAACTACCATCAGAGAGAACAGGCAACCTACAGAACGGGAGAAAATTTTTGCAATCTACTCATCTGACAAAGGGCTAATATCCAGAATCTACAATGAACTCAAACAAATTTACAAGAAAAAAAAAAAAACAACCCCATCAACAAGTGGGCAAAGGATATGAACAGACACTTCTCAAAAGAAGACATTTATGCAGCCAAAAGACACATGAAAAAATGCTCATCATCACTGGCCATCAGAGAAATGCAAATCAAAACCACAATGAGATACCATCTCACACCAGTTAGAATGACAGTCATTAAAAAGTCAGGAAACAACAGGTGCTGGAGAGGATGTGGAGAAATAAGAACACTTTTACACTGTTGGTGGGACTGTAAATTAGTTCAACCATTGTGGAAGTCGGTGCGGCGATTCCTCAGGGATCTAGAACTAGAAATACCATTTGACCTAGCAATCCCATTACTGGGTATATACCCAAAGGATTAGAAATCATGCTACTATAAAGACACATGCACACGTATGTTTATTGAGGCACTATTCACAATAGCAAAGACTTGGAACCAACCCAAATGTCCAACAATGATAGACTGGATTAAGAAAATGTGGTACATATACACCATGGAATACTATGCAGCCATAAAAAATGATGAGTTCATGTCCTTTGTAGGGAAATGGATGAAGCTGGAAACCATCATTCTCAGCAAACTATCACAAGGACAAAAAACCAAATACCGCATGTTCTCACTCATAGGTGGGAATTGAACAATGAGAACACATGGACACAGGAAGGGGAACATCACACACCGGGGCCTGTTGTGGGGTGGGGGGACAGGGAGGGATAGCATTAAGAGATATACCTAATGTTAAATGACGAGTTAATGGGTGCAGCACACCAACATGGCACATGTATACATATGTAACAAACCTGCACATTGTGCACATGTACCCTAAAACTTAAAGTACAATAAATTTTAAAAAAAAAAGCCAAACTCATAGGCACAGACAATAGAACAGTGGTTACCAAGGGCTGGGGCTTGGGGGAACTGGGAAGATGTTGATCGAAGTGTACACACTTGCAGTTATAAGATGAATAAGTTCTGGAGTCACCATCCTGAAAGCATGGTGACTATCCTATAGTCAATAATAATGTATTGTATACTTGAAATTCACTAAGAGAGTAGATCTTAAGTATTGTATTACCATTACAAAGAAAAATAGTTGCTATAATGGTGATGGATGGGTTAATTAGCTTGATTGTGGTAATCATTTTACAGTGTATACTTATATCAAAGCATTACATTATACACCTTAAATATATACAATTTTTATTTGTATATATATGTCAATTATATATATAGATGTCAATTATACATGTATATATTATATACATATGTATATACATACTGTCAATTATACCTCAGTAAAGCTGAAAAATATACATAAATTTTTAAAACTCGCACCATGGCCAATTTCAAGCAATCACAGTGAGGCCACTGATGCAGAGTCGGGAAGAGATGCTCCCAGTTGGCTCTCATGAGTGGGTGTGGGCCGCCCCAGGTCACCACTGCCTACGCAAATGCTCGGCACAGAGAGTGGGCTGTCATTCTCCACAAACCCTCTTGGTATCTTCTTAATATTGTGAATTGAAGAACTTTTCTAGCTATCTTTAGACAGGATGACCAGTACTTGATGAAGGGTGGATGTCCTCAGACCCAGAGTAGGGAAACCATGTAAGCAGCTTCCCACACAGAACCCAGGTTGAACTGGGCTAATTTCTGTCTTAATGACAAGGATACCAACAGTGGCAGGTGGGTATTTGGCAATCACTGAGCCACCCCCATCGAAGCACTGCTGCTACAATAGATCTCTCAAGCTTTAAAATGGTACAACAGCAAGACCCTGCGACCCTATCCTTTCCCCCTCTGTCGTTCACCTCCTTTTAAAGAGAGCTGTTTGGAAGAATCTCCTAG
The DNA here is from genome assembly GCF_028885655.2 of Pongo abelii. Taxonomy (NCBI): domain Eukaryota; kingdom Metazoa; phylum Chordata; class Mammalia; order Primates; family Hominidae; genus Pongo; species Pongo abelii. Next base: position 24,172,065 of record NC_071998.2, on the reverse strand, counting down.
TTCCATTTTCTTCCTCACCTTTCCTCATTTCTCTTGTCTTAGGTGAAGAATTGAGCTGGCAACCATTTGACAGTGTAACTGAGATAGAGAAACACTGATCTAGAAGGTATGGAAAGATCCCAGCCCTACTGTCCTAAACTGTCCTGGGGCCAGCCTCTTTGTCTGCATAGCCAACAGGGTTTCCGTGGCTTCCAAGAGGACATCTGACACAGGTGTTAAGCTTTCTGAAATTAAAAAAAAAAAAAAAAAAGATGTACACACACAGGATTAGCTTTGAAACCCTCAATGAGTGTTCAATGATGTAACCGATCACTCTCTTCCTAAACCTTCCTTTCTAGTCATCAATAATCAGAGTTGGTAATGATCCTTCGAAGATTTCATGTTCAATAGTTATTTGATTAAAGCTAAATTTGGCCTTTTTGTGTGAGATTGTGCTTTGAAGGGTGACCAAATGAAACCGGGCTCCACAAGAATGAAGCAGGTGCAGCCATGGCATTCAAAGCAGGGGGTGCAGGGAGCACTCCCGGATCCTGTGCCCAGTCCTGTCACCTCATCCCTCAATCCCCTGGCAGAGAGGGGAAGCCTTAGTACAATTAGAAGACAGGATTAGGAGGGGTGATCATCCCCATACGTGAAGCAATTTGTCCAAAAGGAAAACAGCTCCCCTCAGCCCTGCAGGCCCAGCCAGTGGCCTCCTCCTGCAGGCATCCCCTGCCTCTCCTCAGCACCCTGCATTAAGCCCAGGTCTAGCCTTGGGCAGATTGTGCAACTCCTAAGAGATTAGTTTCCTCACCTGTTACCTGAGACCACACGTCCTTTATGATGGACAGGTGGTCTGGCTCAGAGGGAACAGCCACAGGCTGGAGACAGGCAACGGGAAATTTAAAACCAGTCTTGTCACCATTGGTGCCATGTGACCTTGACTGAGCAAAGCACTGCACTTGAACCTGTTTCTCTCTCCCCACTAAACAGGGATGAGGAAGAAGATGATGATGATGATGACAATGGCGATGATAGCCTAGGAGGTTACAAGATGTCCATTGTAACTTCCTCGTCCACAAACGCCCAGATAAACCTGATCTGAGCCCCAATTTCTTGCCCCATGAGCATCCAAAGACCTCCTCACAATGTCTGTGAATTCTGCTGCTTACCCACTTATGACTCTCCCACCTCCAGGTAGTTCATTTGTGCATCTACCTCCATGCTGCCCCACATTGATCCAAATGTCACCCCAACCCCCGATTACTATGAAAAACTCACAAGCAAGCACCTTGTAAATTCAGAGAAACTGAATATGGGGAGGTGGCCAAGGGCTGGGGTCACTTCACGCACCTCACACCCTTTCCCTCTCATTTTTCCTCTCCCCAAAACCCGCAGAATCAAGCACAAGCCCTCCCCTTGCCATGTCAGGCATTCCGCCCAGGTCCAGGTCCTCCTAAACTTTAAGCTTATGTTCCAAAGCACAGATGAAAGTATTTCCCCAACAAATCAGCTTTCTCTTTCTAAGGGAAATACTGGTACATTAACTTTTCTCCACTTTGTCACCATTAGAATGACTAATAAGAATGCACTTCGTTTATAGGGTACTTCAGAAGCCATCTCATCCGATCCTCACAGCAACCCTGAGAGCTGAAATTCTATAGAGGGAGATACTAAGGCTCAGAGATATTACCTGACCAACAGTGAACACCCAAGAAAGTGTGGAATCAGAGTTCAGAGCCGATCTGACTCCAAAGCTCATGCCTTTCCTTCTCCCTCCTGCCTCTTTGTTTCCACTGCGGAGGATCCCCTGGGGACTGCCTGGACGAACACCTGCTCCCTGGAAGACATCAGGAAGCCACCCTCTCCCTGCCACAAGGGCAGAAAACTCTTTTCCTGCACCACCCTTCCTCCTCCACTCAGATTCTTCAGCTGTAGGGGGAAAGCCTTGTTCTCTGACCACCAAAGGAGCACAGCCTTCCAGAGGGTCTTTCTCAAGATCAGCAGGAGACAGGCAGCTGAGCGTGGAATTCTGGATGGGAGGGTGACAGGGAGAGATGTGCTGTCTGGCTTTTCTCCCTCCCCACACTACCCCGTTGGTTCCTGAGCACAAGCATCATAGCTAAGCCCTGGCCTATGTGTGCAACAGAGAGAGAGCGAGAGACAGAAAAGGGACAGCAGAGAGAAAGGCGTGGAGTTGAGTCCGAGTGAGGACATAGAGAGAGAGCGAGAGACAGAAAAGGGACAGCAGAGAGAAAGGCGTGGAGTCGAGTCCGAGTGAGGACATAGAGAGACAGCGAGAGACAGAAAAGGGACAGCAAAGAGAAAGGCATGGAGTCAAGTCCAAGTGAGGACATAGAGATGCAGTGCAGGGCCAGACCGAAGGGGACATTCATAACAGGATAGAAGCAGAGAACCTGCAAGTGTCTATTCAATGTAAAACTGCTGTCGACCGGGCACGGTGGCTCATGCCTGTAATCCCAGTACTTCGGGAGGCCGAGGCAGGTGGATCACCTGAGGTCAGGAATTTGAGACCAGCCTGGCCAACATGGTGAAACCCCATCTCTACTAAAAATACAAAAAATTAGCTGGGCGTGGTGGTGCATGCCTGTAATCCCAGCTACTCAGGAGGCTGAGACAAGACAATCGCTTGAACCCAGGAGGCGGAGGTTGCAGTGAGCTGAGATTGTGCCATTGCACTCCTGCCTGTGCAACAATAGTGAAACTCTGTCTCAAAAAATAAAAAATAAATAAATAATTAAGAAAAAACTCTGTCGAGATTTTCCACCTGATTCTCAGGCACCAAGGCTAAGGAGGAGAGGAGTGGGAGTCCATTTTACTAGCAGATAACTGCACACTCTGACCTAGGAATTCAGTGTGTCTCTTATAGAACCTCCAGTCTGCAACAGTTTGGCTTGAGCTGGTCACAAAAAGCTGTGCTAACCTCAGGAGCACACTCTCCACCAGCTGACAGGAGAGAGATGGCTGTGAACGTGCAGGGTGGTCCAGGAAAATCAGCCTTGGATTACAGATTGGCTATGGATAATATACAATATGAGGACCAGCAAAAAGCTGAGAATTGTCCATGCTACCTAAAACCAGGCAAGTGTGAAGGCTAAGGGTGGAGGCTGCAAGACACTGCACAAACAGGAAGTTTATGTTCAGATCATCAGGCAAGGGAAGGTGCAATTCTTATAACAGGTTATGGGCATACAGCGCTTTACAGCGTAGCAGCACTTTCATGGACACCATTTGTTTAGAGCACTGAATAGGGCAGACTTTAGGGTTAAACAGTCAGTTTCAATGCCAGGACCACTGCACGCTCCTCTGTGAATTCATAGCCGTGATCCTCCTCCTACATCCCATGCTCCCATCTGTACCTTGGATCATCTCAGCAAGGACTCAGTGGGATACCCATTCATTCATTGCTCCACCAGTGATTTTGAGCCTCTCTGACGAGCCAGGCACTGCTCTAAATATGGTGAACAAATGATGCCAAAAGCTTTCTCTTCATGAAACTTTTTTTCTAGAGGGGGAGATGGATAATCGAGATAATAAATAAGCATGCTGGGTTGTATGTTACATAGTGATGAAAACCATGAACAAAACCGAACAGGTACGTGGGGCCCCAGTGCTTGGCACCTCAGAGGCACTCAATCCACATTCCCCAGCGCTGTTCCCGTCTCACCGCGGCCCTGCGAGGCAGACAGGCTGATAGCCAGCATCTTACAAGTATGCAGTGTGAGGCTTAGAGAGGTTCATGACCTGCCCAGGCCCACACAGGTGGCAAGGGCCAGGCCACAACGCAGCTCCCTCCCCAGTGCCCTCTCCCAGTGGCTCTGTGTGGTGGGAGAGGAGACCAGCTGTCATAAAGGGGATTCACCCACAGAGAAGCCACTGTCCCTGCAGCCCCAACACCTCCCTCCCCACCCAGGGAGCTGCCAGCACTTGCCAGGCAGGACACTGTAGAGCAGCTCCAGCTGGGGCTGGCCTGGTGGGGGAGCACCAGTGAGGAGGCCTGCTCCTAAAGGAATCTCTGGAGTTCGCCCCTGTCTCATCTGCTTCCCGTCCCGTGACAAGGGTTCCCACAGTGCAGAGGCTGTCAGGATGCCAGGGGGAGAAATGCCAGATTGTTACATTGACTTTCCACTCAGTTGTCTCCTGCAGGCTCGTGCTTAGGAGCCATGAACACAGGGCAGCAGAGTGGCAGTCTTGGCAGCCCACAGAGGCCAGGCTGCCCCACCACATGGACGCATGTGATGTCCACCTCCTGGAGCCAGCAGGCAGCGAATGGCCAGGCCTTGCCCAGCAGCTTGTCTGCAAACAGCAAGGGGCCAGACCTCATGCACACACAGCTCAGAAGGAGTCCATCCAGACTAGGGCTCTTGCAGGCTTAAAGAGGAAGGTGCCAGGAGCCAGTTTCCATTCCAGGCTGCAGCCTCCTGCTCAGAATCTCCAGCCTTGCTTCTCTGCAGCTGGGGCCATCTGGCTGTCCCTCCTAGGTGCCTAGACACCCCTGGAGTGCACTGGTACACACTGGCCGCAAACATTGTTACCCTCGATACCAGTCACTGTTGAGATCAGCCTGCCGGGGTCCCGCCACCTGCTGCGTGCTTGTGCTTCTGGTGACTGGCTCTGTATATATATCCATACCTCAACAACCTGTGGATGTCTCTAGGGAATCCTGATTTCTCATGCACTGGCATCTTGTCTTGCTCTTTCTTTCCGGATTCTTCTACCATTCTTTCTGTAAACATGTATAAGCACCGGTACATGTATCAACTTTGTCACTGTGACATCTTGACAAGCGTCCAGATGGCTCCACGACATCTTGACAAGCTTCTAGTTGCTGCCTGCCTGCTTTCCCAGGTCTTGGAAAAACACGGCCCCTGCTGATAGACCGATTCCCTGAATCCCACATTGGATCACCCCAGTGTGGCTGCCATAGAGGTCTGCCCACCTGATATCAGGCTCTTTCTTGAGAGACAGGAGTTTCCCCCAGGACCTGCACAACCTGTACTGTCCTCATATGATTTTCCCCACTCCAGGGAGAAGAACCAGGTCCAGATGTCAGCCTGCATCACACCACTGCACTCAACCGATCCCTGCCTGACCATGTTCTGAGATGTACGTGAAAGTCTGCACTTGCCAGCTCTTAGAGAACAATAACAAGATAGAGTTAGTTACATATTCTGTTTGGTAAATATCTCTTTTAGGATTTTTTATTACAAAAATTCAAATAATAAACCATGTACATAGTAAAAATTAATAGCTCCCCTATGTCCTCCTCCTTAATCCCACTTCTGAGCTGCATCCTATCTTAAGTTAGGTATGTATCCATCCACTCTTTTTTACACACACACTTCACAGAGAATTCTTTTGCACAAATGGAAACATACAAATTGTTCTGCACCTTTTTTTTAATGTCGCAAGGACATTTTTTTTCCTTGGGAAATTTAAAGCCTACCCATTGTTTTAATGCCTACTATAGTATTCATTACCTAGATGACTCATAATACATTTTTTTTTAGACAGATACTGCTCTGTTGCCCAGGCTGAAATGCAGTGACATGACCACAGCTCACAGCAACCTCCACCTCCTTGGCTCAAGCAACACTCCTGCCTCAGCCTCCTGAGTAGCTGGGACTACAGGTGTATACCACCATGCCCGGCTAACTTTTGTATTTTTTGTAGAGACAGGGTTTTGCTATGCTACCCAGGCTGGTCTCAAACTCCTGGCTTCAAACAGTCTGCCTGCCTTGGCCTCCCAAAGTGCTGGGATTACAGGCATGAGCCACTGCTCCTGGCCCCATAAAACATTTAATCATTCACTTATTCATGTACATTTGTTGCCAGTTATTCCCTACTACAAACAACATTGCAATAAATGTCCTCATGTATACATCTTTTTGTACTTCTTTTTTTCCATAGGTTAGTTTCCTGGAATTCTTGTTGTGTCATTTGAATTTGCATTTTTGTTATAAGTGAGGTTAGGTGTATTTTCATCTGTTCTTGGCCCTTTGTGTTTCTTCTATGAATTTCTTGGCTCAATACCCTGATGCTTGTATGTCGGAAGTGAGATTAAGGAGGAGGTAGAGAGCTTTTAAGGAGGTAAGGGGCTGAATTATCCAGCCTTCCACTTCTATAATCCCTTTATCTCAACCACCACTAACTCAAACCTTCCACTGGATTAGCCCATAGCAGAATCTACATTTCTCATGACTAGTTTGGCTCTAGTTGGCTATGGTAAAAGCACATCTCCCTTGCAAAACTACCAACCAGAGGATGCAATACCCACCATCCTCCTGCCCACCCATCACTCCCCTCTGAGCCTTACAGAGCTTAGATAGAAGAGGACTCCACTGTCATTCAACTGATGATGGAGGTGACAGACTCTAGAAGACTCAAGGAGGCACCTTATCACATGGGGATTGGTGTCCCAAGTGAAAAATGATGGTCTTAGGAAGGGACTGTGGAGCCACATGACAAGGGACTGGAGAGATGTCAGGAACGAGAGCAGTGAAGAGATTTTTTCATGGAACCCTTTGCAAAACCCTGAGTGCTAAGGTCTTGTCCCATCCCTTCTTCCCCTGCCCACCACTGGGTGGCAAAAGGTGATGCATGAGCTAAATAGCGTCATCTGTCATGGTTCTCTGATGACGTGCCGCTTTTCAATGCTCCCGGGACCCTTATAAAATGATGTGCTTGATCGGGGGAAGACAGGTAAAGTGGTTTTGGGGACAAAGAGGTAATACCCCACCTTAGCAAGTATCAGCCCCTCCCCTGTGGCAGAGATGATGATGATGATGGTGATGATGATGATGACAATGATGATGATGGTGATGGTGATGATGACGATGGTGATGATGATGGTGGTGATGATGATGATGATTACAAGCCCCAGATATCTCCTTTAGCTTGTGAGCTGTAAGGCTCTTTCCACTTCCTCCTCCCTGCTTCCCAGCAGAAGCTGGTAAAGAGTGAGCTCCTGTAAAACAGAGGGCCCTGTTGTGCAGGTTATATTATTATACTATCACTGAGTAAACAAACAGAAGAAAAGAGAAACCCACAGCTCTACCATGCCAACCTCATCTGGCAGCATTTTTTAAACTTCCATCAAGTCCTGCATCATCTTCCTCCTCAAAACTTTTTCAGAGGCCATGAGAGGGCTCTTGCTTTGAATGGCCAACTCTCCTGGGGCCATGGCCAAGGCAGACGCTTGGATAGTGACCTTGGCATTGTTTCTGGGTCAGTGTGAGCAACTTTAGGATTGTGTGTCCTCGTGACTGACTCTCCATCACCTCTTCAGAGCAAACATGTGAACTTCATGCATTAAAAAGTCCCTTTAGATCAAGAAAATATCTAATGAAAAACATTTGACACACATAGCTGAGCTCCCATGCACCATCCTTAGAATAACCTTGTGTGTGAGGTATCATCACCATCCCCCGACCAATAAGGAAGACTGAACTTCAAAGACATTAGATCACATGACTGGTAAGTGGTAAAGTGTGGACTCCAGCCCAGGTCCCCTACTTCCATGTCCAGAACACTTGCATCACACAAAGCTGATGACATAATCTATTGTCCATATTCCGGAGTTGTAAGTAAGGACCAAAACTAACCAGTTTTACTTTCCCCACCTCTCTGTTCCAATAAGTAAGCATCCTAAGTAGGCAATGGAGAAGGAATCGGAGGAAGGATGGGAAGTGGCCTGCACAGGAGGGTTTCCACTAGTGGAAGAGGGGAATGCCGGATCACACGGGGATGGAGGGCAGGGGGAGGCACTTCCTCCCTACAGTCCAGCACCTTTGTGCATGTTCCCTTCACCATCAGTAACACCCTAGAAAGCTGAGGGAGTAGGAAAAGACCAACCAACTCAAACTCAAGTTCAAAAGCAAACAAGTTCAAAAGAGACAAGTTCAAAACCAGCCATGCTGAGACAGGGAGAAATTACAGGCCTCAGTTAGAAAGGAATTCGCCACCTCAGCGCTAAGGCTAAAACAGAAGTCCCTCACTATCTGGGCTTTAGGCTGCTAACCTGCTAACTTCACAAAGGAGTGACAGGCAGTGGTGTGCTGGGAAAGGCTTAACAAATGGCTCTCCAGGAAAAATGAACGCCTGAGCATTTCCTTGACTTCTGTGTTATGAATAATACCCCACAGCAGCTTTGGAAATCCTACAAAGCGGGGACCTCAGACTAGGAAAGGGGATGGGATGGGACACCACACAGAGGGGGAACTAACACCTCGTACACCCCTTTTGGGGTCACATTCTTCTCTTCTGTCCTTCACTGTATGTCCAAGGCCACACACACCCATAGGTGACAAGGTATGTAAATAACAGAAGTAAGGAGGAAGGGGGCAAAGATTGCTCGTTGCGAACATTCTCCATTGTTTGAAAGCGCTTTGCAAAGAGTGGCCCTATTTCTTCTATTGTCTTTCTTGTCCCCCACCCCAAGCCAAAATCTGAGCCCAGCTAAGCTCTAAGAGTTGACCTAACAGAGACCTCCTCCCCCAGAGAGTGCCTCTATTCCCAAACCACCCTACACACAGGCCACCAGTGTAACTCTAGTAGATGGTAGACCACCTCTAGTGATAGTCCCAGCAATCTACTAGAATCTTTTCATAGAAAAATCTAATTATGTCACTCTCCTGATTCAAATCTTTCCACCCTTCTCGTCTCAACTCACTTAATGCTAGTTTTTCCCACCAAACCCTAAACCCGTCGAGGGCACGGGCCTGGTCTGTCTTGCTCATTGCTGTGTTCTACTACCTAGGATGGAGTTTGGCATACACTAGCCCTCCGTAAATAGTTGATAGATGAATCCCAAATTGCTCCTTAATAATTCATTCATCAAATATTTTTAAGCACCTTAACATGCTCACAATGGAACAGGCCCTGGAGATTCAGGAATCAACAGTCATTGTGAATACTGCAGAATGCTGCCCATTTCTCCCTGTAAACCCACGAAGCAAAAACCAGGGCCGGGGGTGAATTCTCCACCATTCTCATGGAGAAGCAGCCAAGGTGAGAAGGGGAAGCAAGATGAAAACCATGGATTCCAGCTATAAATTATACAAATGCATGGCATTAAAAAATTATTTTAACACATCAAATATTAAGTCATTCGTATGCTCTGCAATTACTTTATCTGTCATCAGCACACTCAAGCTATTTGAAGTGGTAACAGATGGGAAGGAGTCCGTGCCAACTTTTCCTGCAGATGTGCATCTGGGCTAGAGGGGAGGGGTCAGTATGTGCAGCAAGGGAGGGAAGGGGAAGGGTGACTGGGGTTATGAAACTGGAGCTGATGAAGGAGGCTTGGCGAAAAGTAAAAATTACCAATTTGCACCCTGGAAAGCTGCGGGGCATTGCACTCCCTGGGAACTCAGTAATCATTAACTAGGCAGCTCAAGGGAGGTGAAACAGCAAGCTGCCCACGTCGCAAAAGGAAGAAAGCAAGGCCCAGCCAAGCCAGCGGCCGGACCCAGGAGTCCTGGCTCCTCCTACTTTGTTCTGATCCCTAATCAGTCTTCCGAGGGCAGCAAGCTGAAGAAAGTCAGGCAAATGGGGAAAGTGAGAGAAGGGGGTACAAGATCCTCTAGAGACCAGGACTCCTCAGAGGACATTGGTGGGGATGGAGGGAAGACTGTGGTAGGGCCAGACACAAAATGTCTAACCTGGGCTAAATAATTTTCTAGAAAATGAAGAGCACGGGCTATAAGATCCACTCTGGAAGAACCCGAATCATACCTCCAAACCCAGCCTGATGCGGAACTTCTCTGGCTGAATGAGGACCTCCTGCCAGGTGGGAAGACACATCCACTCATATCCGCTGGTCCCTAGCTCCTCCCCCAGATTCCCAGAACCTGGGGTTCTGCTTCAGACACAGCCTTCTCAGCTGCCTTCTGACAAGTGAGACTCACTGTGGCCTCCTCTGGGAGGGCACAGCTCACCTCTGAGGAACTCTTGAATCCCATACTCAGCTACACCACCTCCCATCTCCTTCTCCCACAGTCTGTACTTCCTCCAATCATGTAGATTTCAAATCACACTCTCTTAACTCCTTTAATTAATTTTGACATCAGAGCTCTCCCTTCCTTCCTTCCAAGCCCTCCCTCCCAAATCTAGACCATTTAAAATGACCCCCAGGCAGACCGAACCCCATCCTAGACCCCACCCAAACACATACACACACTTAGTTGTGATGTGGCCAACCATAAAAGCAAATTCACTCTGCAGGTTTCATTCACTGAAGAAACAACCTACTGGGCACAAGATGAGGCAGGTTTTCTTCCATCTTCTCAGGCAGAACGGGAGAGAAATGACTTAAAGCATGGCATGGGAGAATTGAGTTCATTACGAGAAATAACTTCCAGCTGGTGGAGATGTATAGTCTAGGCTTACAGAAGTTTGAAGGCACCTTTTCTGTGTGACTATGGGACAGGGTTTTCAGGTCTGGGAAAGCCAAGCAGGGCCTGGCTTAGAAGATGGAGTCAGTACCTTCCCCACACCAGGCGCTCTCACTCTGTGATGGGGCAGTGGGCCGCCTTGCAGAAAGCTGATTCCCAAATGGCCAAAACCCATCTGACTTTTAGCAAATTGACTAAGCAGGCGCCCCACACAGCAGGGGCCTATGATGCAGGATGGGAGATCGCAGTCACTACCGAGTACAGCGTGTGTAGATTGAATTAGCATATTCAAACCTCATTGCTTTGATTTGGTTTAATAACAATATTTTATTTATTTTGAAATTTCAATTGCATTAGAGAAAAAGATTTTATGCTTCTCGGAAGAAGATGTAGGCTTTTAAAAATTCAGAAACTTTGTTCTTGGATAACGTACATCTCCACTGGAACAAAGGATTGATTGAGATTCTTGCTTTATTCATTCCTTCATTTGTTCATATTTTTTAGGAGGTATTCATTCATTTCCTACTTCAGCAAAGCTCTCTGTGAGGCCTGGAATTCTAAGGATAAATAAGGTCCAGATGCCAGCTCCAGGAAGGGTATAATCGAACAGTGGGGGCCAGCAGGACAGCAAATGACGGTTACCACGAGCGGCCAGATCTGGGATGCAAGGTGCCGTGGGATGAGGATGCAGGAATTGGGCCTGGCATGAGACAGGGAGGCTTCCCAGAGGCAGAAGGTTTTGAGCAAGTTCATGAGGAGCTCAAGAAGGTGAGTTTGGAAACTGATAATCCAGAGAGCTAACAAAATGTGCAAAAGTGTGGAGGCTGAAACGCATCCTGGATTCCAACCCTTCCCCAAATAGCCCTGTTACTGAGTAGCCACAGGAGAGTGGCAGGAGCTGACCTGGAGCAGGGAGGCACAGGGACAAGATAGGGGAGAACCTGTGTGCCAAGTCAAGGCTTCAAGTGTGTTATGTAAGTAACAGGTGTCCACTGAAGAGCTTTAAGGAGGCAAGCGACACAGTCAGATTGAGATCTGGAAAAATCTCCCTGGAGGATGGGCTGGAGAGGAGCCAAGTTGTGCATGGGCTGGGGAATGGCAATGAGGGGGCGACAGCAATAACACGGGTGACAGGTCCGCATGTTGGAATCTCTTCCACATGGAGATCCAGCAATGCCTCACACAGTTTCATTGCCCGGCACACTGGTCTTTGGGTCAACAGCCTTCAGCTTCAGAGGATTTCCAGTAGAAAGTGAGAATAAACTTGCAACCAGAATGCAGAAGCTCCAGGAAAGAAATATGCAGTGACAACCAGAGAGAATGACTTGGAAGGATAAAAAGCAGCTTTAGGAAAGCACTCAAGGAAAAAACACCAAGAAAAAGCTGAGTAGAAATATCCCTTGTGTCCCATGAAGAACTCTGTGCTGTATTCCCCAAGGACACTTCAGGACCCTCCAGGTACCTGAGTTCCAGAGGCTTCTGGCAGAAGGACCTCCAGTCTCAAGGTCACTTAACACGTTGCCTTGGAAGCCACTCTCCTCTGTGACCCCTAGCCTCCCGGGGTTTTCTCTATTGGCTGGCTCCGTTCGTTCTCCACACAGGTCATGAACAGAACTGACCTACCTGACTCAGCAGCTCTGACAACATCTCTGCTCCAGGAGGTCAGGTTCCCTGGCAAGCACCAGCTCCCTGACCACGCCTGATGTCAAGAGAGAATGACGCATCCTCCTGAATGGTTTGGGCTGAATTGGGAGACCAAGCCCTTTTCAGTCAAATGCCAACAGGGCAGTTCTGAACCTGCAGGGCTGGATGAGTCATCACCTTCATAAAACAAAATACCCCAATAATTAATACAGAACAAATTAATTAAAGGAAGTGAGACCATTGCAGCACCCACTGTGAACTGGATGATAATTATTTGCAAACACAAGGAGAGGCTCAGTAAGCGCCCAGACTCCTGCTTCATTGGCAATGAACTAAGCCCTGAAATCCCATGCATCTAAAGGTCAGGAGGAAACGCAGAGCAGAGCCCACCCAGCCAACTGCGAGACTGAAGTAGGTGAGGCCACAGCCCAGGCTTAGCCCTTTGCCTGATCATTTCACCTGCATAAAAAATTTCCAGCACCTCTGTCCCTCAGTTATTTACAATTCCAATCCCTCAGAGGAATAACCACAAGTTTCTCCCTACATTTTTGACAGAAGAAGTGAACATAAAGGGGCACTAATCTTACAGAAGCCATGCATCACTTCAGCTGAGGTCTCCCCACCTTTCCAAGCAGTGTGTCCTCGCCCCGGGCGAGTACGCTCGTTCTCAGATGTAGATCCACCAGTGTCTGGACCAGATTCGAATGGCCTTGAATGAAATGCCCTGTTTACAGATGATTGGAAACAGGAACTATGTCTAACGTGTACTTAATCTGCTCTGTTTTTCCCCTTTTTACCATATCCTTCACCTTCTCACATATTACATACATCACTGTATTTATTCATTGGCTCTGCTCTCTCTCTACCCAGGTCATAAGGAGAACAGACCCCCCTGCAACAGCAGGAGGTTAGATTTCTTGACAAGCACTGGCTCCCTGGCCACACCTGGCATCAAGAGAGAGGGATGTGTCCTCCGGAATGGATTGGGCTAAATTTGGGGGTGAAGTCCTCCAAAAGAGTCAAAATATTACATTTATTGTCACCTCTCACTATAATGAAACCTCCGCAAGAGAAGGGCTCTTTATTTTATTAACACATTTATTCCATGAACCTATTACAGTGCCTGGCACCTAGTAGACACTCAGTACATATTTCATCAAATAAGTCAACGAATAAGGTTATGGCTATCATTTTTCCAGAGTACACCCTATAAGTTCTATAGAATTTTAAGGGTGCAGCACCAACATCAAAAGCACCTCTATTTCCTGTCTGTATCACTGCTACACCCATTGCAGTGAGAACTACTGGGAAGGGGGAGGAGAGGGGAGAAGGCTCCAGCAACGGTACCAGAGCAGCCAGTGTACAGTCTAAGTCTGGGAGATTGCTTGGTGTCCTTGTGAACTTGCTAGAGCCTGGGAGAAGATAAGAATAGACAGTCAGTCAGATCTGAGTGTATGACTGCACCAAGCTCTGGGCAGTTCTAGAGTTACAGGACATGAACTCACACCTCCCTGGAGAGTCCTAAGACCACATCTCCAGCAAACTCAGGCCCCAGGCACTCTGAGCACAGACCAGCTAATCTTGCACTCCAGCAATGCAGTAAGCAGCATGTCCACCACCTGGTGGAAAACGCTTTGTTAGAATCCTGGTTACTGGCCCTCTGACACAACACCCCTCCTTGTCTCCAGTTCTCTGAGTGCCTCCGGGCCACCTCTGAAGCCGGAAGCAACAAAACCAGTTCTTCTACTGGGAGAGGAACACTCACCTCCTCCCAATTCAAGGATCTGAGTGGCAAACTTGCTCTGCCACTATTTTGAGTGGAAACAGCTGAGCTGCAAAAAAATCAACAGATCACAGAAGAAAGTGTATCTTAAATGGAGTTAGAGACTTTCACCACCATTCCCTGGTAATAGACACCATCACATTACTCCAGGTCCCTGGTTACAGCCAACTGGATTTCATCTTTCTTCAATGAGGCTGAAAGTGCCAGAGGATTTTAGTCGTGAAGCACACAGGACCCCTGAGGTGGGGCGGTCAGTCTGTAGGTTACCTATCCACACAGGTACAGCAGTCAGATTCAGCGGAGGAGGAAGTTCCAGTGGAAACAGGTATCTCTCCACATTATCTGTATTGCTTGAGGGGAACACGTTATTCATTTTGCTCATTTCTCGGTGAAGTCATAGGTTTGCAAACCCAGTCTGATTGGCACCCAGTCATCTCTCAGTTCCCTCCGACTGTCTCCACACCATTTCAGTCCACTTCAGTCCATATCATCTCACACCTGGAAGATTACGACCACCCCTAACAGCTGTCCCAGCCTACAGTCATGTTCCCTCGCAATCCATTCACCACTCCAGCTGAAAAAGCTCCTCCAGATCCCTTCTCTAAAGCCTTTCAGGGGTTTCTATGGAGACTGAACTTCCATGAGTTCCATCTCCTTAAGACAATCCAACCCCTCCCAACCACTTTAGCCTTGTTTCTTACCCAATCCTCCATCTCTCACTCAACAAAAGAGCCAGACTCAACTTCTCCCTATCTTCCAAGATGCCACGCCTCCATCCCCTCCAGGTCTCCCAGCACAGCGACACCCCACTCATGCCTCCTCCTCTTTCCCTCCCTGCTGTCTTCAACTCTCTTCACTAACCTCTATGCACCCTTCTAGGCGGCTGCCTTCAGAGGGCATCTCTGGCCCCTAGACTACATTTCCTCATCTGTCTGAAAGTAGCTGGCCGTGCCCCTCATCCCACCCTATGGCAATGTCCTTGGCCATGGCTGGCTTCGCATGTGGCTGAGAACCCAACCCGGTCTGTCTTGCTTGTTTCACCAACACCTAACACATTCCTAGATCAATAAATGTTTGCTGAACGAAAACATAAACTCATTTTTGGGACAGCTATGAATCTCCACCTTTCCGCCGTCTCCCCAAAACTCTTCCCTAAGATTAGACTTAGAACTAAAGACTACGTGAGCCTAGAACTAAGGGTCATACCTGGCACCCTCCTTTTGTTCAATCTCACTAGACTAGTTTAGCTATTCTACTTTTTCCCCTGTGGAATGTCTGCTGTGGCCACTTTTCCTGATCTCTGCATTAGCTTCACCTCAGATTGGTTCCCTAGACAGAAAATTCTATTCCACCTAGGAACTCAGATTCCCAGAAACATTGGAAATGCTGAAGAATTGGCTATGTAACTTTTCAGGACTGCGGGGAGGCCTCGCATACCCCCTAAAGGTGGCATTTAATACCTTCATAAAATCATCTGGGCATCTTCCTCGTGCCAGCCCTCAATCGCCAGACTTCCTGGAATTCAGTGCCAGTGCATCTGGAAGAAGTGTTAGGCATCCCCTAGCCCAGCGGCCTGCATTTACAGATGAAAAGCTGAGACCCAAAGATATCATGTGATCTGACAATGGTTGCATGGAGCAAGTCTGAACTCAATTCAACACTCTAGTTCTGCTGGGAAACATGAATGGCCTTTCAAAATCCCATGGGCTTTCCATAAAATACCAACATCTCCCTCATGCTTTCTGATGGAGGACCCATAGTGAGAACAGGTCTAGGGCCCTCCAATGTCCATAAGATCCTGAAGAGAAGACATGGTGGGAATACTAGTCTGCTGTTGTGCCCTGCCCTCCCCAGCCACCCCTGGTGTTCTAAATCCACTCCACCATAAATTCAAAGAGGGTTGGCCAGGTCACACACCCCTGGGGCATGGACCCACATCTGCTATCTTTCTTCTCTAACAGAGGTGAAGAATTGTGATTGTCATCAATCAGCTTGTTTTACAGCCAAGGAAACAGAGGCCTAAGGTGATCTCTGTTTTATGGCAACATTCAGGAACCCTATTCCTAAATCTCTTTCACAGAATTATGCAAGATGAAGTAGTGTTGCAAAACGTTGTTTTTACCAGGTGTTAATCACCTATATAATAAAACACCCAGTACATTCTGCTTACATTTAGTAATCATATGAAATGAAAAGTAGTTATTTATAGACATTTTTGTGGCACTGTACATAATCAAATGGGTGATATTTTGAGTATTTTTCAGAAATCAAACGCAGCTCTACCCCACTTCTGCTGAGTCTGAAATGAGATGAACCTATTTCATCATCAATAACCTGGAGAAATATTAGGGCTTGAGAAAGATAAAGGGAAACTCTGAATTTTATATTAATATGTAGCAAAATGGTTATTCATACCACGAGAAGTGTGGAGATGATTATTCATGGGCAAGAGACTTTCCCACATGCCAAATTTGTAAGATTGTTTTCTCTAAAACAATACAACTGTTTAGTCAAGACTTAATATTTATGGATTTTGAGCACTCAGTAATCTAAGTCAGTGTTTTTCAAAGTGTGATCCACAGACCACTAAGGAATCTCTAAAATTCTTTTAGGGATCTGCAAGGCAAATTCTATTTTCAAAATAACGCTAGACATTATTTGTCTTTTTCACTGTGTTCATGTTTATACTGATGAGGCAAAAGCAATGATGAGTAAAACTGCTGGTGCCTTACCACAAATCAAGGCTGTAGTACCAAACTTGATGATAGTTTGGATACTTGTACCACTCAAATCTCATGTTGAATTATATTGCTGGAGGTGGGGACTGGTGGGAAGTGTTTTGATCATGGAGACAGATCTCTCATGGTTTGGTGCTGTCTTCATGATAGTGAGTTTTTGCAAGATCTGGTCATTTAAAAGTGTGGGACACCTCCCCCCACACTCTCTCTCACTTGCTCCTGCTTCTGCCATGAGACATGCCTGCTCCCACTTCATGAGTATAAGCTTCCTGAGGCCTCTCCAGAAGCAGATGCCAGCACTAAGTTTCCCATATGGCCTGCAGAACCAATTAAACCTCTTTTCCTATAAATTACTCAGTCTCAGATATTTCTTTATAGCAATGCAAGAACGACCTAATACACTTTACTAGTAGTCATTGTGTTCTTCCTTTACATGCACTCATAACTAAAATACAAAAGTATCAGTTTCACTTAAGAATGTTCTTCATGAAACAGTAAAAAATATTAGTTCTATTAAATCTCAGTCTTTGAGTACATACTTTTTAAAAATGTTACACACTGCATGCAAAACACTTTGCTGTATACTGAAGTACAACAGCTGTCCAGCTGTCTAGAGGATAAAATGATTGTGTGATTATTTGAATTGCCAGCTAAACTAGCCACTTTTTCATGGAATGCTATTATTACTTGAGGGACTGACAAGCAAACTATGTTTACTTAGATATGGATATTTAGAGACATTTTCACAAAAACAAATAAAATGAGCCTGCCACTTCAATGAAAACAATTGGCAATATTTGTCACCAATGATAAAATTTGATCTTTCAAGCAAAAATTATAATCTTGGAAAACTTGTTTCCATCACTGAAAACTTGACAGCTCCCCAACCCTTAAAGACTTTGCAGTGAGAACAGTGCTGTTACTAACAAATGTGATTATTTTTCTCTTGTATAAGGATATTTGTCAGCATTTGGAGGATCTGCAAAATTTAGCAGGTCATTATTTTCCAAATGACCAATGCATGATGTTATAAGATCATACATGAATAAAAGATCCATTCAAATGCAAGATTGGTCAATGGATTTTAATGTAAGTAAGTATGGAGTGCATTGATGTGGTTTCAGAATCCATATTGAAATTCACCTTTAAGAAACTACTACTTGTCAATTTTTCATGTACAAAAATATCCACATTTATGTACTAAGCACCTCTCCCCTTTACAACTACATCTCTGTATGAAGCCAGATTTTCTTCATATATTTTAGCTAAAATAACACATCACATTTTATTCAGAAGCAAACATGAGAATTCAACTATCTTCTTTTAAGCCAAACATTAGCAAGAGTTGCAAAAATGTAAAGCGATGCTACTTTTCTCAGTAAAATTTATTTGCTTTGGAAAATATTTTTCATAAGAAATTATGTTATTTATGTTAACATATAATGAGTTTATCGATGTTATTTTTAATTAATTAACAATTTCTTAAATTTCTCTCATTTTTAATATATAAATGAAAGTATACTTATTTCTCTGCAGCCATGGTAATATAAATCAAACTATATTGCTCTCCTGCTTAAAAATCCTTCAGTAAATTCCCATTGCAATTAGAATAAAATCTCAATCATTTTCTGCAGCCACCAGGGCACTAACCATGGCCACTGCCCCTCTGCACCGTCCTGTGCTCCCAGCAAAATCCAGGGCAGCCCATGGCTGTCTATGCCTGAGCACACCCAGCCTGCCTTATTTCTGGCCTTTGCATTGCCTGCAATTCCCAGTGTGCAGAATGACTGAAGGCAAGTAATAGGCTCTCAGTAAATACTTTTGAATAACTCTTTCCTGTGCTAGCAGAGACTGTGGAAAGGGAGGAAGAATGAAAAATTGAGTGAAAGGAGTTCAGACTGACACTTCGGGCAATGATCAAAAGTTAGTTGGTAACGGTGATGGAAGTGCCTCATAAATTGTTCCGCCTTCTGTAAACAAACATCTTAAAGGGGAACTCGAGGGAAATCTCTTATGACACATAAGCATGCAATCTCCCTTTATCATGCACAAACTCACATGCCCTCCAGTCCACATATATGCACATTCACACATAAACACACATGCACACATGCACATTCGTAAACAGTTTCCTTTTTAAAATTCTTCCCTCTTCCTTTTTTTGAAAGCTGTCATCCCTTCTTCCTGCTCCTTCCAGACTTCTGAGTTTAAAAAAATTTTTTTTAATTAAGGATTTTTAAAAATCCCTTAGCTATTCCAGGTGTCAGGTTCATGACCGAATGAACTCTCAGGATCTCAGGCAATTTTTCACTTCTCTTCTGTCAGCATTCCAGGGAAGCAACCTCGTGTCCACAAAAAGATGTCTTCCCTCCAAGAACAATAATAATTGGCCTGATTCTATAAGGCAGTTTACATACCAATGCAACCTATCACTGAATACCTTTCAAAGTTAACAAAAGGTGGAAAATTAAAGTAAAAATAACTGAAATACCAACCTGTATTCTCTGTTTCTGCCATCCTTGTATAGGAGAGGCCCCCACAATAAATTGCTGAAGTGTGTGATCATTCATTGATACTGAGGCTGGGATTTAGGAAGTCACCAAAAACTAAAGGCATTTGTCCAAAATAGATTGCAATTCTTTACCCAAAACCTTTAAAGTAATTTGCTTCTGTTCTGTGTATAACTGTAGACAAAGAGTCAGGAAGTTCACATAAATGAGAAAATCTGCACAAGGATCAGGCCAGAGACATACCTTGTATGAGTTGGGGGTCTCTACTGAGTTGGAGACCCCTCAGAAACAGCCACCACTCGGGGTCAACTGACTGTTCTGATAGAATGCCAGCTCTGTGTGGCTAGACCTGACTATTTTTCAAGAGAAGCTAGATAACCAGATTAGTGTGCAAAATTCCCAATTAGTTCATTCTTTAAAAGCACTGTGTTTAAAAATATGTCTGCAGGTCACACTCAACCTAATGGTCACCAGTTTGTGACTTTTGTTCTAGACACTTAGAGAACAAAGAAAGAATACAAAAACCATGGGCAGTGGTGGAAGAACAACATTTTTTAAAAAGAAGAAATTAAGCTTTCAGAAAAGGTTTGAAATTTCAGGAGTGCAGAGCTGCCCTGGGCTCAGGAGCCATGTGCTGTCCCTGACTTAATTCCAATCTGATCAAGCCCAACTGGGTCTTTTCCAGGCCGCATGGTGAAAAAGAGACATGAAGAACTTGAGGCTAGAAAATAAGGCTTATGTGGACTCATAGGAATTTGAATTGGTCAGTCCTAAAGGGCAGGGGAGAAAAAAGCTGAACAATAATTTAATGATGAATTTCCCAAAGCTGGAATATAGAAAGAATAGCCATGGAATGTTGTAGAACATGGAAGGAGACACCTTGATTTCCAAGACTTTGTGGATGGTGAGGAGCAGGAGGGAGCTTGTCCAGATCTTTAGAAAGCCGACTTTCCAGTGTGGCTCTCACACAGCATTATCTCTGACTCTTCAGGGCAAGGTGGAGACCAGGCATCTTTTGGCAACAACACACGCACATTGGTGCTGCTTAGAAGGCAGGGAGGCCCCTGGGATGGAATTGAGCCTCAGCAGCCTCGCCGTTCCATCGCGCAAGGCTAGCTAAGAAGGTCGTCCCAGCCCCATCACCTGTGGCAACTGGAGATTGAATGGCAGCTGAAAATGACTAGGCTTTTGGCGGTGAGTATAGTCCCCACTATTATTTTTTCCTTCTTGTTTTTCTTCCCCAGAGCAGACTTTCCTTACTCAGTGATCTGACAACTTTTCTATCCTTCTTGGATTTTTTTCTAGGAAAAATGAATAAGGAGTGGTGGGGAGGTGAAAACTTCAAGAGCAAACACTCGGGAAGGTGAGAGCACCTGCTCCTTGCTTCTGTTAAACAGTCAGCATAATGCCCAAAAGAATTGAAGACAGGTGTTCAACGAGAGCCTGGGCATGAATGTTCACAGCGGCACTACCTTGCCAAAAGGTGGACAAAACCAAGTGTGCAGCAGGATGAGTAGATACACAAAATGTAGCAAATCCACAAAATGGAATATAATCCAGCTGCTAAAAAAAAAAAAAAGTGAGGTATTGACTCACGCTACAACATGGATGAACCTCAAAAACATCGTGCTGGGTGAAAGAAGCCAGATCCAAAAGGTCACATATTGTGTGATTCCATTTGCATGAAATTTCCAGAAGAGGCAAATCTATAGCATCAGTGAGTATAGTAGACATTGCCAGGGGCTGGGGGAAGGGAGAATGAGGAATGACTGCTAATGGGTAGGATTTCCCTTGGTGATGATGAAAATGTTTTGGAACTTGATAGAAATAATGGTTGCACAACATTTGAATGTTCTAAATGCTGCTGAATTGTACATTTTAAAACAAACAATTTCTAATGATTGCCATTCTAACTGGTGTGAGATGGTATCTCATTGTGGTTTTGATTTGCATTTCTCTGATGGCCAGTGATGGCGAGCATTTTTTCATGTGTTTTTTGGCTGCATAAATGTCTTCTTTTGAGAAGTGTCTGTTCATGTCCTTTGCCCACTTTTTGATGGGGTTGTTTGTTTTTTTCTTGTAAATTTGTTTGAGTTCATTGTAGATTCTGGATATTAGCCCTTTGTCAGATGAGTAGCTTGTGAAAATTTTCTCCCATTTTGTAGGTTGCCTGTTCACTCTGATGGTAGTTTCTTTTGCTGTGCAGAAGCTCTTTAGTTTAATTAGATCCCATTTGTCAAGGATGTGGAGAAATAGGAACACTTTTACACTGTTGGTGGGACTGTAAACTAGTTCAACCATTGTGGAAGTCGGTGTGGCGATTCCTCAGGGATCTAGAACTAGAAATACCATTTGACCCAACCATCCCATTACTGGGTATATACCCAAAGGACTATAAATCATGCTGCTATAAAGACACATGCACACATATGTTTACTGCAGCACTATTCACAATAGCAAAGACTTGGAACCAACCCAAATGTCCAACAATGATAGACTGGATTAAGAAAATGTGGCACATATACACCATGGAATACTATGCAGCCATAAAAAATGATGAGTTCATGTCCTTTGTAGGGACATGGATGAAATTGGAAATCATCATTCTCAGTAAACTATCGCAAAGACAAAAAACCAAACACCGCATGTTCTCACTCATAGGCGGGAATTGAACAGTGAGAACACATGGACACAGGAAGGGGAACATCACACTCTGGGGACTGTTGTGGGGTGGGGGGAGGGGGGAGGGATAGCATTAGGAGATAAACCTAATGTTAAATGACGAGTTAATGGGTGCAGCACACCAGCATGGCACATGCATACATATGTAACTAACCTGCACATTGTGCACATGTACCCTAAAACTTAAAGTATAATAACATAAAATAAAATAAAAATAAAACATTTCATGTTATGTGAATATTGCCTCAATTTTTTAAAAAGCCAGCATAGTGTTTTGGTGAAATATTGACTGCCTAGTTTTGAATCCTGACCTGCCATATGCCAGCTGTGTGACATTGGGCAAGTTGCTTAACCTCTCTGTGCCTCAGTTTCCCATTTTAAATTGATGATACCAAAACTAGTTTCCTCACACATTGTTATGAGAAGTAAATGAGTTGATATTTGCAAAGCACTAAGCAAGTACTTCCATATTCTAAGTGCCATATAAATGTTTTCTAAATAGATCAATCAGCACCATAGCCCACTCCAAGCAGGCTGCTCTGACCCTGGGCTGTTTTTTTCAGATTTAGCTTCTTGGTCTGAAAGAATGGCCTCCGTGGGAGGCAGGACAGAATGGGGGCTGAAAGCTCGGCCATGGTCATGCTCCTGACTTTGGAGCTACCTGCAGATAAAGTCCTTTTACATATTCCCACGCAATGGAAATACGCAACCACTTCCAACTGGGTCCCAAATTCTCAAATGTCCCGACTGCAGGACTCTGGGGACACAGCCTCCTCCTTAAGGATTTGTGAGATGTCTGTAAAGAAAAGGAAAATTTGTGAACCTTCTCAGAAGAAGCCACACAAGAATACTTAGAGGCAAAAAATTACTCAGGCTGACATTTGAGAGGGTCTGGTTCACTGGTTCAGGCCCCCTTCCCAGGCTGACCAGGGTGAGAGGCTCTGGAAGGACAGAGTCCACGGGAGCTGTGCTTTTCTGCGAATTCCGTCCAGCCATATTCCTCCACATCTGCGAAGTGGTGGAGAATGTTCTCTGCTTCACTCCGCCCCCACTTGGGCATTGGAACAATGACTTCCTCATTGGGTTTTGGTAGTTTTTCCATTATGTTTTAATTTTGCCCTTTATATGAAGTGCTTTATTTTGTTTTAGAATAGGCATTACATTGGCTCAAAAATCAATTCACACAGAAA